>NC_137059.1:15290708-15813208 GCF_032717465.1 Coenobita brevimanus
TGATAATAGAGGATATATAATGAAATAGTTTTCCTTTAGCCTTCTTTGATTTTTCGCGATTTTTTCAAACCTCCCACCCCGCAGAACTCGTCTTTTCATTAGAATTTTTAATTATTCAGAGTTCTGGCACGATTTAAGGGCGCGGACTGATCTTAAAATTTAAATGTGTTATACCAACGCTTAGATTAAGCAGGATTCCTTAATTTTCTGTTATATTACGGAGTGTCAGAGATTTAAAGGAATTGTTCGAATGCTGACCTTGACTTGGACTGTTATAATACTTTGTTGACTCAATATCTCTATCTTCCTACGATAACTTCATTGTTGATAAGTATATAACGGATTTCTTATTGCTTTTGACGATTGTATTGTCGACAAACTCAGTATCACATCTGATAATAAAGAGAGTATCAGATTTAGCAACAACGAAATCGGTGGCTGAATCGGTAGAGAGGCGGCTTGCAGTCCTGATGGACCCAGGTTCGAATCCTGGCTGGGGCAGGGGACAGTTTAAGGATTTGAATTTCATTAAAAGCAGACTTTCCTGATCTACCAGATGACCCGCCGACTTGTCGTAAAAATACCCCCGCTAATACCAATACACCAGTCCTGTATGAGACAGCCCTAGCATGTATTCAATATGGACGGTGGGTGTTAGCGCCGAAGTGGTGACATGTGGAGGTGTAGGAGGACTACTGGGCCTTGGGATAGGCTACTGCCCCCAAGATATAGGCCCTGAAGCCTTTGCCCAGAGTCGGACACATAAAAAAAAAAAAAAAAAAAAAAATCAGAATCTTGGCAGGAAGAGTGTTGCTATACATGCCTGGCCAGATAAATTGGTATGAGGTATAGTCGCAATTCAGAGTAGAGTGATGGCAGGATTTGGCCAAGTTAGTGCAGAGTAGTCATTGACATCATTCCTCTCAAAGACGGTAATTTAGTCGTTGCTATAATTAGTTTCAGATTTTGTTTCATACACTCACTTCCAGACTCATTAACTAGGTCTAATATGCAGAGTAAATCGCTAAGCAAGATGTTAGGAATTCTCAAGTATCAGTTGCAATAAGACCTTGAGTCTGCGTTGCCATGGAGATATTTGCTTTCCCGTCAACTTCATCTCTCCTTTCTGGCTAACGAGAGAGAGAGAGAGAGGAGCGACGTTCCATCCTCACTCCGCAGTGACCAGCATAAAAATGGCGATATTTCACTAACTTCACTTGCCAGCTGTGTGTTTTTGGTACAGGCGGGTGTGTATATGGTTATTACAACACTGGATCACTTATGTATCGCCTGTGTACCTGAACAACGTTATTTAGGCCAAAAATGATATTCTTTCAGTATTGCCAATATAAGGAGGAAACGTACCATCCCAGTTACACTCTTAAGACAAATAAAAACAACTTTACTTCCTAGTTTGTAATAAAGTGATGGTTTGTATGGTGTTAATATTACAAGTAACTATATTTCCTATGGTATATCTCCTTTATTTTCTTATTATCCTGGTGGTAAAATCCACAGCTGGTCAACAGGTAATGCAGTACTGATGTGGGAACTGTTGTGTGTCAGTCTGTGCTGGAAAAGGTTCAAGGTTTGGGTTGAACTGCTTCCTTCACGTCAGGTAATGTGTGTTTAAGCTGCAGTTATCATTGATGCGGCTGTCTGGCTGAACCCAAGTGAACACATGCCATGTAACAACATTAATTGCATCATCAGTTGGGTAAATTAAACCCGAGTATTTAGGAAAATGCTGGAGCACTGGCAGGTTCGAAGCATGGTTGGTGTGAAGTGGTTGGTGTGGTGGATGAAAGGAGTGTGTAGCCTAGTGCAGAAAGGGAAAATAGGAGAGGATAGGCCAAGACTGATGCTGTGTGAGAGCAGAACATTTGTTAGGGTAGGACAAGACAGGCCAGATGTCAGGCTAAGTTTTACTGTACAAAATATACCAGGTAAAGTGATTGGAAAGGCTCAGGTCAACTTATACCTGCTGTTTCTGTTCTTGGTATCCAAACCTGACAGTCTTTACTACAGCACCACCAAGCAATGCAACTTACTATTTTAATGGTAATATTATTTTAGCTGCCTTGATTTATTTCTGTACTATTACTGTTAATTATGTATGCAGGAAGGAGGCATTTTATTGGGTAGTTATGTAGTGTGATTAAAACAGAAAACCTATCTACACTAACAGCACATTAGGCAAACCCCCTGTGGCGGGGGGGACACAACCTGGCCGCACTATGGGGTGGTACTACTACTCTGCGGCCAGGTTGTGTTAGGAAGAATACTGCCACCGTATTCCCTGCGTGTCGTAAAAGGCGACTAAAAGGGGCGGGGTGAGGGGACTAGGGACCCCCTCCTCTGTTTTTTAGTTCCTAAAAAGAGACAGGCCAGAGAAAGGGATGGGGGATGGAGTTATCCCCGTACCCTGAAGATTGGGTCTATGAATGTGCGTGGAGGTAGTACGATTGAGGCTAAAAGGGAGGAGATTGGAAGAATGTTTGTGAGAAGAAAGTTGGATGTGTTAGCTTTGAGTGAAACGAAGATGAAAGGGAAGGGTGAGTCTATGTTTGGAAGTGTGAATGGAAGATTGTCAGGTGTTGATAGAGGAAGGGCAAGAGAAGGTGTGGCCCTGTTAGTGAGTCCGGAAGTACAGCAGTGTGTGTTTGAATGGAAGGAGATGTCATCGAGACTGATGTGGGTGAAAGCAAAATCTGAACGTGAGTTGTGGGTGTTTGAGTGCATATGGGCCTGGTAGTGAAAGGGATGAACAAGAGAGGGAGTCTTTCTGGAATGATGTTGATGAGTGTCTGCAGAGTTTGGAGCGAATATGAATGTGGTAATGATGGGAGATCTGAATGTTAGAGTGGGAAATGTAGCAGTTGAAGGTGTAGTTGGTATGCATGGTGTGCCTGGAAGAAATGAAAATGGGGAACGAATGATAGGGATGTGCGTTGAGCGAGAGATGGTGATTGGGAATACGGTGTTTGAGAAGAAAGATATTTATAAGTATACATGGGTGAGACAGGAGGGTGGAAGAGTTGTTGATAGAGCTTTGATGGACTATGTGGTTGTGTCTAGGAATGTAATAGGAAGATTGTTGGATGTGAGAGTTCTGAGAGGGGAGGGTGGAGGTATGTCTGACCACTACCTGGTGGAGGGAAAGTTAAGAGTAGGTAAGAGATGGGTGAGAGCTAGGAGGGTTAGGTGTGGCAGGGAGGTTTTGAAAGTGAGTGAGTTGGATAAAAGAGAAAAAAAGATAGAGTATCAGGAGAAATTGAAAGATGAGTGGAACGCACTGAAAGATCAGGAAAATGGCAGTGTGGAGGAGGAATGGCAGTTGTTTAAGAGTGCTGTGGTGGGGCATGCAGAAGAGGTGTGTGGTGTGAGACGTGTGGGTGGTGGTGTAAGAAAAGGAAGTGAATGGTGGTGCGAGGAAGTAAGTATGGCTGTGGCTGAGAAGAGACGTGCATATGAAGTGTGGCTGCAGAGGAAGGATGAGATATCATATGAAAGGTATAAGGAAAAGAGGAATAGGGCGAGAAGGGCTGTGCGTGATGCTAAAGTGGCAGCAGATAGAGAGGTGGGGTAGGCGGCTTACAGAGAATTTTCAACAGAATAAGAAAATGTTTTGGAAGGAGGTGAAAAGGGTGCGGAAGGGAGAGTCTGGGAAGGAAGAACGAGTAAAAGCAGAGGATGGAAGGATGTTAATTGAGATGGATGCAGTATGGAAGAGATGGGCAGAGTATTTTGAAAGATTGTTAAATGTAGAGGAGGAAAGGGTGGCTGAGATTGTGGCAGATGGAAGGGTGCAAGGAATAAATGTGTTGGGAGAGTTAAATGATTCTTTGATCACGAAGGAGGAAGTGGAGAAGGCAGTAAAGGAGATGAAAACAGGGCAAGCTGTGGGTATGGATGGGTGTGCTGTGGAATGCCTGAAAGGTGGTGGAGTGACCTTTGTTGACTGGTTAGTAAGATTGTTGAATGTGTGCTTTGTGAAAGGTATGGTGCCAATTGACTGGGCAAGTGCTTGTGTGGTCCCGTTGTATAAAGGCAAGGGTGATAAGTATGAATGTACTAGCTTTAGGGGTATAAGTCTGTTGAGTGTTGTTGGTAAGGCTTATGGTAGAGTGTTAATTATGACAGAGAGGGTACAGAGGGAGTGATTGGTGAAGAGCAGTGTGGCTTTAGGAGAAGGAAGGGATGCGTGGATCAGGTGTTTGCTGTGAGACAAGTGTGTGAAAAGTATTTAGCGAAAGGCAAGGATGTGTTTTGGGCATTCATGGATTTAGAGAAAGCGTATGATAGAATTGATAGGGAGGCTTTGTGGACTGTTTTAAGATTGTATGGACTTGATGGTAGGTTACTAAAAGGGGTGAAAAGTTTTTATGTAAATAGCAGAGCGTGTGTAAGAGTGGGAAATACTGTGAGTGACTGGTTTCCTGTGAGAGTGGGGCTGCGACAGGGATGTGTGATGTTGCCTTGGTTGTTTAATATTTACATGGATGGTGTTGTAAGGGAGGTGAATGCAGGAGTTTTAGGTGGAGGTCTGAGTCTGGTAAATGTTGATGGTGGAGAGTGGAATCTGAAGCAGCTGCTGTTTGTAAATGATACTGCACTGGTGGCTGATTCAGAGGAGAGATTGAGACAGTTGGTAGAGGAGTTTGGAAGGGTGTGTGAAAGGAGGAAATTGAAAGTAAATATGAATAAGAGTAATGTGATGAAGTGTACGAGGTTGGTAGATGGTAGGGGGATGAATATAGCTTTGAATGGCGAGTTGCTTGAGGAGGTAGAGTGTTTTAAATATCTAGGGTCACATGTTGCTGTGGATGGAAGAATAGATGCAAAAGTGAAGTTTAGAATAAATGAAGTAGGAAAGGTACTGGGAGGAACGAAAAAAGTGTTTAGATGTCGTTTGCTTAGAATGGATGTAAAGAGAAGGTTGTATGAGGGTGTTGTGTTACCGACTGCGTTATATGGGGCTGAAACATGGAATATGTGTGTAGCAGAGAGGAAAAGTTTGAATGTAATGGAGATGAGGTGTCTGAGGAGTATGTGTGGAGTGACGCGTATGGATCGAGTGCAAAATGATGAAGTGCGAAGGAGAACTGGAGTTGTTTGGGAGATGGCTGGTAGAGTTGAGCAGGGGGTGTTGCGATGGTTTGGGCATATGGAGAGAATGGATAATGAGCGATTGGTGAAAAAGATAACTAGATCTGATGTGAGAGGTGTAAGGCTGAGAAGAAGACCACGAATAGGATGGATGGATGGACAGTGTGAAGAGAGCACTGGATGCGAGAGGGATGTCTGTTGAGCAAGGAAGAGTGGCTGTGAGTGAGAGAAAAAAATGGAGAGAAATTGTGAATGAATAAGTGATGACGCAGCCCTGAGGGGATATTCTCCCGCATTTGGTCTGATCAGCTAGTCAGGTCAGGTGCAGGTAAGGGGATGGGTCTGTTATGATGTGGCAGGGTAAACGAGCTCTGCTGTCGGGCCCTGCTGCGGATGTCACTGATTGCATTGCGCAGTTGATCCTTGTGCGGTGTGGTGCGGTGAGGATCTGTCCGTTCTCCCCTTTGGGGCTAAGATGCGAATGAATGTGTTTGAATGGATGAGTAAATGGGGAGTGTGTCGTCCTGTCTCGGCTACCTCCCTTTCCTTGGGAGAAGCAGCCTAGGTATATAGATAGATAGAAAACCTGTGCTGTATTTATAAACAGTTCTAAACATAAACTGTGTATATAACTGCCTGTATAGACGCTTAGCATCACTCAGGCAACTAACAAACACTTTACAAAATAATTAGTCAATATTACAGTGACAAAATATGACAAACAAACCATCTGTCATACTAGATAACTTATGGCGTTGAGTTTATGCTGTAGATTAGTTAGGATCCTTTATAAATGCCAGCCTGACGCTCTCACAACACCCACGGGCCATAGTTATAAATCATCCCAGGCCTTAGTGCCGTATAGGATTCTTTGACGTAATATTTTGATCGCTATTCACAACGCCACCAAACCCTTCACAACGGAACTAAGAGTGAATATTACAGTGATAAATACAACACACAATTGTACGTATTATAAGTCACGGCTACAGCAACGTGTATATGGTAAGAAATGCCTCTCTCTCTCTCTCTCTCTCTCTCTCTCTCTCTCTCTCTCTCTCTCTCTCTCTCTCTTTTGTGAATATGGGTGGCACAGTTCCCAGATCACAGTGTATTATGGGTGGATCAGTGTACCACATTTACCACACCAGTAGCCATGTGGTAAAGACAATAACATAAGAATTAAATAGTTTACGTATTACTAAGACAATATCAGGCCTTAATTTACTGCACACTTGAAAACAGACAGACGTACAGACTGTGTGTGTGTGTGTGTGTGTGTGTGAGAGAGAGAGAGAGAGAGAGAGAATTATAGTTTGCATTTAGGAGAGAGAGAAAGAGAGACGGAGAGAGAGAATTATAGTTTGCTTTTAAGAGAGAGAGAGAGAGAGAGAGAGAGAGAGAATTATACTTTGTGTAATGCTGGGTTGAATTAGGCTCGACTTCTCGTACCTAATTCAGCCAACGTGGAGCGGGGTCCTCTTTCGAGACCGGAGCTAGTGCAATGAAGAGAGGCAGGGCATAAAAACTTTCGGCAACACCATACACATATATTACCACAGTTAGACACAGGACATTTCAGCAGATATTACAACACAATATTGAGCAATATAAAACCTTATCTAAGATATGTGTATCTCGCAGGATACTTGCTTTCTAGATACTAATGGCAACACAACAAAATCCTAGAGTATTAGGAGTGCAGTAAATACAGGTGCGCGCGGAGCGCGGAAGAAGTCGGGGGGAAGGGGGTGGGTCGTGACTCCCTAGGAGGAGATAGGGGAGGCGCGGAGAGTGACTTAAAACGGCGAGGAGATAGTTATAGTAATATTGGAAGACGACAGATGTTAGCAGGGGAGTTTATATGGTGTCTGCTAGAGGAAGTACTTTGACAAATAGTTCTGATTCTTGCTTGACACTTACTTTAGCTTTAAGAGCGTGAGCGAGTAATGAAGGGGGTAGCGTGGGGAGGGAGGGAATATGATTAATACTTCCTTTCTTATATTATTTTCTTATCAGGATGGGGGGGAATGTCTCCTTAGGCACAGGTTTACTAATTACACTTCTGTCAGAGAGGTCCTCCAGGTGTGGTATATAGAATCTCGCTTCACAACGCGTAACAAGGTCGGAATACTTGTAATACTACTTCAGAACATTAATGATATTTCCTCCTCACAGCCTTTCTTCCAGCAATGGGGATATGTCTTTATAAATATCCGGGGTGACACTCGCACGTATTTTCACTCAGGTCTTAGTCCACATTCTCGACCTCTAACTTCTCATTGTGATCTGATTTACCCCGATATACATTACATAAATTCTCTGCACAATACTTGTTCTAGGAGAGAGAGAGTCACACTTAACCTAATTCACTATCGTTACATTAGCACTCGTATTTTCTCATGGAAGAAAACAGGGGCATGACATCGGTGATCCGGCTGGACTGGGGGCGCCGTCAAGACGGGGCGAGCCGGGAGGGCACGGGGCGGCTCGCAAGGGCGTCCTCTCGTGTCCGGGTCTCCCGGTGGCTTCCGGACTGGGCTCCGGCGTAAGGCCCTTAGGAGTGGGGCCGAATAGGTCCCGGAACCTCTGGGTCAGGTCCCGGTGTCGTGGGGGCGTGGCGAGGTCTCGCCCGGGTGTCTTAGGGAGGGCCGAGAGAGGCGACGGGCTGCGGTCTCCCACGTCCAGAGGCGCCGTCAGGGGAGGACTGCGGCAGCGACTGTCACTGGGGCCCGACAGGTGTGTCTGCTCTAGGGCCAGGCGTAAAGAACAGAGGCCGGGGGAGGCAGGGAGATCTGTCCGGGATGTTCGGGAACAGGACACCTGGAGTTCAATCTCCAGTTGTGGAGACGTCCCTCTCCTAGCTACGCCCTGGGAGCGACCATAGATCGTCTCTACCTGGACACTAGGGGAGCGACCATTGATCGTCTCTACCCAAATACTGTGGGAGCGACCATTGATCGTCTCGACCGGAACACTAAGGGAGCGACCATTGATTGTCTCTACCTGGACACTGGGGGAGCGACCATTGATCGTCTCTACCCGAATACTGTGGGAGTGATCATTGATCGTCTCGACCGGAACACTAAGGGAGCGACCATTGATCGTCTCTACCTGGACACTGTGGGAGCGACCATTGATCGTCTCGACCGGAGCACTAAGGGAGCGATCATTGATCGTCTCGACCGGAGCACTAAGGGAGCGACCATTGATCGTCTCTACCTGGACACTGTGGGAGCGACCATTGATCGTCTCGACTGGAGCACTAAGGGAGCGACCATTGATCGTCTCTACCTGGACACTGTGGGAGCGACCATTGATCGTCTCAACCGGAACACTAAGGGAGCGACCATTGATCATCTCTACCTGGACACTGTGGGAGCGACCATTGATCGTCTCTACCGGAACCCTAAGGGAGCGACCATTGATCGTCTCTACCTGGACACTACGGGAGCGACCATTGATCGTCTCGACCGGAACACTAAGGGAGCGACCATTGATCGCCTCTACCTGAACACTGTGGGAGCGACCATTGATCGCCTCTACCGGAACCCTAAGGGAGTGACCATTGATCGTCTCAACCTGAACACTACGGGAGCGACCATTGATTGTCTTTACCGAAACACTGTGGGAGCGACCATAGATCGTCTCTACCAGAGGGGCGCTGTCTGGAGTATTGTTTCTAACTCCACCCCTAGCTAACTCAGTGATTCCGCCACGCGAAGGTAGTGTCTTTCGCCTACGGTGGCGGCGGCGTGGTGGCTGTATGTCACAGGGGCGCACGGCCCGGGCTGACATGCGTCGTTGTTGCCCGGAGTGGTGGTGGCTGGTGGCGGCTACCCCGTGGGGTCCGTGTGGGGGTGTCGGCATTCTTGTGGGCGAACTCTGTTGTTCCTGGTTCGCCCTGTCATCGGGGATACTACGGTATTCTCCGGGAGTTTCCTCGGGAGTACTGTTAAAGCCACGCATTTCACTTTGCTTTTAAGAGAGAGAGAGATAGAGAGAGAGAGAGAGAGAGAGAGAATTATACTTTGCTTTTAAAATATATGAAAAAAAAAAAAAACAAGCAACACCTATGGCCACCCCCCTACCCCAACCTAAAATCCTTGCCACCACGTCTCTGTCCCAATCCGTATCCCTCTATTTACAATAATAAGTGCAACCCTATACAGAAAAACAATGAATGAACCCTCCAAAAACATTAAAGATTAGGTGCACCCCACCCGAATCGAGATGGGCCCCTCCATTTCCTTTCGCCTTCTTTTCTCCACATCTTTTCCTCCCTCTCATTGCCCCTGTCACCCCAGCCTACCACCCTATACCATGGAGTGAGCTGAAGCCGACACTTTCTGTCCTTCTAAAAGTCTGTTCCGTTTAACCCACATTCTTTCACTACTAAACCTTCTTCCCCTTTTCCGATATTTCGCTATTGCTATCGGTATCTCCCGCCTCGACTCTACCATTTGTAATGGTTGCCTTGCGTAATTTGTAAAATCCACCCCACGGCTAAACTTAATTCGAAAAATCCATATATGTACAGAATTTTTCTTCTGAGATATTATTTTTTCACTTCTACAAAAAACTGCCTTAATTAGTGGGAGACCCTGTTATAATCATATGAGTTTTTATATGAGGTCCTTAGTTAATTTCACTATAAAAATATGGTGTTTGATGTGGTGTGCGGTTGATGGTCATATATGCCGCACGTTACCTTACTTGGTTTTGTTACATCCCCCATTGCAACCTAGGAGTTTGGCTTGGGTAATGTAGTATTATGAGCAGAAATGGAATTCAAAACAACGCAATGAACATGAAGAAAATCGTTTTGATATAAAGAACCATTACGTAATGAAACCTATTACAATTATATGAAATTTGGGACGAACATGTCATACCAGAAAAGTGTCAAAGATATAAGTATAGCATTGGAAAAACAATCAATTCTGATTATCAGCGAGGCTAACTACCTTTAAAAAAAAAAAAAAAATCAGTATTTGGCGATTAGCAAATGTCCTGGGAAAATGAACCAACAGGTATATAATAAGTTAATAATGATCATATCATCAGTTTGTCCTTGATCATCATGAAAACAGTCCTCTGGACATCACGAAACTATTGACTCGTCTAAGAATTGGGCATACGCGATGGACGCATGGCCAACACATACCTTCCTCTATTGGAGCCCCACCTATATGTTCCAACTGCCGAACACAAAACATATTCTCATTGAATGCCCTGTTTATAATCGGTATTGAAAAATGTGTTTCACTAATCCTACAATGTATGATATATTAGTAGTGACACCAAAATTTTCCCAAAGTTCAGTTTTGACTTTTTGCAAATACTGGAATCTCCTCCAAACAATATAACACTAATTAAAGAAACGCATTTATGTTAACTATTCATTCGGGCAGCCGAAGGAAAGAGACTCAAACGGGTGTCAGTGGTCTGGTTAAACTAAATCTTGATGATGATGATGATGATGATGATGATGATGACGATGATGATGATGATTGATGATGATGATGATGACGATGATGATGATGATTGATGATGATGATGATGATTATAATTATCGGCGAATGTTCACTCTACCGCCGCAGGGGGGGAGGGGGGGAGGTGTGGGGGGGATCCACTTGCAGTTCACAATGCATATATGAATTAGGAAGGGTATCTTGGGCAGCTGATAGTAAATGATTTACCAAAATGTTATGTCAGATAAATTATACTTTACCTGAGTCCTACTAATACCATTAATTTAACACAGTATATAAAATCCTGCATCTGTTACCCCACCATATTACTCTGCCATTTCAGATATGCCTGCAGGACGAGCAAATTCGTCGGAGGTGATTGCCGAGCGAGGCCTAATCGTTGGGATGTGGAGAGCTGGGGCAACTGTGCCGAACATTGCTCTCGAAGTGGGGAGGAGCACCAAGACGATTAGGAGGTGGATCCACCGGTGGGAGGAAGAGGGCTCAGTGGAGACAAAACCTCGAAGAGGGAGGCCACGAGTAACGTTGGCAAGGATGGACGCTATGATCGTGGCAGCTGCAACGGCATATCCAATGCGAACATCAGTGGAGCATACAAGAAATTTGGGGCTGAACTCCCATCACGTGACGACGAGACGCCGACTTCATGAAGCCGGGATCGACTGCCATATTCCAGCTCACAAAGGATCTCTCTCTCTCTCTCTCTCTCTCTCTCTCTCTCTCTCTCTCTCTCTCTCCCTTTTTGCGTCATACTTTACCCTTATCCCTATGTCTTCCCACTTTCATCCTATCTCTTCCTTCATTCATGGTTCTCTCTCTCTCCTCTTGTGGCAGTCTTTGCCATTATCCTTATGTCTTCCCGCTTTCATCCTATCTCTTCCTTCATTCATGGTTCTCCCTTGTCTCTTCCTTGTCTGCTGTTATTTTATATCTTTAATAATTCTCATTCCTTTACTATTTCCCTATACACCTCTGCTTCCCTTACTCTGCTTCCTTCTTTCTCCTTCGTTCACTCCTCTCCCTCCTTTCTTCGATTTCTCTGAGCCTCTTTAATTATCTCTTTTCTTTACTCTCAGCCTCTCTTCATCTCGTCATTACTCTCTCACTTTAATTATCTCTATTTCTGAACAATGTCTTTTTATGACCATTTTACGATATCGAGTTGCCCTCCCATCTTATTAAGTCTCTCTCTCTCTCTCTCTCTCTCTCTCTCTCTCTCTCTCTCTCTCTCATGCAGACCTTTTTTCCCACCTCGAGACGGGGTGAGGTAGGGTCCAGAGACCAAGAAAAAAAAAAAAATAAGAAAAGGAGAAACTAACTAAATGATTGCATAATTAAACTGGCCACACTTTCCTTCACTCACCATTCCAGCCCCCGGAATCCTGACTCCACCCCGCGGGCACAAACATCCAGGCTGGCGCTTCATACCATCTTATCAGCCAGGGTCAATCCAACGCGTATCTTCTCCCTGACCTAATTACCGTAGTCTGTAACAAAACATAATCCTTTACAAAGACAGGTTACTTCTTAGCCAGAGGACGCCATTTTTATGTTATTCATTCTGTTATACTGAGCGAATTTGAAGGAGGGAGGAGGCGGGGTAGGCCAAGGAGAAGGTGGAGGGATATGGTGGATGAGTGTGTGAGGAAGAGAGGTTTGGAAGTCGATGAGGCTAGGGAACTGACAAGAGATCGAGCTGGCTGAACGAATGTTGTGAGGAGAGGTGCAAGATCAGGGATTTGGCACCCCTTTTTTAAAGTGGTAGCGTCCGGATTGACTCTATTGGATACGTTTAGCTGAAGCTACAGAATGTGGTGAATGTTTTTGGCGTATCCGATAGAGCCAGTATTCCGGGGGCTTGAATAGTGAGTGGATGGAAGCGTGGACTATTGCCTTGGGCAAATTTAGGCTGTCTGGACGTTGCTACTCCTCACCCTGCCCTAGGGTGGGAAAGGAGGTCCGGATGATGATGATGATGATGATATCCATCCATCCATCATCCAGTCCTATATTGCCCCATGAACAGCGTAGGGGCCCGGGGCGAGGCAGTTGGTCCTGACATTTAAGATGAGAGTGACCAACCTCACTCATCCCTGAGTGGCATTACGTGAGCAATAAACCCCAACCATCCCTTGGATATAAACCTTCACTGGCTCAATCCGATTGGAGCACAATAATTACCCAATAAACCACCAGGCGCCAAAACTTAGTTATATGGTTACCACCCAGCGTAGTAAATAGTTTCCTGGTGTACAGGAAACCATTTGGCTTGTCACTCAGTGTAGAGTCACCCATAGGCAGAAGGAAGAGGAAAGAATGAAGGAATGAAAGACAGAAGAGGGAGTGTAAAGTCACCCGTTGGCAGAAGGACGAGGAAAGAATGAAGGAAAGAGAGGTAGAAGATACTTTTTCAAACAAATTTGGCCAAGAGCTGCCATACTTCACTCTTGACTGCTGAGGTGTAACAGTTAAAATGGGAATATAAGGGTAGTCACAGGAAATACTATGCACAGGATGTACAGCTGTAGCATTGCCTTTTTCTGCCACTGAACTACGTTATAAGCTGCCAAACGACATAATCCAGGCCAAGTTAATGTGAAAGTACTACACCAGACGATTTTATTCAGCTGACGAGGCAGCCTGAATGTGAAGGGTGACTGAACGCCATATATAAACCCTTCCAAGGTCTTCTTCTTTCTTCCCCTCTTTTCACCAAATTTCCTTCCCCCTCCGCCCCCTCCCCCCCTCTCTCTCTCTCTCTCTCTCGCTCGTAACCCCTTGCAATGTCTTCCTCTTCTCTCTTCCTCCCTTACCTAAATCGTCCCTCTCTCTTCCTTCTCCCTTTTCCCCCTCTACCTAACTGATCCCTTCCATAGTCTTCCTCTTCTCTCTCCCTCGCTCTTCTCTAAACCTTCCCTCTATCTCCCTCCTCTCTTTTTTTTTTCCCTCTCCCTCCCTAATCCCTTCCAAAGTCTGTTCCATTTCTCACCCTCTCTGTTCTCTAAAACCTCCCTCTCTCCCCCTCCTCTTTGGGCCCTTCTGGCGCGGACACTCCTATGTCAGCTAGATCTCTCATACGCTATTTTGGCACAGATTTTCGTCCTTATGCAGCTTATTTCACGTAGCTCACTGGCAGATAAAGACAGTACTACGGCTCCACATCTTTTCCATTGCACTTCCTCGTGATTAGTATCATCTTGAAGTGTTGATCTACTGCTACAAGCTCCGCACTAAAGATGGAGAGATGGCAATTTTAGGCCAAGTTAGAGTAAAATGAGAATACCCGGTGGTGGTTTGTGGTGGCAGTTGGAGCCGGCACTGTGCTATACTTTTCCGTCTGGGCTGGAGTCCCGGGGATTTTAACTGTCATAATTAAACTGACATTAGGTTAAGGCCGTCAGAAAAAAAAAAAAAAAAAAAAAAAAATTACACTGCAGCAGCCTATGACGTTGTTTTATTTATTTATGTTCTTGGCTAAATGTATCACATAATTCATAGAGCTAGGCAGAAAAAAAATCATAATCTATTTATATTTTGTATATATATATTTTGTATTATGGTACAGAAAGGTATATGTGAAGCTACAGAACGTGGTGAAAGTTTTTTGGCCTCTCTGATGAAGCCAGGATCCATGAGCTTCAATGATGAGTGAATGGAAGCGCGGCCCTTAGGCTGTCTGGACGTTGCTACCCCTCACCCTGCCCTAGGGTGGGAACGGAGGTCCGGATGATGATCATGATGTATACATAGAAGCAACAGGGAAACAGACAGCAAGCTAAGATTGCCCACTGAGCTCTATAGTATGGAGAGGCTATCTCCGCCGCGGGCGTGTGATTTTGGCCGCCATATTGAAACACCAGCACTCAAATTCAAATTCAAATACTGTACTTTATTTCCACTAACCAGTGGTTATTAATAAAGATACACTCGTCGCTTATAATACAAAAACATATATGGATTATGATTTTTATTTTCTGCCTAGTTCAACGAATTATATCGGGAACATTTAGCCAATGAGTATAAAACAACGCCATAGGTTGCCGCAGTGCAGAACTAAACCTTTTGGCACTAAGAGAAAGGTGATGGCAGAAAGAGAAAAGTGTGGTAGTAACGTTGAAATGATAGTGACGTTGAAGCTGTTTTACGTCGAAGTAATGGTGTTGAAATGATGTGGGAAGTCCTTAGACTATCCATGTCATGAAACCGAATGTCCAGATTGATAAAGGCCGGAAGAAACATGGAAATGTCTGCAAGAGCGTGTGAAAAGAAGAGAAGAGGACATGGAGAGAAACGCTGGAGATAAATGGACCCATTTTAATGGCCTCATTCATGCAGGGATACTGGGGAAGAATCTTTCCGCCCCTCCCCAGGGGGCAGTAATGATAGAGAATTAGCAACAAGATATATTTCTGTTATGCCAGGTGTTTACGGGGCGGCTTCCCGTCCCTAGAACGCCTAGAGTGCAGCTGGGTTCTCTTTCTAGACCGGAGCTTAGACATACAAGAGAGGGCCAGGGCATAAAAACACAGGGCAACAACCTTACACGTATATTGACAAATTCAACTGATGTGCAACAGGTAGACAACCTTACACAATTTCATGTACAACAATCAACACATAGGCTGGCATTAATGAGTCTAGTATCACACAGGATACTGGATGCACAGGAGTCTAAGTCTGGCTCAGGAGGGTAAAGGCACTATTACACTGTTCGGGGTGGTGAGGCACTGTCCTGCTCTGACACTGAGTTCATGGGCTGAATACTGGGGAGGGTGTTACTAACTTGCACAAGGGAGGAGAATAGTTACAGGTGTCGTTGCAAGGGGGCAAGGGTTATATCACTGCTCGTAATATTCACTGTCTACACCTTGGTGTTCTACTGTAGAGTCTTACTTGGCCCCACTGTACACTGGAATTCACTAGGGTGCCTTGTAATGCTAGGTGTTTTAGGTCCAGCTTCCCATCCCGTAAACGCCTAGTGTGTAGCAGGGCTCTCCTTCTAGACCGGAGCTTAGACAAATAGGAGGGAGGTAGGACACAAAAACTCAAGGCAACAACCTTACACGCGTATTACTAAGTTGGTCAGGGGAACGAGTAGATGTCGCTGATACAGATACACTGGGCAATTACAACTCTTATGTCTAGATATGGGTTATCAGTATCGTGCAGGATACTGCTCGGGTCACAGTGAATAGCACTTGAGGCAGTGTTATTAATTATGGGAAGTCCGGGTTTTCTATATTCGGGGAGTTACTATTGTTATTCCTTGCTGGTAAGTGTTTCATTGGCACTGGGGTCTGAATATGGTCTTAGTATCGGGAGGTATTTTCTGGTGGTAGCATATTCACTCGGACAGACTCGACTCTCACTGGGTGGCTGTATTTGTGGTTACACTGTCACTGTTACTCACTCCACCACTTTGGTATTATCACTGACTTCTATTAGAGGGTTAGTTCACTGTTCTGCCTTTATATCACTAGGTCACAGACACTGTACTATCACTGTCACTCCTTTCGGGTCCGGGCGTCGTGTCAGTCAGTTACAAGGGTGGTGGGGTGTCACAGCTCCGCTACTGATGGGGCTGGGTTCCGCTGGGGGCCTCTATATCCAGAGGCCACGGGATCACATGTAAGGGGGTCCGTTCTCACCCAGGGCTGTGGGTGGCGAAGGGTCCCGCACTCTCGGAGCTGGGGACTGGAGTACAGCCCTCAGGGCTGGGGCCGAATAACTGCCTGAACCTTTCGTTTAGGCTCCTGATGGAAGACGAAGATTTCTGACATTGAGGTGTGGGGAGTTCCCGCCCAGGAGTCCTGGTGGCAGTCTGGGGTTCCTGAGGTGTGCAATCCCCAGGGCTTGGCGGCGCCATCAGAAAGGGACTGCGGCACCGGTCTCTGTCGGGGTCCGACAGGTGGGTCTCCTCCAGATCCGGTTGTAGGGAGAAGAGGCCAGGGGAGACCAAGGAGCCTCTCCAGTACTCCTCTAGGCCCGAGACTCCCTCTGGGTCATGGGTCGGGGAACAGGCATCAGCTTCAAACGGAGGAGCGGCTAAAGGCCATCTCGTGCCGTAGGGCCCGGCAACTGGCTGTGGCCACCTGGGGGTGCGGCTACTGGCAGTGGCCTGGGGGAGTGAGCAGCTACCAGCAGACCAAAAGGCACCTTCAGAGTGGCTACAGGCTATCTCCTGACGAAGGCGGGAGTGGCTACAGGCCGTCTCCTGGTTCCCCTAAGAGCAGTTACAGGCCATCTCCTTCAGGAGGGTTGAGCAGCTACAGGCCATCTCCTTCAGGAGGGTTGAGCAGCTACAGGCCATCTCCTTCAGGAGGGTTGAGCAGCTACAGGCCATCTCCTTCAGGAGGGTTGAGCAGCTACAGGCCATCTCCTTCTGGAGGGTTGAGCAGCTACAGGCCATCTCCTTCAGGAGGGTTGAGCAGCTACAGGCCATCTCAGGGAAGACACCTTCGGAGCAGCTACAGGCCGACTCCTGACGAAGGCGTGAGTGGCTACAGGCCATCTCCTTCAGGAAGTTTGAGCAGCTACAGGCCGTCTCAGGAAGGACACCTTCGGAGTGGCTACAGGCCGTCTCCTTATTACCCTCAGAGCAGCTACAGGCCGTCTCCTTATCGAGAGGTGAGCAGCTACAGGCCGTCTCCTTATCGAGAGGTGAGCAGCTACAGGCCATCTCAAGAAAGACGCCTTCAGAGTGGCTACAGGGCATTTCCTGATGAAGGCAGGAGTGGCTACAGGCCGTCTCCTTATTGCCCTCAGAGCGGTTACAGGCCGTCTCCTTAGCAAGGGGTGAGTGGCTATTCTGTCTCAGGGGTGCTGGCAGGAGCTGGAGAAACAGTTCCATCCCGAAGCTGGTTGGGGAAGGCTCGTCCAGAAGGTAGTCTAGTATTCCTGTTATGGTTGTGGCGGGCGAGTTCCGGGTCATAGGGGTGCATGGCCTATGCTGACCTATGCTGTTGTTGCTCCGAGTCCCGACACACTGTCATTGCTCCTCTGTGGGCTCCTTGTGGGGGTGTCTGGGAGCTTTTGTGGGTACTATACTGCATTTTATGGCTGTTCTTCAATATTCACTTACTTTGGTCTTTTCTGGCCTCACTGTGTTCACTGTGAACTCACATCTATACTCTTAGTGCCGATCCCACTGTTTACTATGAATTCACTGTCTTTTCGTGCACACTTGGTTTCACTCACTGGGGGAAGGGAAGGTCCAGGGCTCACAACTCTCGGCCCGGGGTGGGTGGAGGCCCTGTGGGAGTCCCTTCATCCCACGGCCACGGGACCACTCTCAGGGGCACCGTCTCTGTTCTGAAGCTCAGACTGTGTGTGGCGAAAGGCCCCTCACTGTTGGGACTGGGGACTGGGGTCTGGCCCTCGGGAATGGGGCCAAACAAGCATTGGAGGCGCTCACTCAAGTGCCCGCTGAAGGACAGACGTCGCCTTCATTGGGGTGGGGAGTGGGCCTGGCTGGGGGTCCAGGGGATGTCCTCAGAGGGGCACCAGCTGCAGTCTTCTGCTGGGGGCTCCGCCGTCAGGGCTGGGCTGCAGCGTCGCTCTCGGCCAGAGTCTGTCAGGCTGGCATCCACCTCCTCCTGATGTAGGGAGAACAACCCCGGGGACAGTACAGGGCCACTCCACCAATCCTCCGAGTAGTGGTCTTCCTCCTGGAGGTTGCCTCGGTCTGGGTGGACAGGTGGGTAACCTGTGCTCCTGCCAGAGGGCAGGACTGAGCACAGCTCACCATTTCGTTGCGGAGTCACAGGGGGCAAGAGACTTTGGTGACTTTGCCCGGCATGGCTACAGGCTGTCACTAGGTTCCCTTGGGCAACAGACAGAGGGCGGCTACAGGCCGTCCCTTCGCTGTCAGCACGGCTACAGGCCATCGCCGGGGCCCGACTGCCTAACGGGCACTCAGGCAAGGTGTGGGTATAGGTCTTTGCCTGCCTGCCGGTGCGGCTATTGGCCGTCACCGAGGTCCCGCAAGGAGGGCACTGTGCAGGAGAGGAGTAGCTCCAGGCCGGCTCCTCCCTAAGGGCGCGGCTATGGGCTGTCGCCGGTGGCGTGCCCTCCGAGGCAACTACAGGAGAGGGGACGTACCTGTCTCTCCCCATCGTGGCTATAGGCTGTCGCTGGTTTCTGTAGGGGGTGTGAGCAGCACTAGGCAGAACGGCTATAGGCTGTTTCCTAATTGACGATCCGGGTATAGGCCATGGCCCTTTCTTTTTGTGAGCGGCTATAGGCCGCCTCTTTATTAACTGAGTGGCTATCGGCTGTCCCAGGTGCCTGACTATAGACCGTGGCTGGGGTGTTGCTCGGAACTGCTAGGCCAGTTCCACCTCGATCCTGTCGGTGGTCAGCTTACCCGGAAGGTAGTGCACTTTGACTAAGGTGGTGGTGGCGGGCAAGTTCCGGGGAATAGGGGCGCGTGGCCCGGGTGATCTTTTGGCCCTGTTGCTTGGGCGCAATCCATGTGCCGTCCAGCCCTCCGTGTCCTCCTCCTGGGGGTGTGGTGGCGGCTTGTGTTGTTATCGTTGGCATTTTAATTTCTTACCTGTGAAATGTAATGCCATCTCTCCTCAATGCATTCCTGTGCTCATTTTTGTATCCATAAGCTGTATAGTGGACCATGGCACTATATTTTCTGGAATCATCAGGTGCTTTCAAAAACCCAAAGAGCAGCTCAGTACAAAAATGCAGTCATCAGGCGTGGTGTAACATGGCTGCCACTACACCAGCGCTGCCCTGGAGGCAGCTACATAAATTATACTGTGCTACCCATGAGAAAGCCTCTCCATACTATAAAGCTCAGTGAGATTACCATGATGGCGATGATGAATGCGGGTGTTTTAATATGGCGGCCGTAAGTCACACGCTCGTTGGGAGGTAGCCCTCCATGTTATACAGCTGAGTGATGTGTACACAGCACTGAGCTCTGTAATAGAGTGGCTATATCATGGTTAACACAGTGTAACTGATGTAGCCGCCGCCAGGGAGCACTGGTGTAGCGGCAGCCATGCTACACCTCGCCTGATGCCTACGGTTTTTGAACCAAGGTGTTCGTTGGGTTTTTAACCCTTACACCACGGGCTTGTTTTCCAATGTTTTGCATGTCCCGTGGGCATATTTGGGTTCCGACAGACTCTCAAAAAATATTTGCCAAAAATCAGTTATTAGTCCTAGAATATTAAAATTATATATGCATATGGCACATACCTTCAGCTTTCTCCTGGGATGTTTGTTGAACCTTCATCGATTACCGTAGGACTTGTGGAGACCTCTGAAGTTGGGTAACGAAGTCTCCACTTTACACTTCCCGACAACCCATAATATGATTACCACAGCCAGATATTATCACTAGAAACACTATTCTATGATTATCAAGTAGTTTGGGATCCATACTCCAAAAAAAAACGACTGTGAAAGCAATGAAAATTACGAGCGCGTATGACCTTCCCACTTGCGCTATAGTCATTTCACCGCAAGAAGTCCGTTCAGGGTGGGGCCCACCTGGTGAATCACCTCTAGCGATGCTGCCAAATCAACCGTAGTACATGCCTCTCTCTTTCTTATTTCCCATCTATGTGGTATTTGAAATTGTTTTTTATATTCTGTATATAGTAAAGGAAGCTATATAGTACATTGAGTATCAATTTTTAGAATTATAACAACGATTTAAATGAATTCTATGACACGTGGCAGCGCATTTTTCCCATGTTGCCACGCCGTAGAGTTGCCAATTTGACCACCAATTATCGGATTATCACTCTGTCTCCCTACCTACCCCCATGTTATGCTGGTATTTTTAAGGCGACTTCTCGTCCTAAAAACACTAGCGACTGAAGCGGGGTCCTCTTTCTAGACCGGAAGTAAAGCACCAACAAAGGAACAGGACATAAAAACCAGGCAGTACACCTTAACACATCTATTACCTTAATTCTAACTGTTACAATACAACACAGAGTGATATTTGAGATACAGGGGAACAGGGACACAGAGTTAACATTCAGCACCACAAAATATAGTTACACTCAGTACACACTACAATGCTCATACAGGGATATCTTGAATTATATATGGTATTGTCTATGTGTCACTTTTAGGCAGGATATACACTGAACTAATCACAAAGGGGATAAACAAGATTGGGAGTCTGTAGGGAAAATATTACTATAAATAAGATAGGGTGCGGATGGCGACACTTGACACAGTCACCTGGTCACGGCGACACTCACACTCAGGCTTTTGACCGGCCCACGCACCCTAGCCTTATGCGTTCACAGAAAGTTCTTTGATTGGGGGGACTTGGATAATTACTCTAAGGTTCATTCTCTGTCCTGCTGACACTGAGTTCTTTTGGACTATTGGTAACTGCACTGTTCTTCACTTAGTCACTGTTCACTGTTCTTTTCTCCGATTTGTTCTCGACACAAGGGGCGTCACTATTTACCTGTATCTCCTGGGTAATGTTCACTCCATGACAAGGGCGTGAGGGTAGATCCCTAGGGGGACCCGGCCTGCAGAGGGCAAGGGATTACCCACAGGGGAGTCACTGCCCGGGTCACACTCGTCGGTGGGGTGCAGGGAGGCCCTCCCGTCTGGGGGCCTCGACCTGAGATGTGGCCCTCGAGTTGGGGCCTCGTCAGTGTGGTGTAGGGAGGCCCTTCTGTCTGAGGACCTCGACCTGGGAGTTGGCCCTCGAGTTGGGGCCTCGTCAGTGTAGTGCAGGGAGGCCCTCCTGTCTGGGGGCCTCGACCTGAGAGGTGGCCCTCTGGACTGGGGCCGAACAGCTGGAGCAGTCGGGCCTGTCGTCTCTGGCTCCGTGGAGTGAGGGAGCTGGGATCGCCTTCGTCGGGAGCTGGTGGGTCTAGCCTGGTTGTCCTGGGACTGCGGGCGCCTAGGGGTAGAGGCGCCGACAGGGCTGGGCTGTGGCAGCTTCTCCTTCGGGACTCGGGCAGGAACAAGGATCTCCCAGGCGTGGGAGGTAGGTCCGATATCGGGCCTTGCCACCACTCTAGTGTCACCTCCGGGGCTATATTCTGGGTGGTGACAAAGGGCTCCCACAGGGGGAAGAGGCTGGAGAAGGACTCACATCACTCGTGTCCTCTCTGGTACTTCCTGAGGCCGGAGCCTTGGGTCGCTTTACCCTGGTACATATATTGGTTGTGGCCATGAGCTTACCCGGCGTACAAGGAGCAACTGAAGGGCATACTGGGCCGCTCCTTCCCCGCCACGTATAGGGACCGTCGGCGCGGTGTTGCTTCCGTAGTAGGGGACAAGCCGGAGTGAGGGGCACAGAGGCCACACTCTCTCCAGTACGTACTGAGGCTATCTTCAGGGGCTTCTCTACCCTGGTATGTGCCACGGCCGGAGCCGGATGCCTACCCGTCTTACAGGGAGCAACTGAAGGGCGTACAGGGCCGCTCCTTCCCCGCCACGTATAGGGACCATCGGTGCGGTGTTGCTCCCGTAGTAGGGAAAAGCTACACGTACGATAGCAGGGGCTCTTTATCCTGGTAAGTACTCTGGCCGTAGCCGGGAGCTGATCTTTCCAACCAGAAGCAACTGAAGGGCGTACAGGGCCGCTCCTTCCCCGCCACGTTTAGGGACCGTCGGCGCGGTGTTGCTCCTGTAGGAGAGAACAGCAGGAGAGGGATGCACTGGGGCAACTCTCTCTCCGGGGTGTACTAAGGCCGGAGCCTTGGGTCGCCTTACCCTCGTACACTTTTTTAGGCCGTAGCCTTGGGCCTCCTGCCCCTGGGCCTCCTGCCCTAGAGGGTGTAACAATTGCTGTCAATACGGTGTTACTTGGGACTGAAGCTAGTTCAGTCCCACCCCTTTTCTGACGACGGTTGTTCCGCCCGCAAGGCAGTTGCCTTTCCCCGGTCACCTGGTGTTGGGGCAGTTGCGGGGAACAAGGGCCCAGGACCATAGTGTCCTGGTGACCCTCTTGATTGGGGTCACTAACCCAACCATTGTGTCCTCCTGGGGTGGTGGTGCAGTGGCAGCCCGGTGGTGGGGTGGGGGGTGGTGAGGTGGGAGGTCCGGCGGCGGGCACGGCGGGCATTTTACCCCATCCCACCTGTTTCTCTCTCTCTCTTTCTCTCTGTCTCTCTCTCGTTAATATAACAGAAAGTTCTGATGACGAAGAAGATTATGATTAAAGATCAGAGAGAGGATTAGGCCTACAAGGGAAACCTCTTATAAATAAAACACGCCTAGACTTTGTGGAAAAAAAGTTGAAAATAAATAATAAATATATACAATATATATATATATATATATATATATATATATATATATATATATATATATATATATATCTATATATATATAGAGAGAGAGGGAGAGAGAAACAGGTGGGATGGGGGTAGGTAGGGAGACAGAGTGATAATCCGATAATTGGTGGTCAAATTGGCAACGTCGCACTTGGGGAAATTCCAACTTCTGCCACACCCTGAACGGACTTCCTGCTGCGAAAGGAGTATAGTTCGCTGTTGGTATTCTGTCATTTATTATTCATAAAACCCCTCACACTTTATATTTCTATTACTATATAACACTTATATATATCTGCAGTCTTTATCAATAAGTTTCCTCCAGTAGTATTAGTTTATTGTCACTGAAGTCATTCAATTTTTCATTCAGTAAAATACGTAGAGAGCCACAGATTCACTTTCACTGTCATAACCTCAAGTATTTGTACTATCTATCTGTCTATTGCCAGACGCCTCAATCTCGTTGGGGTGGCCACAAACAAATCGCCTCCAAGTCGCCCTGTCCCCCGCCATCTCACTGCCCTGCTCCCAACTCACACCCCCCTCTCTCATATACCTCTCCATCCCATCCCTCCATCTCATCCTCGGCCTCCCCCTCCCTCTTCCCCCCTCCACCTCACTCACATACACTCTCTTCGTCAGTCTTTCACCCTCCATCCTCTCCACATGGCCAAACCACCTCAGTGTGTTCCTCATAACGCTTCCTATCACATCCACATCCACACCACAACGCTCCTTTATATCCTCATTCGTCAGCCTGTCTCTCCATGTGACTCCACAGATTCCTCTTAAATAACTTATTTCCACTGCTCTCACTCTTGACTTGTGTCCTTCCAACAACGTCCAAGCTTCACTTCCGTATGTTAGAGTTGGTATCACAATACTGTCCTGTAGTAACTTTTTCACTTCCATGCTCACTTCCCTGTTTCTTATCACTGCTTTCAAAGAACCAGCAACCTTTCTTCCCCGCTGTACCCTTTCATGCACTTCACCCTCCAAACCTCCATCCTTACTCATCACACTGCCCAAGTACTTAAACGTACTCACATTTTCCAGTTCCTCACCATCTAACCTCGCTATACATTCACTGACTTCACCTCTCTCAAAGACCATCACTTTACTCTTCCTTACATTCACCTTTAGATTCCGTTTCTTACACACTCTCCCAAACTCATCCACCAAGCCTTGCAGCTCCCCTTCGTCTTCACTCAACAACACAGTATCATCTGCAAACAACAGTACAGGGAGTTTCCAAACACTATCCTCTCTCACCAGGGCCACTCCAACATCCACTACCCTACCTTGTACCTCTTTTATTACCCCATCCATGTACAGATTGAACAACCATGGAGATATGACACATCCCTGTTTCAACCCAACTCTCAAAGAGAAAAATGTACTTAGTTCACCATCCACACGCACTGCAGCCTTCGCACCATCGTACATACTCTTCACAGCATTCAACAACTTCCCATCTACACCATATATTCTTAATACTTTCCACAATCCTTGTCTATCCACCCTGTCATATGCTTTCTCCAAATCCATGAAAGCCGCATACAACTTCTTTCCCTTCTCTAGAAACTTTTCCACTAAAGATCTAAGAATAAATATATGTTCTACACAACCTCTTCCCTTCCTAAAGCCTCCCTGTTCTTCTCCAACTAATTTCTCTGTTCTTTCTCTAACTCTATCAATAAGTATCCTACCATACACTTTACCTATTATACTAAGAAGACAAATGCCCCTATGATTGCCACACACTTCTCTTTCCCGTTTTCCTTTGTACAAGGGAATAATTATACCTGACTTCCAATCCTCTGGGACTCTACCTTCCTCCCAGGCCAATCTGCACATCTTCCACACCCATTCTACTACTATCTCTCCCCCATGCTTCAGCATTTCACCACACACTCCATCAATTCCTGGGGCTTTCCCCGATTTAACTTTCTTCATTGCTTCCACAACTTCTATCCTACTGATTTCTTCCTGTCTTCTCACCTCCCTCCTTCTCCCAGCCATTCCCCAGCCACTTATACTCGCATTACTTCCATCCTCTATGTTCAACAATTCCTTAAAGTGTTCTCTCCATCTGCTCACTTTTTCTCCCTTCTCCACTAGTAATCTACCATTTTTATCTTTCACTCCCCCGCTAACTTCACTGCCACCCTGTCTTACTCTTTTCACCTCTTTCCAGAACATTTTCTTACAGTCCCTCCACTTTACACTCAAATTCCTTCCAAATTCCTCATCCACTCTCTTCTTACTCTCTCTTACTAATCTTTTCACCTCTCTCTTTCTTTCTACATATAACTCTCTCTTCCGCCTCTCAACTTCTTCCACGCTCCTATTTCTCATCCATTCATTGTATGCTTTCTTCTTTTGTGCCACAGCCTGTCTCACCTCTTCATTCCACCACGCTGTTCCTTGCACCCCCCTCCGTCTTCTCTTCCTTCCACACACCACATTTGTACTCATATTCTTATATTACTAATTACTTACATTTCTATTTACATTTTCTATTGTATTTTCAATATTTACACTTCTATTTTACTTACACTATGTTATTCATTGTCACTTGCAGTAACATAAAACTATATTACACTGTTCAATCATATGTACTGTACATACATTGCTTTCACTTGCTATTTACACATTATTTACACATTATTTTCCTTTCCCACTTGCACTTTTAGAACTGCTTCTGGCTGTGGTAATCAAAGAAGCAGGTAACACAGAGGGGAACCTGGCACTCAGCGCACTGCCAAGAGGTGCGTTTGTGCTCAGGTGTGCGTCGGGTGGTATGTGCACACACCTGGCACCTGCGGATCGCAGCCTTCCTCTTGGTTGTGGCAGGCATTTGCACCAGTCTGTGCCGATCCATGTATGCCCTCTGCTCAAGTCTGTCGGGAAGTGTTACTGCATGGCGCCTTGGAGTTCCTGCTGTCACCCTACCATATCTTTCAAGCAGCTGCTAAACACAAGTCCTGGCGAACAACCTCAGGGAGAAGGACTTGGGTGGCTTGACCTTCAACTTGTACAGGATGAAGGCGTTCAGCATCGTCATGTCTATGAGATGCAGAAAAACTTTCCTGTACCACCTAGTATTCTTCCTGAGGCAGTCGATCTCTCCAATCATCCTGTTGGACTTGTCCACCAGCCACATGTTGATATTGTAGTCTAAGACAGCATTAGGTTTCCTCACAGGTTCGCCTGTCCTACGGTCGACCTTCCCACTGTCTGTCATTTCCCCCTTGTGTACGGTGGTGAGCATGTGCACGACCCTCTTGTCATGCCACCGTATTGCCAGCATCTTCTCAGACTTGCGTAGGTGCACGTCTCCTCGCTGTGAGGTTCCTGCCTCTGGGAATTTAGGGAAGTGGACACGATTACTCTTGACAGTGCTGCAGGAGCCAATGCCGTGCTCTGAAAGGTATTTGGCAAGTTTCGGTTCCGTATAATAGTTGTCTGTATACAGCACATGATTCCCACCAAAATACCTTTCAAGGAGCACTGTCACTACACAGCCTGAGAAGCCAAGGGGGTGTGTTTTATCAAGATCGACAGTGCTGGGTGAATAAATGACGAAGTCAAGGATGTATCCTGTCTTACAGTCGCACAGTACAAAGAACTTGATTCCAAAGCGATGGCGTTTGCTTGGAATGTACTGCACAAACCTAAGACATCCTCTTAACAAAACCAAGGATTCGTCAATGAGAACCTTCTGAAAGGGGTGGAAGAATGTCATAAACTTATCCTTCATTCTGCTCAGAATCTCCCGGATCTTCCAGAGTGGGTCGGTTTGGGAAGGTACATCTTTGTCGGCAAAGTGCAGGTTTCCCATGATGTTCTGGAAGCGATCTCTGGTCAGGTACTTATTGAAAGTGGGTGAGGGTAGTAAGGGGTCCATGGACCAGTATTCTTCCAACTCATGCTTCTTTGAGTGTGGCACGAGAAGCATGAGGGCGAAGAACATATACAGCTCCTGCACTCCCAGTATGGACCACTGTTGCATCTTGGCTGCACCTGTACCACTTGCAGCACGTTGTGATTCATACCTGTTGGTCTCATCACATATGTGCTGCATGACTTCGTCATCGAGGAAGGCCAAAAGGAAGTCCACACACTCAGCATCCTCGTCAAGAGTGAAGGCAGGCTGTATTCCTGAGGAACTCTCGTCAAAATGGAGATGTTCAGGGATAAAATCGGACCCTTCCCTCCACGCGAAGGCGTCCAGGATTCCCTGTTGTGGCGGTGTAGGGTGGGTGAGGGTGGAGGGTGGCTGTGAGGCAGATTTATCTGGTTCAAGGTCACTCGCACTGACCCTGGGTTGCAGTACAGCACTAGCAGCCCTTACTCTACTGGCAACTCTACTTTTACGGGTCAGGGATTTACCTCTTCCTCTACGGCCTACCTTCACTGTTGATGCTGGTGGTGACTCCAACGACGAAGACTCCGGAGAAAATTCAGCAGAAGAAGAGGAAGAAATGAGTGAAGCGGGGCTTGGGGAACAGAGAGGTGAATCACCTCGGGACTCATGGCGGGCTGGGTCACGCGGGGCCATTGTTCCGGTGTCATATGCACAGACTGACTTTATGCTGGAAGTTACCGTTCCCTTCTCTATTAAGCCTAAATTAACCTAACCTAACCAAACCTAACCTAACCTTAACCTACCCTTATCCTAGATCAACCTAACCTAAATAAACCTAAAATAAGCTAATCTTAATTCACGAAATGACTAATTTCACAATCTGCCTGTAACATACATATATATCTTTATTTATATATATATCCATATATCGACCTATTGTTACCTATAGGTCGATAAGACATCCAACTATCTTCCTGACACATGTATTTCATACAATGTTGTTGATAAATGGCACAAAATATAAGATAACATACGGATACTTTCAAAACAGAAGCTAAACGGCCACTCGGCGCATGCACACTGAGCAAAACGGTTACTTCCAGCATAAGTCACTCCGTGCATACGACAACGGGGCTAACCCGCCGCCTTTTCATTCCCTTCCCAAATTCCTTCCCTTGCTGCACTAACGGCTCCTTTCCCTTGGAGCTAGGGATAACTTGGGACACTGAAGCACTCATACTAGTAGTTTCTGGCACGATTTTCTCACCTGGCTCATCACACGAATCCCCCGAAGGGTCATAGTCACTATCCATCATTATCATTGATAATTCGGCTAGTTCACGTTCCACTGCAGAGTCACTTAGTCCTTTCCTGCTTCCCCCACGAGTTTTTCTGGGTGTAGAGGTCACAGGACCCTTTGCAATGGGCGCAGAAGCGACAGAAATGGCGGGGCGCAAGTGCGACATGCTTTGACCACAGAGGAGGACAAGGAACTAAATGGCGCGGCTTATCTGAGAAGGCAAGGGTTGACAGTGACAATGGGGCTGACAGCTGCTAACTTACATGCTAAGAAATTATTGGTAGAAAATCTCGGCAATACATAAAGAAATAGGTAGTTCCAGGTGAATGTAAATGTCACTTAGGCTTCTCCCTTCCTTTCTGATATATATTTTTATTACAGAAATAGATTACAAGGCATAATTCAAAGGGGAAATTACCGTGGGAATTTCACGAATGAATGCATGTGAGGTGTTGTCAGGTGATAATTAGCCAATTCCAGGTGTATACCACTATCACTTACCTTATTTTTTTGGTATATATTATTTTGTATAAGTATAGGGCATAGGGCTTATTTCAATGGATGAAATCTGTGGAAAAATCTCGGGGAGATTTGCTTAGCGCAGCGCGGCAGGGCAGGCGATAGGAAAGGGTAAAGGAGGTGAGGTAGGGAGGGGTGAGAGGTTACTGGAGGGGAGGTAGAGTCAAGAACGGGGGAAAATGGCTAAATCGTCAACAATGGATGGGAGTACAGATGAGATTAGGAGTGCGGACTATTGGTGGACAGCAGCAGTATATGCTAAAAAATGATTAGTAGGAAATCTCGAAAATACAGAAAAAAGTAGGTAGTTCCAGGTGAATGTAAATGTCACTTTGGCTTCTCCCTTCCTTTCTTATATAAATTTTTTTTTACGAGAATAGATTATACGGCATATTTCAAAGGGGAAATTTCCATGGGAAATTAGCGAACGAGTGCACGTGAGGTGTTGTCAGGTGATAATTAGCCAAATCAAGGTGTATAGCACTATCACTTACCTTGTTTCTTTTTGGTATATATTATTTTGTATAAGAATAGGGCATAGGGCTTATTTCAATGGATGAAATCAGTGGATAATTCCGGGGGAAATTTGCTTTAGTGCAGCGTGGCCGGGGAGGTGAGAGGACAGGGTAATGGAGGGGAGGTAGGGAGGGGAGTCAGGAACGGGAAAAATGGCTGAATTGTCAACAATGGATGGGAGTACAGATGAAATTTGGAGTGCTGACTAGTGTTGGACATTGGCAGTAATGATAGATGATACAACCCACCACTTGTAAGCCCGGGATAATTCAAAATAACACAGTATCACAAAAGTGACGCCCTGTGGTATGATCCATTGCGCCTGAGCTTCACGAAAGTGACACCCCGTGGTTAAGGGGTTAAAAACAGCTGATGATTCCATAATATAGAGTGCCACGGTCAGGTGTGTTGCTTCTGGATGCAAAGGATGCGGGAATTCATCAGAGAGAGATGGCATTACATTTCACAGGTAAGAAATATATCTTGTTGCTAAATGTTATGCAGCGTATTCTAGGTTCCGACTTCTCAGTCCTAGGTATGGTGCAATGTGGGGTTCTTTGTTCGAGACCGGGTCAGGGTCAGCCAGGAAGGAAAAAACACAAACACCTTGGGTCCAAGAGTACACTTATATATTTACTAAAAATACACACATACACTATTCCATGATCAAAGCTGGGTGGATACAATAGCAGTTACAAGGATCACTCTCCATTCCTAGTTCGGCTCGTCTAATATGGGATCGCACCTGACTAATTTTACAATATGTCCATCCAGTATCACAACAAGTATTCCACAGAAATATTCAGGCACATGACATGTGACACATTGATATACAACAGGGCTTAGTGTCTCCGGCAAACCTGAGATGATAATATAGATATATACTCAGCCTTAAGCCTAGGTGTCTGCGTCACAGAGACGAAAGCTTAGCTAATATAATATATTGCATCACATAGACGAAGCCCTAGCAAACTTAGTCTATGCCGCGTCACATACAAGAGACTATATATGTATATGGTCTCACACTGGCAGTCACCCGAGGGGGATTTGATGAGGCTGGGGTGGGTGTATTCTCGTGGGAGTGGAGGGAGGGGGGGGGAATTAGTGCGAGTCCACGGGTGCGGTTACACTGACGTCTGTTGTCCAGTGGGGGAGGTGACACTGGAGGAATATTGGTCACAGTTGGGGGGAGGAACTGACTCGTGCGGGTGTGCTGAGTACTCCATGTAATAGCACTTTGAGTAATAGGGTACACTAGAATGCACAGGGGGTGAGCATACTGGGGAAAGATCACACGTTATTTGTGGGGGATCACAGGGAGGGTTCACTGTGGGGCGGGGCTGGTCACACTGGGAGAATGTAAAGGGAGGATTTATTACTCACAGTTTCTGACGGAGAGGAGGGCAGGGCCCGCTATGACGGGAGTTCCAAGTGATGGCCTGGCGTGGGAGGGGGGCTGCCCGGTGAGTAGTATAGATGCAGGTGGTCCATTGGGTTGCCACGAGTCAGAGAAGAGTGGGCCGGTGGTGTGTAGGGCGGCTCCCTAGCCGCTATGGCCTGACAGGAGGCCGGGCTCTTGGGGCTGGGGCCAAAGAGGGCCAACAGGTGCACAGCTTGGCGCCGGCCCTTCATCGTTATCGGGGTTCTGGGAGAGGACCTGGGGAGGCCGGGGGCTGGGGTCGGGCGCAGAGGAGGCGGCGCTCTGGCATGTCTGCTGCTCCTTCCGGGGGATAGCAACCCTTGAGGCTCCTCCTGAGTCCTCTCTCAAAAAGGAGACAGGTCCAGGGGATTCGGTGTTCGAGGGTCTGCTTGGGAGCTTGTCTATGCAAGTCCCACCCCAATTCTGGTGAGAGTTCCCTCTGATTGAGTGTAGTGTCGTTTTCCTGCATGCTGCCGGGTGGTCTGGCTGCGGAGAAGTAGGGCATCGGGGCGCGAGGGACATATGACGCTCTTGACTGATAGATGTGACAGGTAAACCAGCCTCCCTTTCGCCCCCTAGTGGGGTTGTTATCGCCCCCCCCGTACTCTCCTCCTGGGGTGGTGGTGTCTGGCTCACCTTGCCGTGCGGATATTTAACTAATTCTATAAGAGTACTGCTCCATGGGGTGGGGCAGGAAGATTCTTCCACAGTATCCCTGCATGAATGAGGTCTCTAAAATGGGCCCATTTATCTTCAGTCTTTCTCTCCATGTCCTCTTCTCTTCTGTTCACATTCTCTTGTAGATATTTCCACGTTTCTTCCGGCCTTTATCAATCTGGACATTCGGTTTCATAACATGGATAGTGCCATAAAGGGTAAGACCTATGGCGTTATTTTATACTCATTGGCTAAATGTCTATCTATCTATCTATCTATTGCCAGACGCCTCAATCACGTTTGGGGTGGCCACAAACAAATCGCCTCCAAGTCGCCCTGTCCCCTGCCATTTCACTCCCCTGCTCCCAACTCACACCCCCCTCTCTCATATACCTCTCCACCCCATCCCTCCATCTCATCCTCGGCCTCCCCCTCCCTCTTCCCCCCTCCATCTCACTCACATACACTCTCTTCGTCAGTCTTTCCCCCTCCATCCTCTCCACATGGCCAAACCACCTCAGTGTGTTCCTCATAACGCTTCCTATCACATCCACATCAACACCACAACGCTCCTTTATATCCTCATTAGTCAGCCTGTCTCTCCATGTGACTCCGCAGGCTCCTCTTAAATAACTCATTTCCACTGCTCTCACTCTTGACTTGTGTCCTTCCAACAACGTCCAAGCTTCACTTCCATACGTTAGAGTTGGTATCACAATACTGTCATGTAGTAACTTTTTCACTTCCATGCTCACTTCCCTGTTTCTTATCACTGCTTTCAAAGAACCAGCAACCTTTCTTCCCCGCTGTACCCTTTCAAGCACTTCACCCTCCAAATTGGCTAAATGTATCCAGTATAATTCGATGAACTAGGCAGAAAAAAAAATCATAATCCATATATGTTTTTGTATTATAAGCAAAAAGTGTTTCTTTATTAATAATCACTGCTTAGTGGAAATAAAGTATTTGAGTTTGAATTAGAGTGTCGGTGTTTCAATATGACCGCCAAAATCACACGTCCGCGGCGGGCGTGTGGCACAGACACAGCATTGATACTTCCTAACTAAAGGGCAGCATTGAATTATGAAGCAATATGGCCGCCGTCTTTCTGAACAATAATCCTGTTCAAGAGGTCACGTACTTAAGAGCACTTGAAATCTAGATATTTTAAAGTATGCGTTCAAAGATATTAACATGGTGCTTAGGAATGTATGTAACTTTTGCCAAGTTCTGATGGTAAATCTATACAGCACAAGCGATAAATGGAGTGGAAAGATGGCGGAGTCAGCATCAGTGGTGTGATTGTTGTTTGTCTTGTGGCGTCAGCTGTCTGTAATTATTGGTGAGCCGAGGCCCGAGCACCGAGGTGTACTTGATCATTTCCCCGTCAGGACGATCGTGTGGAGGGTGTTCACTGCGTCCTTCAATGATAGACTCCACCAGTAAGTTACTGTGTTAGCCATGTCAGATGTGCTAAATTACAAATGTATACACAACTGATTCATTCTTTACCAAACGGCCGCGGCCTTTCCAGATTTTCTATTGAATGTTTCACAGGTTGATTATTATTCCTGGATTACCACAGCTACTGGGGATTTTTATAAACCTGCCTCTAAAAGCTACAAATGAGGTTTTAGAAAAGCGTTAATGTTTCGCCGTGTACCAGCAGCTGACCGTATTTAACATTCACGACGCGCATTTTTATATGTGAAAGCTGGCTGTCAAATGCAAGTGAGGTTAAGTTGGATTAGGTTAGGTTTGGCTGGGTTAGGTTTGATTAAATCATTAAATTTGCCATCGCTTTGACACGGGATACACTGATGCATCCAGTCAGAGAGACGGTTGGTAAACAATGCTGGCAGTCAGAGAGACCATCGGTAAACACTGCCGCGAGTGGCCTGGCCGCTTCCTTAACTACCCAAAAATAGGTTTATTTTGTTGTTTTCCAATCACTTCATGCAGTCACAACTCATTAGTTAACTATCTGTGTTGCATATGTACCAAAATTACTTGAGATTGTGGGTTTGTTATAATGCAGGTGGAATCACCACACCCATTTGGTAAAGAATTACCCTGTATGCTTATTTGGATCAAGTTTGTTTTAATGTTTCATTCTCTTTCAAATAATTTTTAAGATGCTGTAAAGTTTTGTGTGGTGTAGCTAGTAATTATCCAGTTAAACATACACTTGTACCAGTAGAAGGACCTTACCAATTCACTTCATATTCCTCCAGTTTGTTTTTTGTATTATTGTGACTGTTTTCAGGGTGGTAAATTACCTTTCCTGCTGAAAAATTTCCCACTGTCTTTAGCATCACGTTCCTAAAGCCATACGTACGATTCTTTGTCTTACAGTACTTTACGTACTCAAAGGCGGTTTTAATGTCCTAACTTTCCAACTGGAGGCTAGGTTAGGTTAGGTTAGATTAGATAATATTAAATTATTAGGTACAGTTAAGGTAGGTTAGGTTAGGTTAGATTAAATTATATTATTAGGTACAGTTAAGGTAGGTCAGGTTAGGTTAGATTAAATTTAATTAGGCAGACATGGGGGAATGTTAATCTGTAATCATAATCGATTTCAGACTTTTGTGTAGGTGGGGACGCCCATCATCCACTCACCCAATGTAGAGGTGCCATATAATCTCTACACTGAGTGACAAGCCAAATGGTTTCCTGTACCCAGGAAACCATTTACTACGCCGGGTGGTAACCATATAACCAGGGTTTCTGGCAGGGTTAAGTGTCCCCCACATTCCCCTATCCAAAATCACTTATCGTACTTTGTGGGGTGGAAGACGCGCTTTTTAGTCTCAAAATCATCTTCAAATATCCCCATGCGTCCTTGGAGGCGAGACTACCTTGGCTCCATTTAGAAGAATCACTTATACAGAGGATCACCTCACTGTTTGACAGTCAAGAATTTTTTTTAGAGTATAAACACCTTTGATTTATTGCAAAAAGTTACATTCACTTGTGTATATACAGGAAACTCGCACGGAACACGTGGGTTTCGTTCCTACCGTGCCGTGTTATGTGCGATATCGCGTATATTTAAACTACTCCGTATTTTGCTCCCTAGACCCCCCAAATGTGTTGTTTTGCTGTTATCTGTCACTGGTAATCACTAGAAAGCACTTTAAGTGGTTAGAAGGTTTATTTAATGTTATAACTCACAAATACAGTACTCCACAGCAAAACTTCAACACACAAATACTGTATGTAAACACAAGGAAACATTCTGACGCTGATCATAGGTAATCATATAAATCAGCTTAACTGGTACCAGGGCTTTATTTAATGCTTTATCTTTTTTGAGTGCTTTAACTTACAAGTACATACCAGAACAGTACAGTACATATTTAACTTAGAAATGCAGTACTGTGGAAAATCTGTACAGCAAGTCTTTAACGAACAAACAAAAAAGGCAATATTCCGACGCCGATCATAGGTAAGCATATAAATCAGGTTAACTGGTTACAAGGCTTTATTTAATGCTTTAATTGCTTACAAGTACATACCAGAACAGTAAATATTTAACTTACAAATACAGTACTGTAGAAAAGCAGTACAGTAAGAGTTTAACGAACAAACAAAAAGGCAATATTCCGACGCCGATCATGGGTAATCATATAATTCGGGTTAACTGGTTACAAGGCTTTATTTAATGATTTAACTTTATTTAAGTGCTTACAAGTACAGTACATACGAGAACAGTAAATATTTAACTTACAAATACTGTACAGTACTGTGGAAAAAACGAACAAATAAAAAAGGCAATATTCTGACGCCTATCAGGTAGACTGGTTATAAGACTTTATTTCTTGCTTTAACGTTATTTAATAGTACTTTAAGTTGCACATAAACTTACCAGAACAGTACAGTACTGTAAATATTTAACTTACAAATACTGTGCTACTGTACTCGGGAATGTCTCACTCACTGAATAATTTCCTGCCTAGATCGTCACATAATCAAAACAAACCGCGCGCTGCGGTGACGTTCGAGGATTTGATCTTTCAAAGGCCTCTCCTGCGTTAATTTGTAGTTTTCATAATGGTTCTTTAATCTTACGTTGTCTTATATGTATCCCAGCCCTTACCGTGTATAATTGCGAGCGCGTTCTGTGAGATCGTGTTCCATGCGAGTTTCCTGTACTCAGATTTTACGATTAGAAACACCCAAGCTTAAGAAAAAATTTAGGGTTTGTTTACAACTGGCCATGTGACGGTCTGGGGGTTTAGCGGTATAGCAGTTTAGCATCTAGCATACACACTGCTTTAGCAGGCTAACATGATCACTGGTGAACTCCCTGCTAACCTTCTGAAATGCAGTTCTGATCACTTTGCTTTCCATCCATTCAGTAGCTTGTAAGAGAATCATACTGGAGATGATGGCTAGCATGACATTTGAGTCACTGTAACAGACGTCTCGTATGGAAATTCAATAACTCTTGTTTGGCTGGCTTATCTTACTGATATTTTGTTTCATTAGAGACAAGAATATAACAGAAGGAAACAGTTTTATATTAAAAAAATGGGAAAAACAACTGCAACATTAAACAGTACTGTCTGAAATTACGGCTTTTTAGCAGTTTAGCAGTATAGCAGTTTAGCACCTAGCATTCCCCCAACTCTCAGAACTTGATCACTTCTGAACCCCTTGCTAACCTTCAGAAAGGCAATAATGATCACTTCACTTGCTATGCAATCACCGACTAGCAAGGGCATCATATTGGAGATGTTGGCTAGCTTGACTTGTTGAGTCATTGTAACAGACGTCTGTCTTATATGGAAATTCAATAACCCTTGTTTGGCTGGCTTCTCTTACTAATATTTTGTTTCATTAGAGACAAGAATATAATAGAAGGAAACAGTTTTATATTACCGTTACTGAAAAACGGGATAAACAACTGCAACATTAAACAGTACTGTCTGAAATTACAGCTTATTAGCAGTTTAGCAATTTAGCACCTAGCATTCCTTCAACTCTCAGAACATGATCACTTCTGAACCGCTTGCTAACCTTCAGAAGGGCAATAATGATCACTTGCTATCCAATCACTAACTAGCAAGGGAATCATATTGATGATGGCTAGCATGACTTTTGTTGAGTCATTGTAACAGACGTCTGTCTCATATGGAAATTCAAAAATTCTTGTTAGGCTGGCATCTCTTACTGATATTTTGTTTCATTCGATACAAGAGCATCATAGAAGGAAGCAGTCGTATATTACTGTTAGTGAAAAATGGGAAAAAGTTGCAACATTAAATAATCTATCTATCTATCTATCTACAGCCCGACGCCCTAATCCCGCAAAGGGTGGCTGCAGACAAAACGCCTCCAAGTCACTCTGTCACCCACCATTTGACTACCCTCCCCCCAACTCACCCCCCCCTCCCTCATATACCTCTCAACTCCATCCCTCCACCTCATCCTCGGTCTACCCCTCCCTCTTCATATTCCTCCGAAATTACAGCATTATTAGCGGTTTAGCAATTTAGCAGTTTAGTGACTAGCGATGTGGAAATTCAATCACCCCATGTTAGGATGGCTTCTGGTACTTTTAGGGTACATAAAAAGGTGTAAACATTCCTTGTAATTGATTTTTGAAAACATGGTTGTGTTGTTTGATTCTATAGTTCACACATGCAGGCATTTGAAGACATGCAGGCATTTGTTTTGGAGATATAGTGTATTCCTTCACTTAATGCCCTTTGTATTTTCTTAGTGAATGAATGAACTGGTTTTATTGAGTTTTGTTTTTTTAATACTTATCTCTATATACTGAAACATATGTAGTGTACTTTAATAGAGATGAACATCACGTCTCAAATTACTTTACTAAAGGAATCAGACACTTCATATTTCATAAACAAACCGGTAGTGTTAAGATGGCGTTGTGGTATGGATAACATTTTATAAGGAAGGGGTTGTTTGTTTGTTTTCTTGTCCTGTACCCTTCTTTTACATAAAAATAAAGACACCAAACATATATATACAGTACTGAAGAGAGACACTAATGTGTTAAGATAGTGTCATGGAATGAAGTAACATTACGTAAGGAAGGGGTTGTTTGTTTTCATGTCTTGTACCCTTCTTTTACATAAAAACAATGAAACCAAAGACAGATATACAGTACTGAACAGAGGTTCTGAAAGGTGAGTGTGTATTTTAGTGAAAAATACTCATATCAAGCAACCTTTCTGTAGTCTTAGTCAAGCCATACTTTTTTCCTCAGAGCTTCCCTTCCAGAATTAGGGTGCGTCTTTCACACTGCAGCGTCTACCATGCCATGAAATACGGTAATGATGGCAGTTGTTTCAGAGAGCCTCGAAGGGCACAATACCTACCCAGGGCCCCAACCAAATGGGCAGACTTGCGTAGCCATGTGGAATGTGAGAGGTGTGAATGAGGAGAGCAAGAGGGTGGAAGTGGTGATTGTGTTCAAGAGTGCGAGATATTGTGTGAAACGAAGATGAAAGGGTGCGAAGTGGAGGAGTGGGAGGGTGTGAAATGTGTAAGATCGGGAATGAATGGGCGAGGAAGATGCAAGGAAGGAGTTGCTTTGTTGATGAATGAGGTGTGGCAGAGTGGAATGAGGGACTACAAATGTGTTAGCTCAAGATGTACGAGTATGTATGTCAAGTTCAAGTTTGAGAAGATGAAAGTGGCAGTGATTGTAGCTTATGCACCATGTGAGGACAGGAGAGAGAGAGAGAAAGACAGATATTGGGATGAGCTGGGTGAAGTAGTGGGAGAAATGCCCAGGAGATATAAAGTAATTGTGATGGGGGATATGAATGGAAGAATAGGCACTGGTCCTGGAGATGACATAATGGGTTGCTATGGAGTACCAGGAGAAAATGATAATGGGAAGAGACTAAAGGATATGTGTCAGGAGAGGAGGTTGTGCATTTGTAACTCGTGATTCAAACACAGAAATGCACATAAATATACATGGTATAGAGGGAATGGGGACCGTGTTGAAAGGGGCCTGATTGATTACGTGCTCGTACAGAAGTCGATGATGGGCATGGTTGCTGATACGAGGGCTGTGAGAGGACGAAGTGGAGGTCTGTCAGATCATATGATTGTGGTATGCAAGATTAAGCTGAAAGGAGTGAGGTGGAGCAGGAGAGAAAGAAGCAGTCAGGAAGAAAACTGAAAGTTGAGAAGCTGAGGATCAAAAAAATGGCAGATGAATACAGGACCAAAGTAGAGGACGAGTTAGAATTACTGAATTGGAATGAAATGGATCTGGACAGACTGTGGATTGCATATAGGGATTGCTTAGTTAGGAATGCTAAAGTGGTATGTGGTGTGGCAAGAGTAACAACAAAGAAGAAAGGTACGGCATGGTGGGATGAGGAGGTAAAGAGAGCGGTGGAGGAAAAGAGGAAGAAGTGGCTAAAGTGGTTCCAGGATAGGGGTTCAATTGAAATAAGAACTGAATATGTTGAGAGCAAGAAGCACGTAAAGAGACTAGTGAAGAGGAAAAAGAAGGAGGTAAATGAGGATCTAGGAAGAAAAATGAATGCGAACTATTCTGAAAATAGAAAGTTATTATGGAAAGAGGTGCGGAAATGTAGAAGTGAAAGCGGTAAGAAATGGGATGGTGTAAAGGATGCAGGTGGTAGATTATTAACCCATGGAGATGAAGTTAGGACCAGATGGAAAGAATATTTTGAAAGTCTGATGAATGTGGATAGAGAGAGCAGAGCAGCTGTAAACATAATTGGTTTTGGTGGTGTGCAGAGAAGGAATGCAGTGCCAGGAGAAGTGACACTTGCACAGGTGAAGAGTGCTGTGAAGCGGCTGAAAAATGGGAAAGCAGCTGGGGTTGATGAGGTGTATGCAGATATGCTTAAATGTAGTGGAGAGAATGGAATGAAGTGCTTGTTGGAGATATGTAAGAAGGCATGGATGAGTGAAACTGTGCCTGCAGAGTGGAAAAAGGCTGTGATTGTACCCCTGTACAAAAATAAAGATGAACGAAGTGAGTGCAAGAATTATCGTGGCATAAGCTTATTGAGTGTGGTAGGGAAGGTAGCCTATATGGAAGAATTATTATAGAGAAAGTAAGAGAGATATCAGAAGTCCTAATGAGTGATGAACAGGGTGGCTTTAGGTGTGGCAGAAGATGTGTGGACCAAATATTTGCAGTGAGACAGATAGTAGAGAAGGCTTATGAGAAAGACCATAAGGTGTATATGGCATTCATGGATCTGGAAAGAGCATATGACAAAGTGGACAGAGAAGGATTGTGGAAAGTTTTGCGCATGTACGGTGTAGAGGGTAAGCTGTTAGGTGCTGTCAAGAGTTTTTATGATGGTAGTGAAGCATGTGTCAGGGTTAATGGGCATCTAAGTGAATGGTTCACAATCAGTGTGGGTGTGCAACAAGGTTGTGTGATGTCCCCATGGTTGTTCAATGTATATATGGATGGGGTGATGAGAGAAGTGAAAACACGAGTAATGGAGAGAGGGATGGCATTGGTAATGAATGGTGATGGATGGAATATCTCAAATTTGTTGTATGCTGATGATGCAGTACTGCTTGCAAGTACCGGACAAGAACTTGGTAGGCTAGTGCAGAGTTTTGCTGATGTCTGTAAGTGTCGTTCCTTGAGAGTAAATGTAGAGAAGAGTAAAGTGATGCTTATTGAGAGAGAAGGTGACTCCCAGTGCAATGTAACAGTGAATGGAGAGAGACTGGAAATGGTGAGAGAGTTCAAATACCTGGGTACAGTGATAGAAAAGAGAGGAAAATGTGCAAGAGAAGTTGAAAGTAGAGTGACACAAGGAAGAAAAGTAGCTGGTGCAATGAAGTCCTTGATAAGAAACAGAGGCTTGAGTGTTGCAGCTGCATGAGGCTTACATGAAAGAGTGTTAGTGCCAACTTTAACATATGGATGTGAGACTATGGTGTGGCATGAAAATGAAAAGTCAAGAGTAAGGGCAGTGGAGATGGGACTGCTGAGGAATGTATATGGAGTTCAGAGGGTGGATAGGATACGAAATGATGTGATTCGTGAAAGATGCGGAGTGAGGAAGACGATGGACACCAGAAGTGAAGAGAGTGTACTGAGATGGTATCACATGTGGAGAGAATGGATAACAATTGAGTGGTGAAGAAGGTATATCTGAGCGAATTCGAAGGAGGGAGGAGGCGAGGTAGGCCAAGGAGAAGGTGTAGAGATATGGTGGATGAATGTGTGAGGAAGAGAGGTTTGGAAGTCGGTGAGGCTAGGGAACTGACAGATCGAGCTGGCTGGATGAATTTTGTGAGATGTGCATGATCAGGGATTTTTGGCACCCCTTTTTAACGTGGCAGCGTCTTGATTGACTCCGTTGGATACGATATGTGAAGCTACAGAATGTGGTGAATGTTTTTGGCGTATCAGATAGAGCCAGGATTCTGGGGGCTTGAATGATGAGTGAATGGAAGCGTGGTCCATTGGATTGGGCAAATTTGAGCTGTCTGGACACTGCTACTCCTCACCCTTCCCTTGGGTGGGAAAGGAGGTCTGGATGATGATGATGATGATGATAATGATGATGTGTAATTGTAATCGTTATCGATTACTTTGGCTTTTTTTTTTCAAAGTAACCGCTATTGTAATCGATTACTCTCATATTATAATCGTAATCATTGTTACTTTTACGATTACAAGGCCCCAGATAAATTATTCTTCCACAAATATTTGTCAAGAATAAAATACTGTAGTTCAGTGTCAAACAGTCAAATATACACCATAAAAGTCCATAAGTAATATGAAAACAAAAGTGAATTGTAGGTTATCACTTAGAAGCTTCCATATAATATCCTGCCTAAGCTAGAATAATATCACCTGGGAAGATCTCAGTTGGTAGAAAAGTTAATAGAATGAAAGGGTCAAGGACAAAGTGAAGAAAAGTCTTGGTGCTTGAATTATTAAAACACATTTGTTTTGTAAATTGGTAAAAAAATAAAGGAACAACTTACCAGACATAGCACTGTACAGTACAGTATATTTTATCCAGAGTAACAGTCGCCATAGGTCCTGCAGAGCTTAACCCTATGTTCTTCCTTACTTAGGCAATTCTTATTAAAATGATTTGCATATAAGATATATCAATCAATCAATCAATCATTTCCTGTGGCACCCTTGGGGATGCATAGGGCCTCGATGAACTCACACCACCACATCCTATCTTGTGCTAACTCCTCAAGATCTCCCCAACACTCATCTCCAGCTTCCCGTCTCATTGTCCTCACCCACGTCTCTTTTGGCCTTCCTCTACCTCTCCTACCAGGTGCCACCCACCCTGGTGTACCTCGTACTATTCCCTGTCTTCTATACACATGTCCTAGCCACTTCCATCGTGAGAATCTAACATATTCATCGATCGGCTGCACTCCCGTTATTTCTCTAATTCTACTATTTGGTATCCTTTCCCACCACTTAACTCCTAATATTCTTCTAAGTGCTTTATTTTCAAACACCGAGAATTTATTTTCCATAGTCACTGTGCTGTACCAAGACATATATCCCTAGAAAATATCAGTTTTATATTACTAGACGATGATTTTGCTTTTAAAAACTAACCAGCTATTTAGTTAATCAGTGTCAAGTATGAAAGAAACGTGCTCATACTTATATAGTGCATAACAGTACATGTAATCATGAGTACTTCTTATGTAATCGTAATCGATTACTCTTACTTTTACTGTAATCATAATTGTAATCGTAATCTGAAGTTTGCAGTGTAATTGTATTCGTAATCGATTACTTGGTTCTTGGTGTTGAGTTAGGGCTTTCATTTCCGAGGGGGTCGGAGGAGCCCTTCCGGTGGCTTATGGAGCAGATGTCTTGCCTAGATGCAATGCAGTTGCCTGGACTTCCTTAATTTAAGAGGACACACACCAAACGAATGACTGGTTACCTTAGGGGACTGTTCAGACCCACACCTCCAAGGAGTACTGGCAGAGTGAAGTCTCGTACACCTAAGACAGACAGACGATCCCTCATTTCTGTGCGCATGGAGTGAAATCTTGGACAGTGCAAAAGAAAGTGGGCAATTGTTTCCTCTTGATCTCTGCACCACTGGCAGTAAGGGTCCGGCACCAGGCGTAAGCGGTGGAGATGGGACGCCAGACCAACGTGTCCAATGCGCAGTCTGGTGAGTGCCACGTCCAAGGCACGAGCAGTGGAACGGTCCCAAGGGTGAGAAGAGGAGTCTGTGCGGTAAGCCCCTAAGGTGGAGGAGGGGAGCTCTGCTGCCAATTCTGAGTCCCAGGCCTTTCCACTAGCAACCGTCAGAAGCCTGCTACAAGTTGCCTCTTGAAGTGGAAGAGTCTCCACTGCTGCTGAGGTCAAAGCCAGCCTTGCAGCCCTGTCGACTATCTCATTGCCCCTGATGCCCACATGAGATGGTATCCACTGTAGGCGAAGTACCCAATTCTCATGGAGAAGTTGACTCAGCAGGGTCTGGATCTCATAGAGGAGATGTCTTGCTGACTGTGCCTTGGGGGACACAATAAGGTGCAATGCTGCCAGACAGTCTGTATAAATGACCACCTTCTGGGGTTGGAGATGTGCCTTGATGAAGGCCAAGGCCTTGAAGAGGGCAAAAAGTTCCGACGTGACACTATCATGAAGTGCAGCCAAGCGCCATGTTTGGCAGAGAGAAAGGTCCACTAAGTATATTGCCGCAGCAGATGCTGCGGGTGTTGTGGTGTGTGAACCGTCAGTAAATACTTCAAAGTATCCCGCATACACCGTGTCCAACAGCTCTCTGTACAATGCTGGTGCTAGATGTCCATCTTGAGATTTGTCAAAAGACTCTGACAGGCAGAATGATACTAGAGATGAGAGGTCCCTCCAAGGCGGTGTTGGGGGCACTGAGGAGAGGGGCTGACGGAGTGGTGGTGGCAGCGAGAGGGACCTGTACGCCCAGAGAGCCCTGATCAAGAGTGGCTGGCGGGACCTCACAGGCCAAGCAGGATGTAACAAAATGACACCCGCCTCCTCGAAGAGCACTGGTAGAGGGTGGTGGCGGGAGGAGTGTTGTATGGCCTGGTAGCGGCAGCAAATGAGCTGCGACCTGGTGACATGTAGAGGAGGGACACCACTCTCCGCCTGCAAGGACAGCACGGGGGAAGAACAAAATGCGCCCAGGGCAATGCGTAGGGCGGCGTTTTGTATCGGGTCAAGTTTTCGCAACTGAGTGGAGGATGCTGAACCATAAACTGAGCACCCGTAGTTGATCTTTCCCGAGATGGCAGCACGGTAGTAGCCTAAAAGCAGGTCACGGTTGGCACCCCATTTAGACCCTGCTACACTCTTCATGACGTCTAGCCTCTTGGCGCAGGATGTTTGGAGGTATTCTATGTGGTGACGCCACGTAAGGACTGGCCCATCCAGACGAAGTCCCAAGAAGGTGTGAGTACGGACTGCAGGAGGAGATTCAGTGCCTATCCTGACCACCGGCTGAGATGGCATGCGACGCAAGGTGAAGGCCATCACGGCACACTTTGACACCCCGATCTCCAGATCCCATTGGTGAACCCAGTCCTCTAGAGTTGAGACAGCCGCCTGAAGTCTCCTCTGTGCACCTTCCATGGTGGTGTCCCTGCTAATGATAGTCACGTCATCTGCATAAACCAATGTGGAGACGTCCGGATGGTTAGGCAGGTCTGACATCAAAACATTGAAAAGCAGGGGGCTGAGAACTGAGCCTTGGGGCACCCTTCTACGGATGGGACGAGGAGAGGAAATGGCCCCACCAACAGATACGACATAACTCCTGCCATCAAGATAGTTGACAAACCACACCAACACTGAACCAGAGACCCCAAGGCGGGAGAGCTTATACAGGATGCCAGTATGTGGCGATGAGTCAAAGGCCCCCTTGATGTCCACGAAAAGGGCCAGCATATATAGCCCCTTTCGGTACGTGTTGTGGATCAGGTATTCCAGATGGCAGAGTATGTCCAAGGTGCCCCGGCATGGGCGAAAACCACATTGTTCCTCTTTAAGAAGGGATCTAGATTCTAGCCACCATGACAGGCGACGAGCCACCATCCTCTCCAGCAGTTTCCCTACACACAAGAGAAGGGCGATGGGCCTGTACGAAGATGGCTTGGTCGGGTCCTTGCCTGGCTTGAGGAAAGGCAGCAGCATTGAGGTCTGCCATTCCACCGGGAATATCCCCTGGCTCCAGCTGCGATTATAAATGTGAAGGAGGCAATCCTGCTGGTTGGGTGTCAGTCGCTGGAGGAATTCATTGGTCACTGAGTCTGGGCCTGCCGCCCTGCCGATCCGAAGGGCAGACAAGGCGGAGACAAGTTCTGAGGCAGTGAAAAGATTGTCTAGACCAGCAGTTGCAGGGGAAGAGACGCTTCGTTATATTACCTCGTACACTGTGGAAGAGGGCAAAGCAGATGGATGGCCGAACTGGGTGTCGAAGAATGACGCCAGATAGTCGGCCTTGGACAGGTCATCAAGCAGGCACAGACCATCCCTGCGGAGTGGACAAGTGTGGGTGGTAGGGCGTCCTGACATAGCCCGTAAGAATCTCCAAGTGCGGGCCGTGGAGGTGGAGAAGGAAAGGCTGGCACAGAAGGAGGTCCAGGCTTGCCGTTTTGCCAACTTGATGGTTCTGGAACAGATGGCATTAATCTGATGGTACTTGCGCCCCAGTTCTAGGCAAGGGTTGCGGCTCCACTTGTGCCAGGCTCGATGACGGGCCCTGACTGCATCTGCACATTCGACTGACCACCATGGGACTCCTGCTCGGTGTACACAACGGCGAGTTGAATGCTGAAAGACTCTGCCTCCCACCTCAACCAGGAGATGTGCAAAATCCATAGCCGACAGTGGAGGGGAGCCCCAGCTGCCTGGAAAACAGGAAGCCAGTTCCTTCTGGAATGTGTCCCATTTGTCTCCCACCAGCTTCCATCTTGGGCGACAGTCTCCTGACTGCAACGTGGAAAGGCCCGGATAATCATCGAAGACTGGTAGATGGTCACTGCCCATATAGGGACCCACCTCTACAGCTGGACATTGGAACACTGGATCTCCAAGGCAGAGGTCCAAGACTGATGGTCGTCCGGAATGGGGGTCATATCGGGTGTACAGGCCAGGAGGTGTGAGAAGACCGATGCGTGGGGAGTCTAAGAGTGCCTGAAAAAGAGACGATCCCGAATTGATGGTTAGTGAAGGATCCCAGAGGTGATGATGGGCGTTAAAATCCCCCATGATGAAGGCAGGGGCCGGCAGCTGATGAAAGTAATGTACTAATTCCTCCCGGGGCACATGACATGGGTTGTAACACAACAGCACTGACGCCCATCCAGATCTAAGAGCCACCCTTACTGCCAAGACTTCCATCAGGCCACTGGGATATTGGGTAAGAGGCAAACTCACACTCTGCGAGGTCTCCCGAACAGCCAGTAATAGGCCCCCACCCCTCCCCTGAGGGCGGTCTGACCTATAGACTATAAAACCCCCCAGGATGAGGCGGATGAGGGGTTGTAGCCAGGTCTCACACACCCCTACCACATTTGGTTCCCTTACAGCCACTAAAATTTTAAAATCCTGTGACTTGTGGACTAGTGAATGAGAATTCCACAGCAGGATTCTTAAGCCACCTGTACCCCCCATGATAATATCAGGGACAATAGCCGCGGCCAAAGGAGGGAACAGATTTCTATGAAGGACTTCCCCTGTTGGTGTAATGCCAGTGCCTCGGTGAGAAGTGTTATAAAAGAGTTCCCAGAACCTGGACCCTCATCAATGGAAGACAGAGGCTCTGAATTTCGTTGATGTCCTGGATGGGTAGGGTGAAGTCTCCGTCGGCCCAACAAAGGCAGGGCAGGGGTGGGGCCAGAGGAACACTGTTGGGAGGTACCATCATTCCCAATGGCAGCCATATCCGGATCCTGTGGAGGCACCCCCTGGGCTTGAGGGCTGGCAGTGCGGTGACGGTTGTGAAAAGCAGTGTGGGGGCGTGATGGTGCCTTATTCACAGTGGTGTCTGCATGGATAATGACCTCTGCCCCTGATGCGGGGTGGGTGGAGACTCCCAATACATCAGTCAATCCTAGGTCCTCCTCCTGAACATCATCAGCAAGGACTGCATAGCAGTTTGAGGATACACAGTTAGCATAAGTCTTACCTTGCTGAACGAGGGCACTGCGGGGGGCCTGGGAAGGTGTCAGTCGACCTGGTCCACTGGGAGTCGGGGTGCTACGGGACGCAGTGTGTAGTTCACGAAGGCACTTGTTGGTCTCCGCAGAGCTGGCACCTGCCTTCCTCATGGTCATGTATATATCGCTGGCCTTCCTGTAGATGGGGTAGACCTTGGACACCACCCTGTGTTCATCACTCCCACAAATAAAACACCTAGGGTCTCTGGTGCATTTCTGGCTGTCCTCTGATCCTGCCCTAAAGGGGTGGTAGCCACTACACATGGAGCACCTAACCTTATTTCTACAAGTAAGTCGGGTATGACCAAACAGATGGCAATTATGGTAGCGTAATATGGGACGGGTGTACTCACCAACCGGGAACGACAAGTACCCGAAGAAGACCCTGGAGGGAAGGGGGCCACGATAGGCGAGTCTTACCCATTGTGACTGGCTGGAAGCACTGGGGGCCAGAAAGCGAACTGGAATCCTGGTAACCTCCAAGAGTTGAGAGGCATGGTTGTCTGCTGGGCGCAGCCTCTCTGCTATAACTGAGACGTCCAGTTCTGGGTAAATCGGCCCAATCTTGCCCACTTTTACAGCACCTCCGGGTTCATAACTGGCGCGCCTGCACACCACAGCCCAAGGTCCCAAATTCACCATTTCCTCTGGCTGTTATTCGAGCTTGGTCAAGTTAGCTGAAAAGATTACAAAGGATAGGCATGATCCATCCCCCAGTGGCTTGGTGTATCCCTCCACAATGTATTTGGCAAAAGGAGATTCATTGAGGGCGTCTGTCACCCTCTGTGGGTGACAAAACACTCTGGATCGGTCCTGGGTCCGCACTATGTAAGTCACCCTTGTCTGCACTGCCACACCTTCCTCTGGAGCTTGAGTGACGGGCTTGGACTGTGGCAACGTTTTCCTGGCCTTCTCAGTCGATCCCGAAGACTTTTCCTCACCCGAGGTTGACATATGGTGGGGTCTTTTTCCGCCCTGCCAGCCGGTGTCCATATCTGCCCCTCCACTCTCCCCTTCCATTTCTCACCACTACACACACACACGTACCTCCCCTCCACACAAGAGGTACTAAACACTCCACCCCGTATAACACACTCTATGGTAAGATGTAAGAGCAACGTCACTCCGGGCACCGGGACCAGATCTCCGAAACGTCCGTACGCTATGGCTCTCTCACCCAGAATCCTAATCGATTACAATACCCCTGTAATTGCACCATGCCTGTTATTAGGTACAGTTAAGCTAGGTTAGGTTAGATTAAATTTAATTAAATTATTAGGTACAGTTAAGATAGGTTAGGTTAGTTTTTGTTAACACTTACGTTAGGACTCCTTTCACCATTATAGCAGACAGATTGAACAAGTTGACACAGCAGAACACAGCTAAAAACAAAGGCGAAACAGATTTTGCATGAATCATTTATGTACTACCGCAGAAAAATATATGTAACAGACTATCAGGAAGAAGAACTGGCTGTGGAAGGTGCTTTTACTGCTTCATATAATGCGTATCTTTACCGTTATCTAAAACTGACTCGTTTTCATGACCAAATGAGAAACTTGGCATTAATTTGGGGAATTAGTTTACATTGTGGATTTTGAAAAGGTCTTGATGGTTGACTTTTTTTTTTTTTTTTTTCTTTTTTTCACTACACAGGCGTCATGAGTACTGTCCCACTACACAGGCTTCATGAGTACTGTCCCACTACACAGGCTTCATCAGTACTATCCCACTACACAGGCTTCATGAGTACTGTCCCACTATATAGGCTTCATCAGTACTATCCCACTACACAGGCTTCATGAGTACTGTCCCACTACACAGGCTTCATGAGTACTGTCCCATTACACAGGCTTCATCAGTACTATCCCACTACACAGGCTTCATGAGTACTGTCCCACTTGTTACATAGCCTATGATTTCATCATCCTTTGTGTAATTTTAACGCACAGTTGCTGCATGTTTGATCACGAGCGTGTTCTGCCTCAGTCCCCCCCTTCTACCGTTATAGTAGAGTAAATCGTTCTCTCTGTTATACTTTGCGGGATTTTCAGCTCTCTGTCCCCATGGCTTCATTTGCGCGTCCCTCTTACAAGTTGTATCAAGCTCTGCCAGCCCCTATATAATGAGCTCAGTCTCTGCATCATTGCCACTTAGATCTGCTCCTCATTTTGTTCACATCTCTGTCCTCCCCTGTACAGATATTATTATTGTGAGTGCTCAAGAAATCTCCAACCATCTAGCAGCTGTGTGTAATTTGAGTATAACTGTTGTTGCATTTTTTCTTGTACTGTATAGCATAAGTTTAATTTGTAGGCCTAGTGAAGTTTTTGTAATTCGTGTGGGGTTCTTTATGTCAGTCATTTTTGATAATAGTTTGTATCTGTAATTATTTATCTGGCATTCACTGAGTATTATCTGGTATCTCATTTTATCAGGGCTGACTTAGATAAATTTATTCTTGCTAATTTCGTGTTAATAGAGGATAATGCAGTTAACCATATATTTAACCTGTTTTTGCCATTACATTATCCATATGAGTCCTGAATGTTTTGTTGTTAGTTTGAGCATTAAACTTTAACTTGTAATTTTACCTAACTCTTTTGTTTTGAACCTGGAACTTTACGGGACAGTAGTGATTTTTAGCATTCTCACTTAAAGTGTACGTTATCTTTCTCTGTTCCGTAACATAAATTTGGCGACCTCGCCAGGATATTTAGGATATTATCATAAGGATATTGCTTGATATTTTGTGACTGTTACTTATTAATTATGTCTACTATTACTACACTTGATGAAGCCAAAGATTTTTTGTCAAATGTGCAAACAGTGTGTGATATAGAAAACAGAACAAAGAATGAACTTAAGCTCGTTGCTCAACAATTGGGAATTGCTGTTCGCTCTCATCATTCTAAAGATCAAATTGTTGACATGATTAATGAAAGCTTGTTTAATGTAACTCCTCGAAATGAGCAAACGCAGATTGAATTAGCTAAGTTACAGCTAGCTCTGCAGGAGGCTCGTGCTAAAGAAGCTGAATTTCAGGCAAAAGCTAAGGAGGCTGAGTTTCACGCACAAGTTGAACTTGCTAGGATTCAGGCAGACCATGAGTATCACATGAAACAAGGTGGAACTGGATCATCTTGCTCTGATGATTTTGATGTGGCTAAACATGTTAAACTTGTCCCTCCTTTTAATGAATCTGATTTAACAAAGTATTTTCAGTTGTTTGAGAGGGTAGCTACAGGTTTTAATTGGCCTAAGGAGTATTGGCCAGTACTCCTTCAAACTGTTCTCACCGGTAAAGCTCAAGTAACTTATGCATCTTTGCCTCAGGATCAGTCTGATAATTATGATGTAGTTAAGAGCTTGATTCTTAAGGCCTATGAGCTTGTTCCTGAAGCCTATAGAGTAAAATTTAGGACAACTTACAAGCAAGATAAGCAATCCCATGTTGAGCATGCAAAAATCAAAGAAGATTTGTTAGAGCAGTGGTTAAATTCTAAGAATGTGGATTCTGATTTTGGTAAATTTAAGCAGATGATTTTGCTGGAGGATTTCAAAAGGTGTATTAGTAAAGATGTAAGCCTATATCTTGATGAGAAAAGAATAGATAATTTGTCTGATGCTGCAGTTTTAGCTGATGAATATGTTCTCACTCACAAGAGATATTCTAAAGAAAAAGGGAAAGCTGAGAGTAAGTACGTTGCCTCTACTCAGAGTACAGGTAACAGGAAAGAGAATAAAGATGATGTTTCTCAGGAAGTAAATACCAGCTTCACCTCTAGATTTCAGAAAAGTAAATGTACTTATTGTAGTAAGCTTGGTCATACTACGGAGAAATGTTTCAGGAGACAGCGTGATGTGAACAAAAAGGAGTCTTTAAATATTCAGTCAATTGGTCTAGTGTCCACTCTTGAGAGTTCCCAGAATTCTTTAACTGAGTTAACTGAACCTGCTTTGAGGGGTAACTTAAATTCTCATGATGGAGCTCCTCTTTTGAGCAGTAACGTGGGTGACACTCTCAAGAGTTCATGTGCTAATTTCCTGTCTGATGGTTTTGTCAGCCCTCTGGACAGTAATGACAGGAAATCAGTTCAAATATATCGTGATACAGGTGCTTGCCAATCCCTTATGCTGACCAGTGTTCTAGGCTCTAATGTTAATTCCTCTGATGAAACTGTAATCTTACAAGGTGTAGGAAATAATTACTTCTCTGTCCCTCTGTGCAGAGTGAATTTAGAGTCTGGTTTTGTTAATGGTTCCGTTATGGTTGGGTTGGTTGAGACACTCCCAATGTCAGGTGTAACTTTCTTACTTGGAAATGATATTGGTGGAAGTCAAGTGTGTCCAGCTCCCCAGTTGTCTAGTGAGCCAGTGGCTGCGGCCCAGGATTGTGGTGTCCCTGATGTGTTCCCTGCATGTGCTGTCACTAGGGCTAAGTCTAAAGTTACTGGTGATTTAGAGGATAATGATGATGATGATGTTATCCTAGCTGACACTTTTCTTGCTAATTTGGACCACTCACCAGATGAGGCAGTACCCCGTAGTGTTGATAATTTGTCTCGTCAAGAGTTGGTTGAGTTGCAGGTTGCTGACCCTGAGTTGAAAGGTCTAGCTAACTCTGCTTACAGTGAAGAAGAGTCAGCCGGTGCTTCTACTTGTTATTATGTAAAGTCAGGAGTACTTATGAGGAAGTGGAGACCCCCAACAGCATCAGCCGACTGTGAATGGGAGGTTGTACATCAAGTTGTCATCCCTCGTGTTTGTAGGCAGGATATCATTAGAGTGGCTCATGATTCCAGTTTGGCAGGACACCTTGGAGTGAGGAAGACTGTGGCACGCATTTTGAAACACCTCTACTGGCCAGGTATCTTCAGGGATGTTTCCTGGTATTGTAATGTCACACCTGTCAAGTTGTGGGGAAGTGTAATCAGACCGAAAAGGTTGCACCTCTAGTTCCCATTCCTCCTTTTGAGGCGCCTTTCACCCGTGTGTTGGTGGATATTGTGGGCCCTCTTCCTAAGACTTCTTCAGGATTTTCTTATGTGTTGACCATGATTGATATGGCTACTCGTTATCCTGAAGCCATTCCACTTAGAAACATCTCAGCAAAGAACGTGGTTAAGGAAATGCTAGGGTTCTTCACAAAGTTTGGTCTGCCCAAGGAGGTACAGTCAGACCGAGGAAGTAATTTCATGTCAAATGTTTTCAAGCAGTCTCTGAAAGAGTTGGGCATCACCCAGATCACGTCTTCAGCTTACCATCCCCAGACCCAAGGAGCGTTGGAGAGATATCATCAAACACTCAAATCGATGCTCAAGAAATACTGTTTGGAACATCAGAAAGACTGGGATAAAGGTCTTCCATTCGTTGTGTTTGCTGCAAGAGAATCTCCAAATGAATCACTGGGCTTCTCACCTTTTGAACTACTGTTTGGCCATGAAGTAAGAGGACCCCTTAAGTTACTCAAGGAATGCTGGCTGTCGGAGGAAGATGACGTCAACCTGCTGGAGTATGTGATGAAGTTCAAAGAACGGCTGTCCACTGCTTTACAGCTGGCGAGAGAGAATTTAGGAGCTGCTCAGGAGAAGATGAAGACTTGGTATGATAAGAAGTCCAGGTTACGCCACTTTCAGCCAGGAGATCAGGTTTTGATTCTGCTACCAGTTCATGGGCAACCTCTTCAAGCCAAGTTTAGTGGCCCTTATTTCGTGGAGAAGAAACTCAGTGATGTCAACTATGTCATCGCCACGCTAGATCGTAGAAAGAGCAAGCAACTATGTCACATCAACATGCTAAAGTTATATCACAGGCGGGACGAAAATAATCCAGTCTGCACTGTAGCTGTTCCACCCGAGTCTGCAAGTGAAGCTCTCCCATGCAGTATGAGCCTGAGTGATAGTTTGGGGAAGAATCCTGATATCATGAATGATCTCCAGACTAAGCTTTCTCATCTACCACCCAAGGAAAGGCAGGAGTTTTCGGCATTACTGCAGGAGTACCCGCAAGTGTTCCGTGCCACTCCAGGAAGAACCACTGTGTTGATGCATGATGTCGATGTTGGAGACGCAAAGCCAATTAAATTGCCTTCTTACCGTGTGAACCCAGTGAAAGTTCCTCTCATCCAGAAGGAGCTTGGCTACCTGTTGGACCACAAGATGATTGAGCCCTGTCAGAGCGAGTGGAGTTCTCCTGTCACTGTAGTCCCTAAGCCAGGTGGGTCACAGAGGCTTTGCATCGACTACAGACGTGTTAATCAGATAACCAAAACAGACACTTGCCCTCTCCCTCGTGTGGAAGATTGCATAGACAAGATCGGAAAGGCTAGGTACATAAGTAAGTTTGATTTGTTAAAGGGATACTGGCAAGTACCTATGACTGAACGTGCTAGGGAGATCTCATGTTTTGTAACACTAGGAAAGGCTTTTGCATGTTCTGTAATGCCGTATGGTATGAAGAATGCACCAGCCACATTTCAGAAGCTCATGAATGTTGTAACAGAGGGTTTGGCAGGGTGTGTTGTTTATATTGATGATGTATTAATCTTCAGTGACAACTGGAAAGATCACCTATGCCATGTCAGTAAATTTCTTGACCGTTTAGTTCATGCTAATCTTGTAGCTAATTTATCAAAGTGTGAGTTTGGTCAAGCTAAAGTTCAGTACCTTGGGTATGTAATTGGTGATGGACATGTTGCACCACCAGGAGCTAAGGTTCAGGTTATAAGTGATCTTCCCAGACCTAAAAGTAGGAAAGAGCTACAAAGATTTTTGGGAATGGTAGGTTATTACAGGAGATTTGTTCTTAATTTTCTATTCTTGTATCACCACTTACAGACCTACTGAAAAAGGGAGTTGAATTTGTCTGGACCGATAACTGTGAATCCTCTTTCAACAAACTTAAAGCTATTCTATTAAGTCAGCCAGTGCTTGCTACTCCAAATTTTGCTAAGCCTTTTAAGATGGCTGTTGATGCAAGTGATACAGGAGCTGGGGCTGTTTTGCTGCAAGAGGATGATCAGGGTATTGAACATCCTGTATCTTATTACAGTAAGAAGTTCACTCCACCTCAAAAGAACTACTCAACTATTGAGAAAGAGCTTTTGGCCTTGATTTTGGGTTTACAGCATTTTTCATTTTATTTGTGTTCTGGTTTTGACCCCATAGTCATTTATACCGATCATAACCCACTGAAATTCCTTAGTAAGTTTAAAGATAAAAATCAGAGATTGACAAGATGGAGTCTACTTCTTCAGGAGTATTCATTAGACATACAACATGTCAAGGGGAAAGAAAATGTTATTGCAGATTGCTTATCTAGACTTTAGACAGATTGTTTTAGAGTAATAAGAAATTTCCTTTGTAAATTTCTTTTTCTTTGTGGGGAGGTGTTACATAGCCTATGATTTCATCATCCTTTGTGTAATTTTAACGCACAGTTGCTGCATGTTTGATCACGAGCGTGTTCTGCCTCAGTCCCCCCCTTCTACCGTTATAGTAGAATAAGTCGTTCTCTCTGTTATACTTTGCGGGATTTTCAGCTCTCTGTCCCCATGGCTTCATTTGCGCATCCCTCTTACAAGTTGTATCAAGCTCTGCCAGCCCCTATATAATGAGCTCAGTCTCTGCATCATTGCCACTTAGATCTGCTCCTCATTTTGTTCACATCTCTGTCCTCCCCTGTACAGATATTATTATTGTGAGTGCTCAAGAAATCTCCAACCATCTAGCAGCTGTGTTTAATTTGAGTATAACTGTTGTTGCATTTTTTCTTGTACTGTATAGCATAAGTTTAATTTGTAGGCCTAGTGAAGTTTTTGTAATTCGTGTGGGGTTCTTTATGTCAGTCATTTTTGATAATAGTTTGTATCTGTAATTATTTATCTGGCATTCACTGAGTATTATCTGGTATCTCATTTTATCAGGGCTGACTTAGATAAATTTATTCTTGCTAATTTCGTGTTAATAGAGGCTATTGCAGTTAACCATATATTTAACCTGTTTTTGCCATTACATTATCCTTATGAGTCCTGAATGTTTTGTTGTTAGTTTGAGCATTAAACTTTAACTTGTAATTTTACCTAACTCTTTTGTTTTGAACCTGGAACTTTACGGGACAGTAGTGATTTTTAGTATTCTCACTTAAAGTGTACATTATCTTTCTCTGTTCCGTAACACACTACACAGGCTTCATCAGTACTATGCCACTACACAGGCTTCATCAGTACTATCCCACTACACAGGCTTCATCAGTACTGTCCCACTACACAGGCTTCATCAATACTATGCCACTACACAGGCTTCATCAATACTATGCCACTACACAGGCTTCATCAATACTATGCCACTACACAGGCTTCATCAGTACTATCCCACTACACAGGCTTCATCAATACTATGCCACTACACAGGCTTCATCAGTACTATCCCACTACACAGGCTTCATCAGTACTATGCCACTACACAGGCTTCATCAATACTATCCCACTACACAGGCTTCATCAGTACTGTCCCACTACACAGGCTTCATCAGTACTGTCCCACTACACAGGCTTCATCAGTACTGTCCCACTACACAGGCTTCATCAGTACTATGCCACTACACAGGCTTCATCAGTACTGTCCCATTACACAGGTTTCATCAGTACTATGCCACTATATAGGCTTCATCAGTACTGTCCCACTACACAGGCTTCATCAGTACTATCCCACTATGCAGGCTTCATCAATACTATCCCACTACACAGGCTTCATCAGTATTGTCCCATTACACAGGCTTCATAAGCAACTGTAGGCTACATCACTATGCAAACTTCATCAGTACATTAGTAATATTTGCAAATTCAGTATAAGTAGTAAAGGAATCCACAGATTTTCAAAATCTGGCAAGTCAGGCTGGCTTTTCTGGAATTAAAATGAAAGAGAATTGTATGTTTTATAATTGTGAAGGTTATTTGAGGCCCTGTGCGGTGTATGATACACAAACGGCATTTTTTATAAGTGCCAAAAAACACGGTCAGAGTTTGTAATATTTGATTAGTGATAATGCCAAAACTATTATAGCTAGGGTTATGCTGTTTGCAGTATGTTAAAGCTGAATGTCTCTACATTATCCAACAACTTTTTGGTAAAGAAACTATTATTTTTTATATTTTTCCTGTTAATTTGGAAAAATATTAGACATCGCGATTTTACGTTGCATGCAGTTGTGTGATCTTTGCACAGCAATAACACAAAAACTAGTACCATTGGCCTATAGCTAGAGGATTCCTTTATGTTTTAAAATGAAGTTGAATTTCAGTAGACTGTTTGCAAAATTTTATGCAAAGTTATCATCAGTGAAAATAACTTTCATAAAGTTTTGGAAAGATTATTCATAATTGTTGTTTTATTTGCTTACCAAGTACTTGTACTGTGTGATTTGTGAACGGTAGACATTCTTGTTCTGTGAAAATAGTTGACACAGGCACAACACCACGGTTGTACATACTTTGGTGTTGTGTTACAATACTGGTATTTTACAGGTTGTAGGTGCAAGCAAACCTGGTAATAATAACAAGAAAGGTTCCTAAACCAAGGGATTTCCCCGGATGGAGACAGTGCAATATTAAGGCAATTAAAACAAAAGAACATAATAAAAAGAAGAAGAATGTAAGTACAAGAAAAAGACATTGTTGCATTAAAAAGCAACATTGCAATAAAAATAATAACCTAATTGACAAAATTAATAAATAATAAAGAATAAATAACCAAAAACAATGACACAGGAAAAAACAGTAATAATGGTTAGTATTATAGTGGTTATTCTTTTTACTGACAACACAATGTCAGCACTCCTGCAGTGGTGTTGTGTGAAGAATTGGTCAATTATCCATTCCATTAGCTATCAGTACCGTAGGCTGTGTCTAGTCCAAAGTCATCAACAAAAGGGTCAATCAGGCGAGGGATATGGCACTTATCCAGTGTCTTTTTCATCACAGACATAGTGCATGGTGTTATAGTCTGGGTTATCCACCTCCTGGTCCTCATCATGTGCACATACATGACCACAAAGCTGTTGTTGCCGTGCCACAAGCCCTTCCAGGCGTGCCCTTTTTAGTGGAGGGACAAAGAATGGCAGGAATAAGTTCAGGTCCTTTGTTTTTGTCTTCTTCAGCAAACGTTCCTCCTCGTATTTTGGATTCATCGTCACAGTGTCCAGGTGGAAGTTCCCGTGCACAAAGGTTTGCTGGTGAGGCTGCATGCGTACTTTGGTGGCCAGTGCATCACTAGCCCCATAGTGGTCCTTGAGGAGTTATCCTTCCTTGTACGCGTCTGTTATCATGTTTCGGTTGCCTTGGAACATATACCCTCAGGCCCTCTGGATTGTTACAGCCTTAGTGAGGGCTTGGAGTTCTAAAAAGTCTTCTCACTGCAGGTGCAAGACCCTGAATTTTTTGCTTACAGAACGGATGATGTCAGCGTAGTCATCTGGGGTCAGATTTACATCATGCAGCCATATACATTTCTCAGTTACCCCAAATGACCCATCACACTTTAAGTAAGAGTAACTGGCAACAAAAATAATGAACTTAAGGCAGTTCAGTCACATGCACACTGGCCATGTCCCTGGCACTTGGTAACCAAACTCTGCGCATGTTTCAGCCAAGTGCTCATGGGCACTTGAGTATCACATTCCTCCAATATTTTTTCCAAATACAGGTTGAGCACGCTTTGGTCGAAATTGATGTTTGTTTTCATGGCTTTCCAACCTTATGGTCAAAGGAGTTTCATAACATCCATCACCTCCACATGAAAATACAGTAATCGCTCATTTATCCGGACTTGATACAGCCAAAGGCATGTCCTGGTAGTGGCAATATCCGGATAATGAACACTATTCCCCTATCATACCCAGACCCTACCAATGCCCAACCTCCATCCTATACCTAACCTATTTGTACAGTACCTGTGCTTAATTTGACAGTGTTTTTGGGCAGTTCAGGCAAATTTAGACATCAAAACACTCTTAGGAATATCCAAAGTAATGCTAAACTCCAAGAAAACCATGCAGGAAAAAAAAAATGAAAACCCCAAAACTCCCTACCTATACACTACTGTATGTACTATCACGATCCAAAGTTTCTTTACCCCCCTGAGTGGAGGAAGGTCGAAGCCAATGTTGAAGAAATGACGGGCCACCAAACACAGGCCAGTTCATGATGGAGGGGTTCACTAACCTGAAGCTTAGGATAATAAGAATCACCCGGATGAAACACACGAGCCTATTTATGAATCACGGTTTCATGAACCATTATTAGTCTTTTATACTGGCAGTGTCCGATCATCTGGTCTTTCAACCTTGGCTTCGACCTTCTTCCACTTAGGGGGGTAAAGAAACTTTGGATCGTGATAGTACAGTACCCCTCCTAATTTTGGCACTGTTTTCCAGTCATTCTGCCATATTTTGACATCAGAACATACATATGATTATCCAAAATAATTTTCAATACCAAGAAAACCATGAAAAAAAAAAATGAAAACAAAAAACCACCGTACCTATCCAGTACTGTATGTTCAGTACCCCTGCTAATTATGGCACTGTTCTTAGGTCAATCTGCCATATTTAGACATCAAGACACACATAGGAATATTCAGTGTAATGCTAAACACCAATAAAACCATGCAAAAATACGCTGAAAACCAAAAAACACCCTGCCTATTCACTACCGTATGTACAGTAGCCCCCCTAATTTTGGCAGTGTTTTCCGGTCATTCTGCCATACTGAGACATCCAGACACACATAGGATTATCCATATTCATGCTAAACATCAAAAAAACAATGCATAAATAACAATATCCACAAAAACCTGAAGACTGTTTGAAAATCAGATATCTGTGATGAGTGATTGCTCTTAGGGCTGAAAAAAAAAACATCCACAGCCAAATATGTCACCGGAAATTGGTTATATTGGTATAAATGATATACCATCATCTTTGCTGGTGTTTATACTATAAGGTAAGCTAATAAAAACACAAAACTGATAAGTAAAAGTACACAAATGGAGTGAGAATAAAGTGTTCAAGAGTTAAATTTACCTTAATATAACTTCCCACCATCCTAGTGCAAAATTTTGTCAGCATCTCCCAAGAGTTAAGCATATGTCTAGATGCAAAATTTTATGAGCTTGAGGATTCTGTGGAATTTCGATATGAGCAATAGTAGTTGAATAAATTGCAAATCTTTAAAAACTCACAAGTCGGTGTTATCACGTGTTACCACCACAGAGTAGGGTAGGGACTGAGGAAGCGAGGGGGGAGCCAGGAGTGTATGGAGGAGGGATGGGAGGGGGAGAGAACCAAGGATATGGGCAGGATACTCCCCCTTCTGTCAAGAGGCAGACGGGTGTTTTTACCGTACATTTACTTGTGGCTTGCAGTCTGTTAGACGCTGAGTGGCCATGCGGAAACACATCTCATTGTGTTCAGGTGACTTTAAATGTTTAGTAGAGAGGCGGATGGCTGCTGTCACTGAACGTGTACCCCTGGATTGCAGTCTGTGTTTGTTGGTGGTGGCAGCTGGGAAAGACTAAGCCCAGTGGCCGTGTGACTTTGGACATTCGCTGGGGATGTGTACGGATGTTACGACACCTCTTATGGGTTACAGTCGTATTACTCAGGTGCTGGAGGTTCATTGGGAGTGATTGGATGCGTGTGCAGCTTTGACTGTTCAGTACAGGGGTGGACGGATATTTTAGCTCTGGTTGTGGGTTACGGCCTACTTCCCGCTCACGGCTGGAACCCAGCGGCCACAATACCAAATGTTTGAACATGTCGGCTGGCCGGCTGAAGTTCTCAGAGACTTTTACGTCTGGATAATAGCAAGTTAATTTGGATGATGGTTTAACAGAGCCAAGGTCCAGCATTCAGGTAACGAACACGTCTGGATACTGCATGTCTGTATAAATGAGGGACTACTGTACATGCTTTGATGGACTGTGGGATAGCATTATCTTGATTTTTAGGGGGATGACGCTTGTGTATCATACTCCATACAGACCTTATTTGTCCTTGGATAGGTTTGCCATGTATAATACAGTACCCATAAATAATTATGGATTTTTTTTTTTTTTTTTTACCTCACCTTTGTTTTTATTTTTTATTATTGGTTCAAATGAAACTTTTCATGTTTCAGTTGTTTTAATGATCATTTTTATTGGAAATGCCTTATATTACCATTTTCAACCCCCTCCCCCTTTCCCATGGCGAAAAAAGGTATTTCTGACAAAAACGATGATTTAAAAATTGATTGAAACAAATGAAAACCCCCCCCCCCCCCCCCAAAAAAAAAAAAAAAAAAAAAAAAAAAAGCCATGTCAAAACCAGGGCCTGTATTTATCATTAGCTGGCAACATTCACAAGGGGCCTGGTAAAGTCCCAAGCCAGTGAACCGTTCACAAATATGCGAATGACCATAAGAGTTATTTATCAACCTTGTAAAGTGGTCCTAATGCTGCAAACTCATCCCAGCAGTGTGGCAAGTCTGCTCGTGGTGCAGGCATCTTTTAAGGAGTTAGGAGGCGTTCACAAGAGGTGAGTCGGCGACGGTATAAACACAAACAGTTGACCACTGCTTACACCAATCGTGGAATTTTTCACCACGGAGTGGCTTCCTCAGTGGATGTGATGATGAAGAGTTAGGAAATGATACCATTTATACCGGGAATGAATTATATTTGTGACAAACTTGGTGAGAAATGAGATAACCAGCTACATACGATGAAGTAATGCTGTCTACCCGGAAATGAAACGTGCTCTGACCCTTTGGTATATGGCACAGTGTGGCAGTGCAACAACGACAATTTTAGGTTGTCACAACCAACACAGCCAAGTGACCATGCTGACATTTGAAGTTCTGGTTACACTGGAAATAATAGTCATTTGCTTCCAATGGATACTAGAGATATTCAAAGAAAGCAGGCAGAATTTTCAGAGAAGGCAGGCAGAATAATCAGGGAAAGCAGGCAGAATATTCAAAGAAGGCAGGCAGAATATTTGAAGAAATCAAGCAGAATATTCAAGGAAAGCAGTCAGATGATTCAAAGAAATAAGGGAGAATATGTAAGGCAAACTGGCAAACGTAACACAACTGTTAACATTTTAGTTTATTAATCTGAAATGTATGTCAGGAAAGGAGATTGTGCAGTTTTGTAGTTCATAGTTTAAGCATAGAGATGCACACAAATACACTTGGTAGTGACAGATTATGTTCTTGTGTACAGCGTGGTGCTTGACAGTGTTGTGGATACGAGAGTGGTGAGAGGATGATCGGGAAGTCTGTCATTTCATATGGCTGTGGTATGGAAGATAAAGCTGGGAAGAATAAGACTAAAAGTGAGAGAGAAGAGCAGTCAAGGCAAAAAACTGAAAGTGAAGAAACAAAGAAACCACCAATTGTCTGATGAATATATGGAGGAGGTGGGTGGAACAGATAAAATGACTGATAAAACATGGTGGGGTAAGATATAGGGTGGTGGGATAAAGAGGGAGAAGTGGCAAGAGTGGATGCAGAAAGGTACTCATATGAAAGAAGAGAGCACACTGACAGTAAAGCATTCAAAGAGATTAATATGAAGGAAAAAAAATAGTAGGTAAATGAGGATCTTGGAAGACAAATGAAAATAGATGAACAACTCTTAGGAACATCTCACAGTAGTGAAATGTTTTGGAGCTTGGGAATGGACTCTTGTGGAAGGGGAAGGCCACTGTGATAAAGCGGCCCCAACTACCTTACTGGGGGAGACTTCATGCTCCAGACTCCGTCATGTCATCAACCATCCAGACTGCCATTAACCCTTTCTGTGCTGGAGCCTATGTCGGCTTTTGGGCGTCCAGTGCCAAGGGTGTGGGAGGCTGAGTGACCCCTCAGTGCCAACTGTTTTCAACTGTTTTCATTTTTCCATGAGGCATTTAGTAGGAGGTGGTTGGATGTGGTATATGTGCAGGAAGTCAGGTATAGCAGAGGATCGGCCAGAATGATTGGAGGGAGGGATTGTTATTACAAGTTGTTTTGGCAGGGTAGGACAGATGGATATGGTGGTGTGGAGACGTTGGTTGGGGAGAAATGGATGGAATATGTCATGAATGTTATGAGAGTCAGTGATAGCATAATAGTAATGAAAATTTTGTTTGGTTGGATAATGGTTGCTTTTATATTGGTGTATGCCCCACAGGCAGGCTTGGTTGAGGTAGTGAAGGATAGATTTTGGGATGACTTAAGACGTGTAGTAAGTGGTATGGGGGCCAATGAGATTGTAGTGTTAGGAGGGGATTTAAATGGTCATGTAGGTGAAGAAGCTCAAGGATATGAAGGAGTACAGTTGCCTCCACTGCTCCATTGACCACTCAGTGTTTTCATTGTGTGGGCTGTCTGAGGTGTGAACCACCCGAGTATTAGAACGTGTATTGGAAGCAAAGTTGGGCAAGGCAGGCAGTGGATGGTTGGTGCTTTTATGCGGGGATAGAGGAGGTAGAGGGTTTGAAAAACTAGTGGATGTTTGAGGAGGTTGGGAAGACAGTATGAGGTGCATTATTTATGTGAAAAGGAATTACAGTCATTAAAGTGTGTTACTCCTCACTTTGGTGGTTACAGTTAATAAGAAACCTTTTAAGATATAATGCAGAATGTGGGATGAGGAAAGACCTAGCTTCGGCCAGGTCCCTCATGGCTGTTGCGAGAACCTAAGAGCCATAGAGATGTAATTTCATTGTCTTTTATGTAAGATCAATGAGGTTGTATAAATATGACACATAACCATTGGATTTCTGGACACATTGGAATATTATGAATTATATATATTGCCATGGCCACCATGCACTACTCAAGTCTATCCCCAACTTCCCTCCAAACGCACCTCACTGAGCGTGTCATTAGCAGTATGTAGTCGTTAATATCCTGTAAGTATTTCAGTAGTGCTGGTAGAGGTTGCATTTACAAAGCTTCATAGAATTATCTACAGTAAACACTGAACGTGGTGTTAGGACAGTTGCAATTCCCGTTGTTTGAAGTTGGCTAAGTGCAAGCAATGATTAACCTTCACTTCAAGTGTGACACAATGTGTATTCGGGCTTCTAAATTGGCCTAGTGTTAACATGTTACGGCCGCAGCTCCAGCGGTCATCCCCTCACTCTCCCCCACATAGGCATTCCTCTATAGTGTTGCTACACATGTAGAGGCTCATATCAGGTGTTGGCTGATCTATTATCTTGATAGGGGATGACAGTCATCTACGTAATGTGTCTTCCTAATGGGGTTATGTAAATTAAATAAAAGTTCTGTACCAGTCTTTGAGCCCATATCATGTCATTTCATCAAAATTTCACTTAATCGGCCAACACAAGACTCTAAACCTTAACCAAATAAAAAAGGTGCCACATTACCCATAGCACTTGCAGAGAGTATATAACCATCCATCCATCCATCCATTGCCAGACACCATGTATCCAAACGGGGTGGTCAAGGGCTTAGAGTTAATTGTTTTACAGGGAGGGGCACTAATCCTCCACCAACCCCACTTGACACGTAGGGATGCCAACAGCATCTGGTGTTCCCAGGCGGTCACCCATCCAAGTACTAACCAGACCCACGCAACGTTCAGTATATAACAATGGATAAATATCAAGAGAGTTTTTTTTTTATACTAGGAAGAGGGAACCGAAGGCGACAAGCCCACAAACTGTTCCTTCCAAGTGTACTGGGCACCTCTGTGATCCGGACTTTCGTTTGGTCAAAAGGGGCAGAAACCAAGTCACTAGTGATGACCACTGTGTGCTGGAATGTTCAGGAACTCAGATTGACCGAGACTCTCTCCCAGTAGCGGCCTCTTTGGTTGCGTTCATTACTTTTCAAGTGGTCAAGTTAAGAGTGGTAGCATGCCAAAATGACAGGAATCAGTCTCCACTCAGCCAACCCAAGCCCAACCTTCACAATTTCCCAAAATGCTCCTGGGATACACATTAACAAGCTACTAGGTAATCCCTATACCACCAGTTCTCAAGGGTTATACAAACAATAAAGTTTGAGTGGGAGGAAGTATGTATTAACAAGACCAAACAAATGAGTAGAAATCTTCCTATCTACTAGCCTTACAGATTAAACCTGAATCAGTTGGTACTTTATTCAAAAATATATGGTCCTAATATCAAATTCCACCAAACTTAGCTCCTTGGTCCCAGGTTCAGTCTAGTGTGGTTCTTCATAATCGTCCCTCTGAGCACATAGTTCACTGGTCCAGTCCTCTGTTATTCTTGACCTTGACTTCGATACCGAGACCTTGACTCACAGGGACTGACCTCAACACTTTGACCCGAGAATTCCTTGGGGGGTGGTGGAGGATGACTACAGCACCGACCAGCTGCCTCGTTTCACCGTCGGTGGACAAGTGAGTCACACACTAACACTATGTGATGGAAAGGGGGAGGGGGGGGATGATGGCTTACGCAATTTAAAATTTTCATTACTATAGGCTCGTGATAGACTCAGTGTGATGCTTTTCCCCTTACAATCGATTACCTGAAAAAAATGACATTCCATAGTTACAATAATTACTTTACGGCAATCTCTCTTGATACCCTTACATCGAAAAACAAGAAAAATCATCGTGCCTTACATCTCTTTATGCATGCGTACATTATGTTGGAGTACGTGACCATAGGCACATATTCCCATCCACTGGAGTTTTTATACTATAAAGAGACTTAATACTAGTAAATTACAGTAGGGAAAAAAAAAAGACTTAGCAACTAGGTAACTTATTATACGTTCTGATCGCGTTCACATGGAAACAGCTATACCTCAGCCACATTCTCCCACTTAATCGAACTTTTGTTCATAAAATATACTAGATACAACTCATTATCACTTCCGGGCACCACACAAGAAAAAACAAAATACAAGAGAGAGCCAAATTCAAGATCCGATCATTTTGAGATGCCTGTACACACTGCGTTTGAAAGACTGGAGATCATAGCTAGCAGGAAATACAGAGAGAGAGGGACAGTTCCAGAGTTGACCTGTTGCATAAATGAAGGACTGGGAGTAACGGTTAACTTTGCATTAGAGAGTTGGACAGAAAAGGGATGAGAGTTTGTTGCTAGACGGGTGCTACGTGCCCGTCATAGAGGTGGAGGGATGCAAGCAGACAGTTCAGAGGAGCAGTGACCATTGAAGTAGCATTAGAAAAGAGATAAAGATGCAAAAGTGTGGTGAAGAAACAGATTTTGAAGGAAGCCAGTAAGAGGAGGAGAGTTAATGAGACGAAAAGCCTTTGACTCCACCCTATTGAGAAGAGCTGTATGTGGGGACCCTCCCAACACAAGAGAATTGTACTCTGCACAGGGGCAAATAAAACCCTTGTATAAAGCCAAAAACTGTGCAGGAGTAAAGAAGGAATGGAGTCGTCTTAGCACACCTAGTCTCTTGGAAGCAGATTTTACAAGAGATGTATTATGATCTTTGCAAGATAAGTCCTGAGTGAATGAAACCCCAAGCATCTTCAAGGATGATGCAGGATTAAGCTGAATATTATTAAACATTAGTGGGTACTCCTGTGTAAGATTTTGTCCGGTTGATAGGTATAAGAACTGAGTCTGTTGCAGTAAAAACAACTAGATTATTTTTACCTGTCAGAGATACGAGCCAAGTCAGACAGGTGTGCCATAGCCTCATCCCTTGTTTGTTGAAGTAACTGCTGAGATGGACATTGCGGGAAACGAATGGAAAGGTGAAGGGTGGAATCATCAGAGTACGAGTGGATAGGATTAGATGTACAGCTTAGAGGGTCATTGATGAATAAAAGGAAGAGAGTTGTTAATAGGGCAGAGCGCTGAGGAACACCACTGTTGATAGATCTAGGAAAAGAACGATGGCCGTCTACAGCAGAAACTATAGAATGACCAGAAAGGAAGCTAGAGATGAAGGCACAGATAGAAGGATAGAAACCGTAAGAGGACAGTTTGGAAATTAAAGATTTATGCCAGACTCGATCGAAAGTCTTTGAGATATCAGGTGAAATGGCAAAGCTTTAGCCAAATTCCCAAAAGGAGGATGACCAGGAGTCTGAAAGTAGGTGAGAAGATTGCCAGTGGAGCGTCCCTGACAGAACCCATGCTGACGATCAGCAAGAAGGTTGTGATGGGAAAGATGCTTTAGAATGTTTCTATTAAGAATTGACTCAAAAACTTTTGAGACACAGGATGTTAAGGCAATTCGACGATATTTAGAGGATTAGGAATGGTCACTCTTCTTTGGGACTGGCTGAATGAGAGCAAACTTCCAGCAAGAAGGAAAGGTACAAGTTGGTAGACAAAGGCGAAAAAGTTTACCTAGGCGGGGTGTAAGCACAAAAGCACAGTTCTTGAGGACAACAGGAGGGACTCCATCAGGCCCAAATGGCTTGTTAGTATTGAGGCCTGTGATGGCAGAAAATACATCAGCTGAAGAAATTTTAATGTTAGCCATGAGGAAGTCTGAGGGGGGAAGTGATGGAGGAACAGCACTGGAATCATCTAAGGTGGTATTGGAGGAGAAAGCCTGAGCGAAGAGATATGCTTTATCAGTAGAAATATCTACAGAGCCATCAAAGTAGAAATGAGGAGGGAAGGATGATGAGGTAAAGTTGTTAGAAAGGTTTTTGGCAAGGTGCCATAAGGAGCGAGAAGAATTTGAGTTGGTGAGTTGAGAGCATTCAGTACGGATGAAACTATTTTTAGCAGAGCGAAGAACAGACTTAGCACGATTCTGGGGAGAAACATAAGCAAGATGTGATTCAGGGGTGGGTTTGTTCTGGTGCCTTTTATAGGCCCTTTCCTTCTTGCAGACAGCATTACAACAAGTGTGATTAAACAAAGGCTTTCTTACATTAGTCAAAGGATATGAGAAGGGAATGTATGCTTCCATACCTGAGAGAATAACCTCGGTAATGCGCAAGACACACTCAGATGACTCCTGGCCATGGAAGCAATAATTATTCCAGGGAAAATCAAAGAAGTACTGCCTAAGGGCTTCCCAATCTGCAGCTCAAAAGTGCCACACGATGTTTTTTTAAAGGGTCCACAGGCTGTACCGGAGCGATCGGACAGGTTAAGGTAATAAGGTTGTGATCGGAGGAGCCCAATGGAGAGAAAAGATTAACAGTGTAAGCCGAAGGATTATTTATAAGGAAGAGTTCAAGTATGTTGGAGCTCTCTCCAAGGCTTTCAGGGATACGAGTAGGGTGCTGTACAAGCTGCTCTAGGTCATTAAGGGTAGGAAAGATGTAGGCTTGTTCACCAGGTGGATCAGTGAAAGGGGAGGAGAGCCAAAGGTGGTGGTGAACAATGAAATCTCCTAAAATGGAGATTTCAGAGAAAGGAGAAATGGATAGAATGTATTCCATTGTAGAAGTAAGATAGTCGAAGAATTTTTCATAGTCAGTAGAATTAGAGGCTAAGTAAACAGTGCAGATTTATTTAGTCAGAGAATGACAAGAAAGCCGAAACCAGAGTGTAGAGAATGCAGAAGAATCGAGTTCAGGAACACGAGAGCAAGATAAGTCTATATATTTATCTATTGCCAGATGCCATAATCCCGTTAGGGGTGACCATTTGACTTTGAGTTATTTGTTTTATGAGACATTGCATATATACAGTAATCCCTGTACTATCTGGATGCCCACTTTCCGGACACCCCACTTACCGGACACCCCACTTACCAGACATTTCGGTCCCAGGTTCAATATTCCCAAAATTGCCCAAAAATCACAAAAAATTTGAAACAAAAATATCCAACCTTTTGTTTCCCCAGTAATTTGAAGTTGGTGCACGCGGCACAGACCAGCTGTGTTTTGGTGCATAGTTCCACTGCTGTCCACGAGAGCGCCCCTGCATCCTCCCCACTTACCGCCCGTCTCTTGTTGTGAGTGCACGCTTGTCATCATAGCTGCCCACGTGCTCGCTTTTGTGGTGGTGTCTTACTTGCTACAGGCTCTGCTGCCGCTCTCATGCCTCTTGTTAGTGTGTGTGATGGTGGCCCCGCTGCCTGAGAAGAGGAAGAGAGTGGTTTTGACTCTGGAGAAGAAGAGGGAGGTGGACGTGGGATGGTCAACCTCATGCATCCTCTGTGAATTCAACCTGGCCTGATCTGCTTTGATATCAAGAGATCCTGCGACAAACTCTTGCAGTACACGGCTGACTTCTCGTTGAAGAACAAATGCAACGTGGAGAGGAAGATGACGTTTACTCCCCGGTATGCTAAAGTCGACTTCTCCACGTTGATTTGGTATCGACAGCAACGTGCAGCTGGTGTGCTGGTGCGTGGCACGGAGCTGAAGGCTGCTGCTGAGAAGTTCACAAGGCTTCACGACGCCCCAGACTTCAAGGCATCCGAGGGTTGGCTCTTCGTGTTCAAGTTATGACAGGGCCTTACCAACCGTAAGTCTCGTGGCGAAGCTTTGGATGCCAACGAGGATGGAGTAGAGGAGTTTCGGCACAAGGTGAAGGGCTTGATCGACAGGGAGGGCCTCACACTCAGTCAGGTCTACAACGCTGACAAAACTGGTTTATTCTATTGCTCTTTGCCAACGAACACACTAGCCGAGGAGACGGAGAATCGTGTACCTGGCCACAAGCTCTCCAAGCAACGAATATCTGCTTTGTGTTGTGCCAATGCTAACGGCATTCACCGGCTTAAGCTCGTTATTGTTGGCTGTGCAAAGCAGCCTCGGTGTCTTCGTGGGGTGATGGATGTCCTTCCTGTCGTTTGGTACCATTCTTTGAAGGCATGGTTCACTGTCCAGATCTTCAAAGACTGGTTCCACCACCATTTCGTCAAGGAGGTCATCCATTACTAGACAGAGAAACTGGGAATCCCACATGACCAGGTAAAGACCCTCCTTCTCCTCGATAATGCACCTGCCCACCCATGCGACAAGGACTTGGTGGCTTGGAATGGCCGCATTAGGTGCATGTTTATGCCACCTAATACGACTGCTCTCCTCCAACCAATGAACCAAGGAGTGATCGTGGCAACGAAGAGGCTGTACCAAAGGAAGTTCCTGGACGAGGTGATGGTTGTTCTTGAGGACGAGGACGAGCACAGGGAGGGACGGGACACATGAGGCCAGCGGACTTCAGAAAACCTTCGCTGCTACAACATCGTCTGCAATCTACAACTGGGCCAGTGCATGGAAAGAAGTCCCTGTCAAGACTAGAAAATGGTTGGTCTCGTCTGCTTCTCGGAACGGACGTGGAGCACGATTTCCTAGGTTTTGACTTGGATGACTTCCATGCACGTCTGTGTGCGCATGGCGACGATGTTGATGTGGACGAAGTGCGTGAGTGGTTGGATGATGACGAGGGCGATCCTGGGTATCAGACCTTGTCTGATATCGAGATCGCATCTTCAGTTGCAGGTGTCAGTACCCAGCTTGAAGATTCCGACAAGGACGGCGACGATGTTGTGGACTCTTCTCAGCATGACACTACTCCAGCCATCCCCAAGCTGAGCGCATTCTGGGAACACGTAGAGTTCGTTCTCGACTACCTGGAACACCCGGGCTACGACAGGGAGATGGGGCCCTTGGGACTTGTGGAGGAAGTGCGCACTTTCAGGCAGCGCCTCATTAATCGCCAGAATCGTCGTTCCTTGTGGCAATCAACCATTGACAGCTTTTTCAGACCTGTGACCCCCTGCTGTGCCCAGCCCTGGCTCCACACCATTGCCTCCCCAAGACAGGCCCTCATCCTCCAGGCCACAGCCCAGCACATCTGCCGTGGAGGAATCGCCACTGGACGTGAGTTTGCGCCTCTCTTCAGAGTCGTCTGCAGTGGTTAGTTCATCACAACGTCCCAGGGATAAAGGTAGAAAGCAGGATGATGATTTCTACCAAGAATTGGTTGAAATGGAGACTCACAATAAACTGGTGGGACGAGTACATAGATTAGAGATGGCTTTTCAGAATGAGATTGATGAAATTAAGAAACAGATGCACTTGCAAAAGGAAGAAATAGAAAAATCAGGAAAGGAAGTCAACAAGAAAGACACAACCATAGATGAGCTCACAGTAGAAGTGGGTACACTTAGGAGGAAAATTAGTGAAATGGCAAGTACAGTAGTCAACCATGAGAGTATTATGGAAGAGTTCAAAAATGATACAGAGACAATTAGGCAAGTAAGCAGTCTGATAGACCAGAGCAATGATATTGAGGAGAAGATAACATAGGTGAATGAAGCTGTGCAAAGCTACAAAAATGATGTGGAAACCACATATGCTGAAATGAAGAAGTATCAGAGGAAATCTGTAGTAAACACATAGAGGAACACAAAAGGTTAGGGAAATACGAGAGAAGCAAGTCAAGACCCCTAAAGGTAACCTTCCAGAGTGTAAACACCGTGGAGGAGATACTAAAAAATGCAAGGAATCTTATGGAAAAAGAGGAGTTCAAAAATGTTTGGATAAAAAGATGCCTAACACAAGAGGAACTGGAATTACTGAAAGAGAAGAGGGAGGATGCAAACACAAAAAATGAGGGAAGATCAGAGGAGGAGGAGAATACATTTTTTTACAAAGTAATTGGATTGCAGGTACGAAAGTGGTACATAAACAGGATGGAATAAAAAGGAGGAAGGTAGTAGTACCAAATCATGACAAGTATATAAACAAGATGATTAAGTTGATGTACTCAAATGTTGATGGAATGGTATCGAAATTATTAGAGATGAAGGATTGTCAGAAAAAATGAACCACAAATAATATGCCTAACTGAAACAAAATTAACACCAAGGATATCAAATGACATCCCAAACTCAGAGGAATATAATATGTGGAGAAGAGATAGGAACTTAAAAAAAGGAGGAGGAATTATAATATTAACTAAGAAAAATCTAAAAGTCAAAGAAATAGAACTAGATATATCGTCACAGGTAGAACTGATTGCAGTAGAGATCAATACATCTGAAGGGAAAGTAATTGTAGCCAATTTGTACATGCCACCCAGATCAAACACATGAGAAATAGACGAATATGAGGACCTGGCAGAGAGTACAATTCGGGGTTTAAGAGCATTCCTACATAAAATGGAAGAGAAAGGGGATAGAATTATACTAACTGGAGATTTTAATACAAATATAAATTGGAATACTGTAGATATAATAAGCCAAGAAAGCTGTTAGGACCAAAAGCTCCTGGATCTCGTGCAAGAGTTTTTCGTAATGCAACATGTAAGGGAAAGCACCAGAAAAAGAGAACTCGATGTACCCTCAATGCTAGATCTCATATTTACTAGGCAAGAAAACGATATTGATAATTTAATATATCACCCTCCGTGAGGCAAAAGCGACCATGCAGTACTAAATTGCAGCTTCAGGATTGCATATGACATAGGTAACAGCAATGAAAGTTACAAAAAGAGCCTAAACTATAAAAAAGGAAAGTATCATGACCTAAAGAAGTACTTCTTAGAAATTCCTTGGGAAAAGAAGCTTAGAGGACAAGATTTAAATGCTATATATGAAAAATTCTGTGAACTTTATGAAATAGGAGTCCAGAAACACATCCCACAGCACAAAAAAGAAGAAAATAAAATAAAGAAATGGTTCAATACAGAATGTAAAAAATCAAAAGAAAAAAGAGATTTGTTGTGGAATAGATACAGAAGACACAATAGTGAAAGGGCATATAATAATTACAAACAGGCAAGAAACGACTATACAAGAATAAGAAGGGAAGCCCAAAAACAGTTTGAGGAGGATATAATAAATAAAAGTAGTGATCAACCAAAGCTATTTTACAGCTACATCAGAAGCAAAACCAAAGTAAAAGATAAAATACAATCCATTACAGACGATGGAATCACCTATACACAAGAGAAGGATATTTGTGAAGCACTAAACAAGAATTTCCAATCAGTTTTTACAGAGGAAAAAAATTTTGAGAGGGATTATGTGGAACTTGCATGCCCACACATACTACCAGATATACAAACATCAGAAAAAGAAATACAGGAGGAGCTAAGTAAATTAGACAAAGGAAAAGCAACTGGTCTTGAAATTTCATGTTGGGTGCTGTGTGAATGTGGAAATGAGTTAAGTAAACCATTATTTTCAATTTTCAAGAAATCCTTGAGTCAAGGTAAACTGTCTGATAGTTGGAAGAAAGCAAATATTGTTCCCTTATTCAAGAAAGGGAATAGACAAAATCCACTTAACTACCGACCAGTATCACTAACCAGTGTTGTAAGCAAGATATTAGAAAAGCTTATGAGAAAAGCTTGGGTAAATCACCTAAAAGAACACAATATGATAACAGAAAGACAGTTTGGTTTCAGAAAAGGAAAATCATGTGTTACTAATCTGTTGAGCTACTATGACAGAGTAACAAACACAATACAGGAAAGGGAAGGATGGGTGGACAGTATCTATTTAGATTTCAAGAAAGCATTTGACACAGTACCACACCAAAGACTTTTATGGAAACTGTACCATCAAGTAGGAATTCGAGGCAAACTGTATTGTTGGATGCAAGATTTTCTCATGAAAAGAGAAATGAGAACAGTACTAAGGGGAAATTACTCATCATTGAAAGAAGTGACTAGTGGAGTGCCACAGGCCTCAGTGCTGGCACCAATCATGTTTTTAGTGTATATAAATGATATAGACAGTAACACTGGAAATGAGAGCTATCTGAATATATTTGCAGATGATGCAAAAATACAAAGGAGAATTACTAACACAGACTCTTGTAAAGAGCTACAAGAAGAATTAAATAAACTTAATGAATCAAGTAATATATGGCAAATGGAATTCAATGTGGACAAGTGTCATGTAATCAAGTTTGGTAAAAGTGGAAAAAGACCTGATTGGGATTATATGTTAGGAAATAAAACCCTATACACATCAGAAAGAGAGAAGGACCTAGGTGTGATTATCAATAACAGACTATCTCCGGCTGACCACATCAGTGAGAAGGTACAGAACATGTATACACTGCTTGCAAATATGAGAATAGTGTTCACATACATAAATGAAGACATGCTAAGAAAGATATTAACATCATTCATCAGACCAACCCTGGAGTATGCATCAGTAGTCTGGAGTCCTCATCTCAAAAAACACATAGACAAGATTGAAAAAGTTCAAAGGGCCACTACAAGATGGGTACCAAGCTTAAGGGATCTAAGCCACGAAGAAAGACTAAATAAACTGAATCTACCAACACTACAGGAGAGAAGGAAAAGAGGTGACATGATTATGCTATATAAATGCATATCAGGGAAGGAGAAAATAGTAATAAATGATTACTTAACCTATGGGGAAGCATCAGCAAGAGGACACTGCAAAAAATTGCATAAGAAGAGAGGTGATAAAGACGTAAGGAAATTTTGTTTCCCAAATAGAGCAATTGATCAGTGGAATGCACTACCGAATGAAATAGTGTGTGCCAAAACAATTCACAAATTTAAGGATATGTACGATAAATATGGTTTAAGACACGGGACAGTACGAGCTTGACTCATTCATGTAAAGATACAATTAGGTAAGAACACATACACACACACACACACACACACACACACACACACACACACACGGATTCAATATAGGCAGACGTGCGACACCAGCGCTCCGTACCAAATCATCACGGCCAGTGGCATTACCTAAATAGTATCTTTGTATGAGTCAAGCTCAGTACCAGGTTAGACTAAATGATTGTTCATTATTAAAAGGAAAAAAATAATAAGTTTAAACAAGACTTGTACAAACAGGAACTAGAACCAAGACTAAAGAATACGCTGAGTTATCTCTGAGGTTTGTTTAGACTACAACAACTCGGAGATTGTAAGTACATGCTCTTCACTTAAGTATTGCAAAATGGATACATACTTTAGTAAAACAAATTTGGAAAAGAAAAGGGATAAAGGTAAAAAGCAAAATGATGATTTCTACCAAGAACTGGTTGAAGTAGAGACGATAGACTGGTCGAACATGTAAACAAACTAGAAATGGCTTTCAAAAATGAAATTGATGAAATAAAGAAGCAGATGCACTTGGAAAAGGAAGAAATAGAAAAACTAGGAAGGGAGGCCAATAAGAAAGACACAACCATCAGTGAACTAACAGTGGAATTGAGTACACTTTGGAAGAAAATGAGTGAAATGGCAAGTACAGTAGTCAGTCACGAGAGTGTTATGGAAGAGTTAAAAAATGACACAGAGACAATTAGGCAAGTTAGCAGTCTTATTGACCAGAGCAGTGATATTGAGAAGATAACACAAGTGAATGAAGCTGTGCAAAGCTACAAAAATGATGTAGAAACCACGTATGCTGAAATGGTGAAAGTAAAGAAAGACTTAGAAACAAGGGTGGAGGAAAAAAGCATTAAAAAGGAGGTGAAAAGAATAATCCAAAACAATCCAAAGTTAGTCAGAGATTCAGTAGAGATAAACAAATCAATAGTAATCACTGGTATAGAAGAGGAAGAAGTTAAAAACAAGATCACAAGAGACAAAAAGGAGATGGCAAATGTAATGAGCTTACTGAAAGAAGTATCAGAGGAAATCTGTAGTAAAGACATAGAGGAACAGAAAAGGTTAGGGAAATACGAGAAAACCAAGACAAGACCTCTAAAGGTGACTTTCCAGAGTGTAAACACTGTGAAAGAGATACTAAAAAATGCAAAGATTCTTAAGGAAAAAGAGGAGTTCAAAAATGTATGGATAAAAAGATGCCTAACACAAGAGGAACTGGAATTACTGAAAGAGAAAAGGGAGGAAGCAAAAACAAAAAATGAGGGAAGATCAGAAGAGGAGAAGAAGAAATTTTTTTACTAAGTAATTGGATTGCAGGTATGAAAGTGGTACACAAACAGGATGGAAGAAAAAGGAGGAAGGTAGTAGAACCATATCATGACAAGTACAGTAATCACTCTAATATCCGGACGCCCAATAACCGAACATCCCCACTAACCGAACCTTATCGTCCTGGGATCAAACATTCCCAAAATGGTCCGAAAATCCAAAGAAATTAAAAAAAAAAAAAAAATCAATTTTTTGCCGTCCGTAATTTGAACTTGCCGCGCGCGCCGCGTGAGAGCATTGTTTTGGTTCGTCATTCCTCCGACGTCCGATAGAGCGCCGCTGCATCCTCCCCACTTCCCGCCTGTCTCTCACCGCAACTGGACCTACGCTGTTCGCCATGTCTGCCCACGTGCTCGCTTTTGTGGTGGTGCCGTACTTGCTGCAAGGCCTCCTGCTGCTCTCTGCCCTACTCTTAGTGTGTGTGATGATGGCCCCGCCTCCTGAGAAAAGGAAGAGAGTGGTGTTGACTCTGGAGAAGAAACGGGAGATATTGGAGAAAGTTGATGTGGGTTGGTCTTCTTCACGCATTCTCCGCGAGTTCAACCTGGCCCAGTCAACTTTGTTCGATATCAAGCGTTCCCGAGACAAGCTCATGCAGTACACGGCTGACTTCTTGTCGAGAAGCAAACGCAACGTGGAGAAGAAGGTTATGTTTACCCCCAAGTATGCAGAAATCGACCGCTCCACGTTGACTTGGTATCAACAGCAACATGCAGCTGGTGTGATGGTACGTGGAACGGAGCTGAAGGCTGCTGCTGAGAAGTTTGCAAGGCTTCACGATGCCCTAGACTTCAAGGCATCTGAGGGTTGGCTCTTCGCGTTCAAGTTGCGACATGGCCTTACTAACCGTAAAGCACATGGCGAAGCATTGGACACTAACGAGGATGGAGTGGACGAGTTTCGGCACAAGGTGAAAGGCTTGATCGACAGGGAGGGCCTCACTCTCAGTCAAGTCTATAACGCTGACGAAACTGGCCTATTCTATCGCTCGGTGCCAACGAACACTCTAGCCGATGAGACGGAGAAGCGTGTACCTGGCCGCAAGCTTTCTAAGGAACGGATATCTGCTTTGTGTTGTGCCAATGCTAACGGCATGCACTGGCTTAAGCCCGTTATTGTTGGCCGTGCAAAGCAGCCTCGGTGCCTTCGTGGGGTGATGGATGTCCTTCCTGTCGTATGGTACCATTCTTTGAAAGCATGGTTCACAGCTGTGATTTTCAAAGACTGGTTTCACCGTCACTTCATCAAGGAGGTCATCCAGTACCAGACGAAGACACTGGGAATTCCTCGCGACCAGGTAAAGGCTTTCCTTCTCCTCGACAATGCACCTGCCCACCCGTGCGACAAGGACTTGGTTGCTGAGAATGGCCGTATTAGGTGCATGTTTCTGCCACCTAATACGACTGCTCTCATTCAACCCATGGACCAAGGAGTGATCGTGGCAACAAAGCGCCTGTACCGTCGGAAGTTCCTGGACGTCGTGATGGTTGTTCTTGAGGACGAGGACGAGTGCAGGGAAGGACGTGACTCTCGAGGCAAGCGGACTGTGGAAAACCTTCGCCGCTACAACATCAAGTCTGCGCTGTACAACTGGGCTAGTGCATGGAAGGAAGTCCCTGTGAAAACTCTTGAAAATGGTTGGTCTTCTCTGCTTCTCGGAACAGATGTGGAGTACGATTTCCTAGGGTTTGACGTGGATGACTTCCATGCACAGCTACGTACGCACGGCGACGATGTTGATGTGGACGATGTTCGTGAGTGGTTGGACGACGACGAGGGCGATCCTGGGTATCAGACGTTGTCTGATATCGAGATCGCTTCTTTGGTTGCTGGTGTCAGTCCCGAACTTGAAGATTCCAACTACGAAGGCGATGATGATGCGGACTCCTCTCAGCAGGACACTACTCCAGCCATCCCCAAGCTGAGCGCACTCCGGGAACATCTAGAGTTCGTCCTAGACTACCTGGAACACCTGGACTGCGACAGGGAGATGGGGCCCTTGGGACTCGTGGAGGAAGTGCGTGCTTTCCGGCAGCGCATCATCAATCGCCAGAATCGTCGGTCCTTGCGTCAGTCAACGATTGACAGTTTTTTCAGGCCCGTGACCCCCGCTGTGCCAAGCCCTGGTTCCACTCCGTTGCCTCCCCAAGACAGGCCCTCATGCTCCGAGCCACAGCCCAGCACATCAGCTACAGTGGAGTCACCGCTCGATGTGAGTTTGCGGCTATCTTCAGTGTCTTCTGTAGTCGGTACGCCATCACCACGACCCACCGATGCACCCCTTGGTCACCTGCCAGTGATACTCTCGGACTCTGACAGCAAATAAACGGCAAGAACTTCTCCACTAGACCACACGGGAATTTTGAGTGTTGTGCAGTGAAAAAAATGGTGTGTTGTGTTAAGGTTTTCGAAATGAGAGAAAAGACTCAGTAGAAGAGAAATTTAACGTAACTAACCTTCTTTGTTTTGGCTTTGGAAAATTAAAAAAACTTGAGAAAAGTTAATGTGCAACACTTAAATTTAATGGAACATTATTTGGACTAAAGTGAACACTGTGAAGAGAACGGACTTCTGTGTGTTATTGACTAAGTTCAATGCAAGACTTCAGGAAGAGTGTAGTGCAAGTGCTTCAGGAAATCGTTCTTACTGTCAGAGTCCAAGAGGAGGCGGTTATTCATCGAGGTGGCCAGGGACTTGCTGTAAGTAGCCAGAATGTTTCATACTGTACTATTTTCCATACTATACTTACCAGAATGTTTCATATTGTACTTTTTCCCATACTATACTTACCAGAATGTGTCATACTGTACTTTTTTCCATACTATACTTACCTCATGCATGTGCAGTAGGAATGTGTTTTTCAGAGTTAGGTTCGGTTAGAGTCCATAAGTACCAGAATGTTTATTAATGTATGAACATACTTCTAAACCCACATTTTATGTTTCTTTTGCATTTATTTCAGTCATTTATGTGCCTTATTGGTGTGATTTGGGTGTTAAATAGGTGCTATGCATGTCCAGAGGGAGTTGTATAGGTGTTTCTCTGAGTTAGGGTCCATAAGTACAAGTCCATAAGCTGGGGCCCAATATCCGGACGAAACCAATATCCAAACCTACCGATGGCTCTATTGATCCGGATATTGGAGGGGTTACTGTATATAAACAAGATGATAAAGTTGATGTACTCAAATGTGGATGGAATGGTATCTAAATTACTAGAGATGAATGATTATGTCAGAGAAAATGAACCACAAATAATATGCCTAACTGAAACAAAATTAATACCAAGGATATCAAATGACATACTAAACTTAGAGGAATACAATATATGGAGAAGAGACAGATATTTAAAAAAAGGAGGAATTATAATATTAACTAAGAAAAATCTAAAAGTCAAGGAAATAAAACTAGATATACCATCACAAGTAGAACTGATTGCAGTAGAGATCGACACATCTGAAGGTAAAATAATTGTAGCCAATTTGTACATGCCACCCAGATCAAACACATGGGAAAGAGACGAATATGAGGACCTGGCAGAGAGTACAATTCAGAGTGTAAGATCATTGCTACATAAACTGGAAGAGAAATCGGAAAGTATTATACTAACTGGGGACTTCAATACAAATATAAATTGGAATACTCTAGATATAAATAGCCAAGAAAGCTGTTGGGACCAAAAGCTCCTGGATCTCGTACAAGAGTTTTTCTTAACGCAACATGTGAGGGAAACCACCAGAAAAAGAGGACTTGATGTACCTTCAGTGATAGATCTAATATTTACAAGGCAAGAAATTGATATTGACAGTTTAATATATCACCCTCCACTCGGCAAAAGCGATCATGCAGTACTAAATTATAACTTCAGGATAGCATATGACATAGGTAACAGCAATGATAGTTACAAAAAGAGCCTAAACTATAAAAAGGGAAATTATCAAGACCTAAAGAAGTATTTCTTAGAAGTTGATTGGGAAAATGAGCTTAGAGGACAAGATTTAAATGCTGTATATAAAAAATTTTGTGAATTTTATGAAATAGGAGTCCAGAAGTACATCCCACAGCACAAAGAAGCAGATAAGAAAATACAGAAATGGTTCAATAGAGAATGTAAAAAATCAAAAGAAAAAAGAGATTTGTTGTGGAATAGATAGAGAAGACACAATAGTGAAAGGGCATATAATAATTACAAACAGGCAAGAAATGACTATACAAGAATAAGGAGGGAAGCCCAAAAACAGTTTGAGGAGGATATAATAAATAAAAGTAGTGATCAACCAAAGCTGTTTTACAGCTATATCAGAGGCAAAACTAAAGTAAAAGATATGATACAATCCATTAGCCCCTTTGGGGCTAAGATGCGAATGAATGTGTTTGAATGGATGAGTAAATGGAGAGTGAGTCGTCCTGTCTCGGCTACCTCCCTTTCCTTGGGGGAAGCAGCCTAGGTATATAGATAGATAGATAGACTAAATAAGAATTTCCAATTTTTACAGAAGAAAAACATTTTGCGAGGGACTATGTGGAACACGCATGTCCACACATACTACCAGATATACAAATAGCAGAAAAAGTAATACAGGAGGAGTTAAGTAGATTAGACAGAGGAAAAGCAAGTGGTCCTGATGAAATTTCATGTTGGGTATTATAAGAATGTGCAAAGGAGTTAAGTAAACCATTATTTTTAATCTTCAAGAAATCCTTGAGTCAAGGTAAACTACCTGATATTTGGAAAAAAGCAAATATTGTCCCCTTATTCAAGAAAGGAAATAGACAAAATCCACTCAACTACCGACCAGTATCACTGACCAGTGTTGTAAGCAAGGTATTAGAAAAACTTATAAGAAAAGCTTGGGTAAATCATCTAGAAGAACACAGTATGATAACAGAAAGACAGTTTGGTTTCAGAAAAGGAAAATCATGTGTTACTAATCTGTTGAGCTACTATGACAGAGTAACAAACACAATACAGAAAAGGGAAGGATGGGTGGACAGTATCTATTTAGATTTCAAGAAAACTATTAACACAGTACCACACCAAAGACTTTTATGGAAAGTGTACCATCAAGGAGGAATTCGAGGCAAACTGTTTTGTTGGATGCAAGACTTTCTCATAAAAAGAGAAATAGGGACAGTACTAAGAGGAAACTACTCATCATGGAAAGAAGTGACTAGTGGAGTACCACAGGGTTCAGTACTGGGACCAATCATGTTTTTAGTGTATATAAATGATATAAACAGTAACACTGGAAATGAGAGCTATCTGAATATGTTTGCAGATGATGCAAAAATACAAAGGAGAATTACTAACACAGACTCTTGTAAAGAGCTACAAGAAGAATTAAATAAACTTCATGAATGGAGTAGTACATGGCAAATGGAATTCAATGTGGACAAGTGTCATGTAATCAAGTTTGGTAAAAGTGGAAAAAGACCTGATTGGGATTATAAGTTATGAAATAAAACCCTATACACATCAGAAAGAGAGAAAGACCTAGGTGTGATTATCAATAACAGACTATCTCCACATCAGCGAGAAGGTACGGAACATGTATACACTGCTTGCAAATATGAGAATAGCATTCACATACATAAATGAAGACATGCTAAGAAGGATAATAACATCATTCATTAGACCAACCCTGGAATATGCATCAGTAGTCTGGAGTCCTCATCTCAAAAAGCACATAGACAAGATTGAAAAAGTTCAAAGGGCCGCTACAAGATGGATACCAAGCTTAAGGGACCCAAGTTACGAAGAAAGACTAAATAAACTGAATCTACCAACACTACAGGAGAGAAGGAAAAGAGGTGACATGATAATGCTATATAAATGGATATCAGGAAAGGAGAAAATAGACATAAATGATTACTTAACATATGGAGAAGCATCAGCAAGAGGACACTGGAAAAAATTGCATAAGAAGAGAGGTGATAAAGACGTAAGGAAATTCAGTTTCCCAAACAGAGCAATTGATCAGTGGAATGCACTACCGAATGAAATAGTGTGTGCCAAAACAATTCACAAATTTAAGGATATGTACGATAAATATGGTTTAAGACACGGGACAGTACGAGCTTGACTCATTCCTGTAAAGATACAATTAGGTAAGAACAATTAGGTAAGAACACACACACACACACACACACACACACACACGCACGCATGCACGCACACACACACACACACACACACACACACACACACACACACACGCACGCACTCATGCACACACACACACACACACACACACACACACACACACACACACGACAGAACAAAGGAAGAAAATAAAAGAACAAGAAATGAATACACAAGAATACGTAGAGAAGAAGAAAGGAATTTTGAAAAAGGTATAATTGACAAATGCAAGGATGAACGCAAACTGTTTTATAGATTTGTTAATGGCAAGGTGAAACAAAAGGAAGGAATTGCCAAGCTGAAAGTAGAAGGAGAGGTCTTTAAGGATGCGGCAATGCAAGCAGAAATAATGAACAAACGTTTCCAGTCAGTTTTCGCTAAAGAAAAGGAGCTTGTGGAAGGGGAGGGAGTGATTAGAAATGTTCCGGTGATGAAAGATATAAAAGTGGAGGTACAGGAAGTGTATAAATTACTGGAAACTCAAGATGTAAGGAAAGCCCCAGGACCTGATGGAGTTTCTGATTGGGTACTGAAGGAATGCAGAGAACAACTGGCGGATAAAATTCACAGCTTAATTGTATGCTCACTGGAAGAGGGGAAAGTGCCAAAAGAATGGAAGAGGGCAAATGTGGTACCAATTTACAAGGGAGGAAACAGGGAAGAACCCCTGACCAGTGTCTCTAACCAGCATGGTCGCAAAATTGTGTGAGAGAATCCTGAAAGACAGATGGATAAAATATCTGGAAGAGATGAATATTTGGCTGAATGTCAGTTTGGATTCAGAAGTGGAAGGTCATGTGTTTCTAACTTGTTGAGCTTTTACTCAAGAGCGATTGATGTGGTACAGGAGAGAGATGGTTGGGTGGATTGTGTGTACTTAGACTTAGAGAAGGCCTTTGACAAGGTACCTCATAAGAGACTAATGTGGAAACTAGAATATATAGGAGGACTAAAGGGGAAACTTCTGGAATGGATGAGAGACTTTTTGAGAGACAGACAAATGAGGACAGTAATAAAGGAAAAGATGTCTGGATGGAGGGAAGTAACAAGTGGAGTCCCTCAAGGCTCAGTGTTGGCGCCAGTAATGTTCCTGATTTACGTAAATGATATGGTAGATGGAGTGAACAGTTATGCAAGTCTGTTTGCTGATGATGTAAAGATCTTGAGGAAGATAGAGGTTGAGGAGGATTGTAAAATACTGCAGGAGGATTTGGATAGGATACACAATTGGAGCCGGACGTGGGAAATGAAATTTAATGTAAAGAAATGTAAAAATTGGAAATGGGTAAAAGTACCAGGAGACCATCACTGAATTATTTTTTGGGTAATGAATTAATCACAAAAAGGAGAGAAGAGAAAGATTTGGGAGTGCTGGTCCAATATAGTTTGTCACCAGAAAAGCACATTAACAAGATAGTTGGAGAGACTTATAAACTCTTGACTAACATAAGAGTAGCATTTCATTATATGGATGAGGAAATGATGAAAAAATTGATAGTGGCCATGATCCGCCCCAGGTTAGAATATGCAGCGGTAGTGTGGTCCCCACACAAAAAGAAAGATATAAACAAGATTGAGAGAATACAAAGAACAGCAACCAAGATGGTCCCCAGTCTGACAGACCTGTCATACAGAGAGAGGCTGGAAAAACTGGATTTGCCTTCGTTAGAGGAAAGGAGAAAGAGGGGAGACATGATTGCGGTGTTCAGGACCATGGTGGGAGTAGATAAAATTGACAAAGAAGATCTGTTTGTATGGGATAAGAGAGCAACAAGAGGACATGGAATGAAATTGAAAAAGTCAAGCTGCTTGAAGGATATCAAGAAATATAGCTTTCCTTACAGAAGTATAGACATATGGAATAGCCTGGACAAAGAGATCGTCCAGTCTAAAAACTTAAACGAGTTTAAAGTTAAATTCGAACTATTGAGAAACAGCGATGGAAACCCACGAGCATAGTACATTCCGTGTATATCACAATTAGGTATATTAGGTAAATACTTAAATATTTGGAATGACTTAGACAAAGAGGTGGTGCATGAGAAAAACATTCATGTATGTAAAGGTAGACTTGATAAATGTGGATATGGAGACAGGACAACACGAGCATTGCTCAATTCCTGTATACTACAAATAGGTAAATACACACACACACACACACACACACACACACACACACACACACAGTACAAAACTTCTCACCTCCAAACCCATCTGGTCCTGCAGGAAGAGCATCGCCACTGGAGAAGTAAGTGATTTTTTTCTGTTTTGATTCATCTGTTTAGCTGTCTTTATGTCAGTATATTCACACATTTATATATATTGTTCTTTACATCAACAGAAATGACAGGGAAATAAGTACAGCTTCAGTTTCAGTTGCAACAGATGTAGTTTTCATGTGTGGTTTCTGAGAGGACTATAAAGAAAACCAGATGTTATTTTATAATAGTATTTAGAATAAAACTGAAAAAAAAACATACCTAGCAAGCATAAACATGTTGTGCGCTATGGGAAAATAACGTAAGTGACCACAGCTGACGGCGGTTCAGTGTCCGGGTGGGTACACCGTAGTTTTTTTTTTTTCTCGAAAACTATGAGGCATAGAAGAATAGTTCTGGTCTTAAATAAAAGCCCATAATATTCTGCATACAATGATAAAAAAAAAAAAAACTAACATTGCCAAGAAAAGTTTTTTGCTAGAGCTCCATGAATAAAAAATCTGGTGTCAGTCAGAAGGTTTCACTTTTTCACTTATTACTCAAAAACCATACCTCGTATCAAAATGCCAATGATCCCATTCAAAAGCTAATAAAATTCTCTCTCTAATGATGGTATAACATGTAGAGATAGATTTGTGAACATTTGAGTTACGATGTTGGGAAGTGAGATGAATGTTCTTGAATGTTTATTCACACCACTGTAACATTCGTATAGTGTTTGTGTGTGTGTTTTTTTTCCTTATCATGTAGAACAAACATTGACGAATAGCAATATGTGGGTTTTGTGGCAAAATAAATATGTTTGGGTGGTGAAAATAAGCCACGAATACACTTTTTTGGAGCACGTGGCAGGCGTCGGGGGGTGGGGAGAAAGGCGATGTGTTGTGGAATGTGAAACTTATTAAAACTTATGGTGAGCGAAAGCGTTAATACTTTCCATAATCATTTTTTATCCACCCTGTCATATGCTTTCTCCAAATGCATGAAGGCAGCATACAACTTCTTTCCCTTTTTGAGAAACTTTTCCACTAAAGATCTAGGAATGAATATCTGATCTACACATCCTCTTCCCTTCTTAAAACCTCCCTGTTCTTTTCCAACTGATTCCTCTGTTATTTCCCTAACTGTGTCAATAAGTATCCTACCATATACTTTTCCTATTACACTAAGAAGACAAATGCCCCTATGATTACCACATACTTCTTTTTCCCCTTTTCCTTTCTGCAGGGGAATAATTATACCTGACTTCCAATCTCTGGGACTCTACTTTCCTCCCTGGCCAATGTGCACATCTTCCACATCCATTGTACTACTCTCCCCCATGCTTCAGCAGTGCACCACACACTCCATCAGTTCCTGGGGCTTTCCCCATTTTGCCTTTCTTCATTGGTTCCACAACTTCCATCTTACTGATTTCTTCCTCTCTTCTCACATCCTTCTATCTCCTAGCCATTCCCCAGCCACTTACACTTGCATTACTTTCATTCTCTATGTTCAACAGTTCTTTAAACTGTTCTCTCCATCTGCTCACTTTTTCTCCCTTCTCTACTACAGGAGTAGACTGTAGCACCAGTCGAGCAGGGCAGTATACCCAAGGTGGATGGAAAGCTGATGACAGGGATAGCTGGAGCTCCCATTTCATCAGCCCTCGGGACTAGGTCCCAACCATCCCCCTTTGCTGAACTTTTTCAGTGTCTCAGTAACACAGAGAGTAGGCCAGCATGCTCTCCAATACAAGTTTAACTATCAGCACCAAACTACATGCACAGTACACACCACACTTCCTTCTCCAAAATGTAAAAAAAAAATAATCATGGCAGCAAATCACGTGGCCCCGGATTCCCCGGTGGGGGGGGACCTAAATGCCCCTACCTTCTGCCCCTCTCCCGGTGACGACTCAAGATGCCTGGAACCACTGTCTGACTCTCTTCTTCATTTCTGCAACATTCTTGGCCTTTCCTCTAAGTTTCGCTCTCTTGAACACCACATCTCCTCTAGACCTCACCTTCTTTTTGTAACTGAGACTCAGCTGTCTGAGGCAACTGACAGCAGACTCTTTTCTGTATCCTCCTGCTTTCAATATACTCATTTGAAAGCCAAAGGTGGCTGTTGTGTTTATATATGCAACAACTTATCTTGCTCTTGTGTTCCTGAACTCGATTCTTCTGCATTTTCTACACTCTGGTTTTGGTTTTCCTGTCATTCTCTGACTAAATATATCTACGCTGTTTACTTATCTCCTAATTCTACTGACTATCACAAATTCTTTGACTATCTTACTTCTACGATGGAATGCATTCTATCCATTTCTCCTTTCTCTGAAATCTCCATTCTAGGAGATTTCAATGTTCACCACCACCTTTGGCTCTCCTCTGCTTTCACTGATCCACCTGGTGAACAAGCCTACACCTTTTCTATCCTTAATGACCTAGAGCACCCTACCCGTATCCCTGACCGCCTTGGAGAGAGCTCCAACATACTTGACCTCTTCCTTACAACTAATCCTTCTGCTTACACTGTTAATCTTTTCTCTCCTTTGGGCTCCTCCGATCACAACCTTATCACCTTAACCTGTCCTATCGCTCCGGTACTGCCTGCGGACCCTCCAATGAAACGTCGTCTGTGGCACTTTGGAGCTGCGGATTGGGAGGCCCTCAGGCAGTATTTCTTTAATTTTTCCTGGAATGATTATTGCTTCCAGGGCCAGGAGACATCTGGGTGTGCCTTGCTCATTACGGAGGTTATTCTCTTGGGCATGGAAGCATACGTTCCTTTCTCACATCCTTTGACTAATGCAAGAAAGCCTTGGTTTAATCACACTTGTTCTAATGCTGTCCGCAAGAAGGAGAGGGCCTAAAAAAGTTACCAGAGACAACCCATCCCTGAATCACATCTTCTATACGTTTCTGCCCGGATTCTTGCTAAGTCTGTTCTTCATCCGTACTAAATGCTCTCCACTCTCTAACTCAAATTCTTCCCGCTCCTACTGACACCTTGCCAAAAACCTTTCTAACAACATTACCTCATCATCCTTCCCTCCTCTTTTCTACTCTGATGGCTCTGTAGCTATTTCTTCTACTGATAAAGCAGATCTCTTCACTCAAACTTTCTCCTCCAATTCCACCTTAGACGATTCCGGTACTGTTCCTCCATCACATCCCCTTTTTGACTTCCTCATGGCTGACATTAAAATTTCTTCAGCTGATGTATTTTCTGCCATCACAGGCCTCAATACTAATAAGGCATATGGGCCTGATGGAGTCCCTCCTGTTGTTCGCAAAAACTGTGCTTCTGTGCTTACACTCTGCCTAGGCAAACTCTTTTGCCTTTGTCTGCCAACTTGTACCTTTCCTTCTTGCTGGAAGTTTGCTCTCATCAACCAGTCCCAAAGAAGGGTGGCCATTCCCAACCCTCTAACTGTCATCCAATTGCTTTAACATCCTGTATCTCAAAAGTTATCGAGTCAGTTCTTAACAGAAATATTTTAAAGCATCTTTCCTATCACAACCTTCTTTCTGATCGTCAGTATGGGTTCTGTCAGGGACGCTCCACTGGCGATCTTCTCACCTATGTTTCAGACTCCTGGTCATCCTCTTTTCGTGACTTTAGCAAAAGCTTTGCCATTGCACTTGACATCTCAAAGGCTTTCGATTGAGTCTGGCATAAATCTTTAATTTCCAAACTGCCCTCATACGGTTTCTATCCTTCTATCTGTGCTTCATCTCTAGCTTTCTTTCTGGTCGTTCTATAGCCGCTGTTGTAGACGGCCATCGTTCTCCAAGATCAATTAACAGTGGTGTTCCTCAGGGCTCTGTCCTATCACCAACTCTCTTCCATTTATTCATCAATGACCTTCTAAGCTGTACATCTAACCCTATCCACTCATATGCTGATGACTCCACCCTTCACCTTTCCATTCGGTTCCGGCAACGTCCATCTCAGCAGTTACTTCAACAAACAAGGGATGAGGCAATGGCACAAGTAATGTCTGCCTTGGCTCGTATCTCTGACGGGTAAAAATAATATGGTTGTTTTTAATGCATCAAAGACTCAGTTTTTACACCTATCAACTCGACAGAATCTTCCACAGGTATACCCACTATTGTTTAATAATATTCAGCTTAATCCTGCATCATCCTCGAACATGCTCTGGGTTTCATTTACTCGGGACATATCTTGGAAAGATCATATTACATCTCTTGTAAAATCTGCTTCCAAGAGATTAGCTGTGGTAACCCGACTCCTTTCCTTCTTTACTCCTTCACAATTGTTGACTCTATACACGGGTTTTATCCGCCCCTGTGTGGAGTACAACTCTCGTGTGGGGAGTCTCCCCACATACAGCTTTTTTCAATAGGGTGGAGTCAAAGGCTTTTCATCTCATTAACTCTCCTCCTCTTACTGACTCCCTTCAACTTCTGTCTCTTCGCTGCAGTGTTGCATCTTTATCTCTTTTTACTTCAATGGTCACTACTCTGAACCGTCTGCATGCATTCCTCCACCTCTACAACAGGCGCGTAGCACCCGTGTAACAGCAAACTCTCATCCCTTTTCTGTCCAGCTCCCTAAAGCAAGAGTTAACCGTTACTCCCAGTCCATCATTTATGCAACAAGTCAACTCTGGAACTGTCACCCTCTGTCTGTATTTCCTGCTTCCTATGATCAGTCTTTCAAATGCAGTGTGTCACTCCAGACATCTCGAAATGAAATGACCGGATATTGAATTTGGCTCTCTCTTGTATTTTGTTTTTCTCTTGGAAGGAACAATTTTGCGGGCTTGCGGCCTTTCATTCCTTCTTCCTCACATTAAAAAAAAAAAAATTACTATTTATATCTTTCACTCCCCAGCTAATTTCATTGGCATACTGTCTAACTCTCTTTACCTCTTTCCAAAACATTTTCTTACATTCCCTCCAATTTACACTCAAATTCCTCCCAAATTCCTCATCCACTCTCTTCTTACCCTCTCTTACTAATCTTTTCACCTCTCTTGTCCTCTCTGCATGTAACTTTCTCTTGCGTCTCTCAGCTTCTTCCACGCCAATGTTTCTCATCCACTCACTCTATGCTTTCTTCTTTTGTGCCACAGCCTCCCTCACCTCTTCATTCCACCATGCTGTTCCCTGCACCCCCTTTTGTCTTCTCTTCAACCCACACACCACCTCCCATGCAGCACAGATTTCTTCTGTGACTATCTTGCACACACCTTCCACATCCCCCATCTGCTCGAATCCATATTTACGCAATGGCATCTCCACTTCCCTCTTAAATTCTGCTTTTTTTCCCTCCTCTTGTAATTTTTCCACTCTCCTTGTATGCACTACTTCCACCTATCCTTCCCTTCTTCTACTTCTCCATTTCCTTTGGACCTTGATTCTGTGGTCAGAAAGTCCACTTCCCCAGCTTCTGTATACTCTTGCATCCATTACACACCTCATCCTTTCATCCAAACACACGTAACCAGTCATCACCTTCCGTTCTTTCAGTTCACCACCCACCCTTCTTATCACTTGCCACATGTACCTATGGATCATTTTGTGCCTGAAGAGGGTATTGACTCTCACCAACCCCCTCGCAGCACAAATGTCCACTAAAGCACTGCCATTCTCATCCATCTCTGCAGGCACACCCCACTCACCAACCACTCCATCCACCTTAACATTCCCTACTTTTCCATTCGTATCTCCAATCAAAAACACTTTCTCATTCCTTTCAAACTTTTCCAAGTATGGATCCATGTTTGTCCAGAACTCCTCTTTCTCTCTCCTTGCACGATCTTGCATTGGCGCATACATGCACACAATCATCCACATTTTTAGTCCAACTCTCAATCTTACCCACACAACCCTAAAGCCAACTGATCCATACTTTCTTATATTCTCCTTCCATCTGTTACTTACACCAATACACACTCCTTCTTTTGCTCTCTCATTCTCACCTACTCCCGCACATATTCCCCAACCATACTCCCATTCTTTCACACTCTCACCTCGCCGTTTAGTTTCAGTTACTCCACATACATCCACTTTTGCTCCCACAAGCACCTAGACAATCTCTCTTTCACCTCATCATTTACACCCCTTACATTCCAAGTAGCTATCTGTACCATGTCCTTTGTTCGGTCCTTAGTCATCACCTTTTGGTCAGTCCTGGTCTGAGGCTTCTTGTTTGTATTTTTAACTGATTGTTTTCCAGGGAGGGGCACTAACCCTCCGCCAACCCACTTATTGTCATGTAGGGAACACGTGTTGATTGGTTATAAGGTTGCCACCCAGCGTTGTAAATACTTTCCTTGTTTACAGGAAATCATTTAGCTTGCCACTCAATGTAGAGCTACCCTAAAGACAAAACCACTACATTAAGTGGGTGGAAGTATGAAATACGTCACATGTTTATTGGAAAATATATGTTATTCATATTTTTCCCGTCCTAATTCTTCCGTATCACTTTCGAGAACATGGGCAGACGTGGTCGTAGAAGCTACCACATCAGCTTCCCTGTGCTTTTCAGCCTGTCTCTTGAGTCTTTCGACATCAGCTGCCATTTTTTGGCATCTCCTTGAGTCGGCTCTATCAACAGGGCCCAACTGGAAAGAGCCTTTGGTCCCCACTTTAGCTCTCTGATCATCTAGGTATTGCCTGTCCTGTATAGGAACCAGAAATAAGAAATATGTGCATTATATTGCATGCCCAATGGGATTCAGCTGAATAATGCACACATAGAACCAATTATAAATCAGAGAAAATATTCACCTTCTTTCTAGGAGGACAAGTGCAGACAATATGCTGGACTTGACAGTTTTCTTTGCTGCACTTCACAGATTTGTCATCACAGTTACGGACAGGCAATTCACATATACAGGCGGAAATATCAAAAAGCTTATCTAACTTTGCTTTCAGTTTCTGTTCCTGAACTGTAGGAAGAGATTTCCTGTTGATGGCCTTTGCTTTCTTGAAGCACACTCTGTTGACCATTTTCACCACGTAATACTCTCCATGCAGGGTAAGCCGTGGGTTGACTGCCCCCCAGATGTCGATGACATCCTTTGCTATCATCTTAGCAGTAGCGTAATCTTTTACATGGGGATGACTGTTCTGCAGATAATAGCAATACTGTATTACTTGGCAGAGTGTAGGCGGTTCGGTTTTATCCAGCGGCGAAAGGTGACTGCAGAACTTTCTGGCTGTACCAGTCCAAGTTGACACTGCAGAATTGCGAGTTCTTCCCATTTTCAAGAAATGTATCACAACGTAACATACCTGCAACATGACAAAAGTCAGGCTCAGTGAATGCACATATACTATGCTTTCATACAAACGAAAGTCAGAGTAAAATTGTGAAAAAATTCAATGGGTCACTGATATTTGTATTTGTCTTTAGATCGATTTCCTCAAAAAACTATACAAGTGATGGATCTAAAACTTCTCGTCAGACATCATAATACTGAGTCCTAACTATCTCTACTTGTCCAAGATAATAGTTTTATAATGAACCTACCCTACTGAGCATAGAGCCACCTGATATGGAAAGAAGAGTCATAAAAAGTAACAGAAAGGGAAGGGAGAGGTAAGATGAGAGGAAGGCAGACGGAAATAAAGTGAGAAAGGGGAAGGGAGAAGTTCAGTACTACCATACATCAAGTGAGTGGATGATTGTTGCCACCACCTCATAATTTCAGTCATTGTTTAAATTATGTAATTACAATTGTTGTATGTATCTTTGTTTTAGAAATGCTTTACATTTAAGCTTTACTGGTTTCTGTATTTCCTCAGGATGTACACATTAATCTGTTGATTCCAGATCAATGACTTATAAAAGTATTACATAGTTGCATTGATGTACCATGAAGTACTTGCCCACTAGATAGTGTACCGTTGTGTATGTAATGAAGTGATCTGTGATTCAGGTGTGTGGTGAGAGGGCAACTGGACATGCACAAGGCAGCTTGCAGTCAGTTCATCTGAGGAGCTGATGTTGACCCCTGCTAAAAGGTAATGACTGTGCCAAGACTCAAATCTTCATGTTTATGTTTCTGCCTCTGCCTTTATAAAGTGTTGTACTGTAAACCATTGTTTTGCATGGCTATAATGTATTCCTAGGTTGTACCATGCATTGTGTAAGTGAAATCTGCACAGAAAAAAAAAGGTTAAGAATCCCTTTGTTTTGGTAATGGGGAAAATTGAATTATAAATATTCCCAAAGATTCCTCTTTTGGCTCTTTAAAGTTTTTGTTATCTTCAATACAGGAGTGATTCCAGTATTGTGTGGCTTACTGTCAAACTGTGCCACAGTTGATGCTATCCATGTCTCTGATGCACAATAATGAGGTGGTAGGAAGTTCAGAATACATTCCAAAAGTAATATAGCAGTTACTTGATGATTACACATTTTAAGGGTTAAAGATGTATTGGTCATGAATGAAACAGTAAAGTTATATTAAATGTTAAATTATATATTTTTTTATAAAAGTTCATGTTGTACACAGATTTGCAAACAAGCCCCTAGTAAGACAAAGACACAGTATTTTTTCTTTAGCTGTTTTAATATACATTTCTATATGCCTTTAATTGCTTTGCAAATTGAATAACCATTAAAATGAACCTGAACATTTTTTTTTCTTTTTTGTCAGTATAAATGAGCTCCATGCAAAATAAGGGTTCACTGGACCATGTACTTAACTTCATGGAAATGCTGGTCTAATGGCGGCTGTTGTTCCAGGTTCACAGCTGGAGTCAGAGCAGTAAAAGTGTCATAAACACTGTCGTCACTGCCTGAGTAATGGATGATAAGTACAAAACAGGACTGAGGGCACATCTTATGTTGTGTTAGCACATCCAACAAAGGGTAACAACATTTGAAGTAAGGAAGATGGTGGTAATATGCCTGAATTGACTCAGCAGTGATGGCCTGTATGTTTAAAGTTACGGTTCAGAAGCATTCACGTGTTAGCAATATTTAATCCTTTGGCCGTGTTAGGTGACTGTGGTCGCCCTACCAATTATTCTTTGTGGCAAGTCAGGCAACCACAGTCCACAGCCGAAAAAAACACATTTCCATCTACACGTCTGTTGTTTTTCTCTAAATACAGTAGGTTTTGATTTCTTTTATGTGCCAACAAACAGTATACATGTGTCTAGTGTATATATACAAGTGAAAAACCTTGTTTGAAGTAAATATCTTGTCATTATAGCAAAATTAGAGAATAGCAAAAATTATTTTTTCATTTTTTTCTCAGAAAATTACAATGTTCTTGTACAAATATGGTTAGTTTTGATTTCTCTTTGTGTGCCAACAGACAGTGTACTGTACATGTGTCAAGTGTAGATATACAAGTGAAAACCTTGCCTGACATAAATAATTCCGTCATTATTGCAAAATCACACAATTGCAAAAATTAATTTTTGCATTTTTTTCTTATAGCCTTAAAGTATTTTTGTAGAGAAATGTGCATTTTTTACCATTATCACACTAAAAAAATTAGAACTTCACAGTAATTTCCCATTGGAAAAGTAACAGTATAATTAGCACAATTTTTTAGGGACTTAGGCCGCAACCAGGGGAATGACCGAGAAATGATAGGTCGTGGCCAAAGGGTTGAAGGAATAATAGTCTGTGTTGAAATTTTATCCATTTTTTATGTTTTGAAATTTTATCCATTTTATATATGTACTATTATTATCCAGTAATAGTGATGAATTTTTGACACTGTTCATTGTAATGGGAGCATCTTATGACTGAGCATGGGTACAATGAGGGTAAGTCATCCTGTTGGTGGTAGACAGTAAGATTAACACCAAGGTAGAGTAACTGAAGTATAGTGGAAGTTGAGAGAGGTGGAAGGAATGATATAATGGAGGTGGTAAAGGAAGAACCAGATGTAAAGTTAGAATGTGAGGTGAGTTACAAAATATTGGAGGTGGTAAAGGAAGAACCAGATGTACAGTCAGAGTGTGAGGTGAGTGACAAAATATTGGAGGTGGTAAAGGAAGAACAGTCAGAGTGTGAGGTGCGTGACAAAATATTGGAGGTGGTAAAGGAAGAACAGTCAGAGTGTGAGGTGCGTGACAAAATATTGGAGGTGGTAAAGGAAGAACAGTCAGAGTGTGAGGTGAGTTACAAAATATTGGAGGTGGTAAAGGAAGAACAGTCAGAGTGTGAGGTGTGTGACAAAATATTCCTCAGTGACAATGAGACTGTCCTGGACACAGTGTCCTCAGCTGAAGTTGAGCAGTTCAGATGTTTAGAGTCTGGTAAAGCATTTCCTTTTAAGAACAGTCTTACCCGACATGCAGTTATTCATTCAGGAGCGAAGAATTTCGAGTGTGATGAATGTGGTAAACTGTTTTCTCAGAAGGTTGGTCTCACTAAGCACCTATTAATTCATTCAGGAGCGAAGAATTTCAAGTGTGATGAATGTGATAAACGATTTACACGGAAGGATCATCTCACTCGGCACCTATTAATTCATTCAGGAGTGAAGAATTTCAAGTGTGATGAATGTGGTAAACAGTTTACAGAGAAGCATAGTCTCATCGAACACCTTGTAATTCATTCAGGAGTGAAGAATTTCAAGTGTGATGATTGTGGTAAACTATTTGCACGGAAGCGTGGTCTCACCAAACACCTATTATTTCATTCAGGAGTGAAGAATTTCAAGTGTGATGAATGTGGTAAACAGTTTACAGAGAAGCGTGATCTCATCAGACACCTAGTAATTCATTCAGGAGTGAAGAATTTCAAGTGTGATGAATGTGGTAAACAATTTACACAGAAGGATGGTCTCACCAAACACCTATTAATTCATTCAGGAGTGAAGAATTTCAAGTGTGATGAATGTGGTAAACAGTTTACAGAGAAGCGTGATCTCATCAGACACCTAGTAATTCATTCAGGAGTGAAGAATTTCAAGTGTGATGAATGTGGTAAACAATTTACACAGAAGGATGGTCTCACCAAACACCTATTAATTCATTCAGGAGTGAAGAATTTCAAGTGTGATGAATGTGGTAAACAGTTTACAGAGAAGCGTGATCTCATCAGACACCTAGTAATTCATTCAGGAGTGAAGAATTTCAAGTGTGATGAATGTGGTAAACGATTTACACGAAAGGACGGTCTCACCAAACACCTATTAAGTCATTCAGGAGTGAAGAATTTCAAGTGTGATGAATGTGGTAAACTATTTGCACATAAGGGTATTCTAACTCAGCACCGATTAATTCATTCAGGAGTGAAGAATTTCAAGTGTGGTGAATGTGGTAAACGATTTACATGGAAGGAAAATCTCACCAAGCACATATTAATTCATTCAGGAGTGAAGAATTTTAAGTGTGATGAATGTGGTAAACTGTTTGCCCAGAAGTCTGGTCTCACTCAGCACCTATTAATTCATTCAGGAGTGAAGAATTTCATGTGTGATGAATGTGGTAAACGATTTACATTGAAGGAAAATCTCACCAAACACCTATTAATTCATTCAGGAGTGAAGAATTTCAAGTGTGATGAATGTGGTAAACTATTTGCACAAAAGCGTAGTATCACCAGACACCTATCAATTCATTCAGGAGTGAAGAAGTTCAAGTGCAATGAATGTGGTAAACATTTTGGTATGAAAAGTATTCTTACTAAACACCTTTTAAATCCTTGTGTAGGGAAGAGTTTCTAGTGTGCTTAATGTGGTAAACAGATGACTCAGTTGATGTCATGCAACACTGTTTAATTCATTAAGGAATGAAGAAATTCAAGTGTAATGAATGGGGAAAACAGTTTTATTATAGGTTCTTTCCAGTATCAGTTCAGGAGTGAAAAAATTTCAAATGTCATGACTGGAAAGCTGTGTAGAAAAATAAAAATTCTTATTCACTTGATACCTGACAGTTCATTCGGGTGTGGAAACAATTATATAGTTATGATATATGTGGCCATATGGAGAGGATGGAGAGTGAGAGACTGATGAGGAGAGTATATGTGAGTGAGGTGGAGGGGGAGAGAGGGAGGGGGACGCCGAGGATGAGATGGAAGGACGGAATGGAGAGGTATATGAGGGAGGGAGGTGTGAGCTGGGAGCAGGGCAGTGAAATGGCAGGGGACAGGGTGACATGGAGATGATTTGTTTGTGGCCACCCTGTATGGGATTAAGGCGTCTGGCAATAGTTAGATAAATGTGGCAAAGCTTGAAGAAGAAATTAGGCTTTAACCAGGCATCCCACCTGTTTCCTTGTTCGCTGTTGTCGTGGGGAGGCTTCAGAGACGTCGATTGGATCTTGACGAGTGGTGGAGCTATGGTGGGGTCTCTGCTCTGCGCCCTCCCCTCTCCTTGGGTCCCTGTCACTGTCTCAACCAATTTTGCAAGGCTCTTTTTCTTATTTTATTGCTTTTTCCTTCCTTTTCCCCTGTCATCACCAAATAGTAGAGGCCTTTAGTTATGATACTAGTCTCAGCCCCTTTTGTCATTTCGGGCAAGACTGCTTCCTCCTCACGTGTTTGCTGTACATGGTGACCTGTATATTGCTTGCGCCCCTCAATTTGGGAGTTGAGTCCACCATGAGGCAGAGTGCAGTTCCCTGCTGTGGGCAACATGCTCCTTTAGTAGGTGGGTTGGCATAAGACAGGCGGTCCAATGTGGACTTGCTGGACAGATCGGCTGGCCATGTGTTTGCTCAGTCAACCTTGGCTAGGGTCAAGCAGGCCCTGTTTGATGGGCACCGCATTGGCCCATAGCTGCCACTCCACACCAAACCGTGTCCGCGTGTACCACTCCCGCTATCCCTGGGGCTGTTGGGTGAGTTGGACCCAACATTAGCCTCCCCTCATTGGGCTCTGTGGTGGGTGGGGGGGGGGTGAAATCTACCAATTCACATTATATAGATACAGTTACTTCTCACCTGATTATGGTGACGACCCAGGACTCCCTTTTGACTGTGGCCTCAACTTCTTCCCCTTCCCTACACATTCGGTTACATTAAACACCCCATCCTTCCCTCCTACTGTGTCTTCCACTCCTCCAGCTTCTGCTCTGTCTACTTCAGTCAATCCTTCTACTATTGTCATACTTCATCCTTACCTTTCTCCTTCACCTCCTGTCTCTAATCCTTCTGTGTCCTCTGTCTTCCTCTCCCGACCTCGTCCTTCTTCCTGTGTACCTGCCTCGTCCCTCACCTCCTCAATTTTCGGTTCACAGACATGGTCAAAATTGTCAGTGTCCATGATACGACCAATGACCTCTCGCTCCACCTCTCTCTACTTTGACAAGTAGGCAGGGATGTCACCTTCTCGGCCTGTCCGAATGGTTCCCGCCTCCTTGTTGTTCACAGTGCTGCCCAAGCCGAGAAAGTGACGTCCCTGGTCAACAATGCAGGACAACCCATCTTCGTGTCTTTAGGCATCCAGCTCAGTTCTGCCAGTGGCACCATCTGTTTACCATCTTTGATGTCTTTTGGCCAGAGGGCTTTCACAGATTGCTCTAATGACATTGAGCTAATCTTTTCAGAACAGCTTCATCCAATATGTTCAGTCCATTGTTATGCAACTCCTTGTGGACGACGCCAAGAGCCTGCTAATATCGTAAAAATAGTTTTTGCCTTTAGCGGTCTGCCCCCCACAGTCATCATTGGTGGCACTGTTCTCCAAGTATCTGAGTATATTCCATCTCCTTACCAGTGCACATCTTGTTGGCGCTTTGGTCATCCAGCCAAATACTGCCGATCATCTGCAGTCTGCGCTAGCTGTGCACTGGCCAGTCATACCACCTCAGAATGCATTTCCACCATCCGATGCTGCCCTAACTGTCAGGGTAGCCATTCTGCCACCTACCAACAATGTCCCGTCTACCTCTTCAAAGCAGAAGTGTCCAGCATCCGCTGGAAAACTGGCCTCTCCCTTCGTGAGGCTCGTTGCAGAGTTCGCGGCCTCGGTCACCATCCTAACGTTACCTATGTACGTGTAGCTCGTTCTCCTCCCATAGTAACTTCTAGTGCCAAAACTATTTCATCTTCCCCTTCTGCACCTGTCTCTGTATCTGCTGCCCCTTCTTCCTCTCCTCCCACCTCTCGTCTTCCCACCTCTCACTCTGTCCCTACCCCTGTGACCGTTGTCTCCTCTTCCCTTCCTCCTAGTACTCCTATTTCCACCTCTCCCTCCTCTCTACCTAACTTCCCCTCTACCTCAGTCTTTCCCTTACAGACTACTCTTGATCCTGTCTCTAATTCTTTCTCTGTTTTAGATTCCTCAACCCCTACTTCCTCTCCATCCCCTTCCTTACCTGTTCCTTCTCTTTGTCCATCCCTCCATTCCCAACCACATCTCTCCTCTCACTCCTCCAGTTCTGTTTCTCATACTGGCCGTTTGGCGCCTCTGGCCCAACTTCCTGTCTGACCCCCATCCTCCTCTGGTGGTAAGCACAGACTACCCATCATGTTGGAATGTAAATCTCTCTTGCCCATCCTCCTACTTCTCCGGCTCGTAAAGTTCGTGCAACGAATACCTGCCCCTCTCGATCGATACACTTTGCCGCGTCGAAGTCCACATCTCAGCAGTCTCCTCAGTCATGTCTCTGGACTGCCTCACCACCGGCTGATTGTAATGCAAAACCCTCTGGTGATGACGACAGTGAAACCATCCCCAAGATTATGGATTACATTTTAACTTCTACGCCATATTCAGTAGACAGTGCTGTACCCTCTCTGTTGAAGTTCATCCTGTACTGCCTGATCTCCCTCCTACTCCTCTCCTTCCTTCATTTCCCCCTCCTTCACCTTCTGTCCCCTCCTCCTCTCTGCCCCCCTCCTTTTCCAGTTCTTCCAATACTCCTTCCCCTCTATCTCTCCCCATGCCTCCAGGCTGTGGTGGCCGTCCTGCTTGTCCACCACTTCCACCTTCTGCCCCTATTCCTACCATCCTAATGACTCAGCAATATATGTTACTATTCCGCATTATATTTTACTTAAGGATGGAAGTTTGGAGGGTGAGGTGCTTGAAAGGGTACAGCAGGGAATAAAGGTTGCTGGTCCCATGAAAGCAGTGATAAGAAACAGGGAAGTGAGCATGGAAGTGAAAAAGTTATTATATGACAGTATTGTGATACCAACTCTAACGTATGGAAGTGAAGCTTGGACGTTGTTGGAGGGGCATAAGTCAAGAGTGAGAGCAGTAGAAATGAGTTATTTGAGAGGAGCCTGTGGAGTCACATGGAGAGATAGACTGACACATGAGGAAGTGAAGGTGCGTTGTGGTGTGGATGTGGATGTGATAGGAAGTGTTAGGAGAAACACTCTGAGGTGGTTTGGCCATGTGGAGAGGATGGAGAGTGAGAAACTAATGAGGAGAGTGTATGTAAGTGAGGTGGAGGGTGAGAGAGGGAGGGGAAGGCCAAGGATGAGATGGAGGGATGGAGTGGAGAGAGATATGAGAGAGGGGGGTGTGAATTGGGAGCAGGGCAGTGGAATGGTGGGGGACAGGGCAATATGGAGGTGATTTGTTTGTGGCCACCCCATAAGGGATTAAGGCGTCTGGCAGTAGATAGAGAGATAGTAATATATTTTACTTTCTGTGGATTGATCTTTTACTTCCTGTGTATTATATTTTATCTTTAGTATTAATTTCCTTTTATCTTTCCTAGATTCTATTTTTCTGTTAGGTTTCACTTTTATTTGGTGTTTTAAGGTTTTAGTATGTCTATTTTACAATGGAGCATACGCAATTTTACAACCCTTCACAATGACCTTCGCTATCTTCTTTCAGTTCACTATCCGTCCTTAGTCTGTTTACAAGAACCCCGATTGTCTTCCCCTTTGGTACCTATACCCGGCTATTGTTTCTTGTTCTCTCCTGCTTCTCTTTCTGTTTCAGCTATCTTAGTCAACCATACAGTTCCTCTTGAACGTCTGTCCATTAACGCCACTGTTCCATGTCATTTTATTTGTGTTTTTCTCAGACGTTCGATTACGGTGGTTTCTATTATTTCTATCCCTCCCAGCCTATTGATTTCTTTGCCATATCTCTTTTATTATCCCAGTTACCCATCCCAGTTTTATTGGGAGATTTTAACAGTCGTCATGCATTATGGGGCGATGCCATTACTAATTTGCGTGGCCTCAACCTTGAGTCTTTTATTTTTAATAATGATATATCCTTGTTGAATACAGGAACTTCGATGCATTTTGATGCTAAAACTCGTACTTTCTTCTGTTTGGATCTGTCCTTGTGCTCCCCTTCTCTTTAGATTTCCATTGGTCTGTTCTTTCGGACGTTGTATATAGTGATCACTTTCCTATCAATCTTACTCTTACTACATATTGTCCGGTAATCAGACCCTCTCGATGGAGTTTTCCGAAAGCTGGCTGGCTGTCATTTACTTCATTAACTGTTCCTTCTATAACCCCTTCTTCCTTCTCCACTGTTTTAGATATGCTCACCTATTTTACTGTTTGAGTTCTGAGTGCAGCTTTGACTGTGATTCCTAGGTCGTCCTGTCCTTTTACTTTGAAGTGTGTGCCTTGGTGGGATTCGGATTGTACTGTGGCACTTCATGTTAAACGTGCACGTTGGAAGAGTTACGCAAACGCAACACCCCGGATGAACAGAGTGCATTTCTACTGTTTAAAAAGGTCCATGCTCTTCTTTGTAAGATTGTTAACTGGGCTAAAGGCCATAGCTGGAGATTATACGTTTCCACCGTTATTGCCAATACACCCATTGCTTCCGTTTGGAAATGTATACGCAAAATAGCTGGTAATCATCTTCCCATGCCTTCCTCTGTCCTCCACTTGGATGGGGAGTCAGTTGCAGATGTTCATCTAGTTGGTAATGGCTTAGGTCTTCATTTTAGTAATGTTAGTAGCGGCTCTCATCTCTTACCTGAATTCCGTGCCATTAAAGCTGCTACTGAATGTACGTCTGTTGTCTTCAAGCGTCGTCTAGTCAGTCATATAACGTGCCCTTCGTCTTTGTAAGAACACTTGCGAGGGTCCTGATGGCATACACTATAATATGCTCCGTCACCTTTACCCCCAGGCCCTGGCCTTATTATTAGCTATTTATAATCATATCTGGACAAAGTTGTTTTTCCTCCCTCTTTTCGTAATGCTGTCATTCTCCCATTTCTTAAACTGGGAAAGCAAGGCCATGCCCCTCAAGATTATTGCCCCATTGCTCTTACTAGCTGTCTTTGCAAATTGTTTGAGCGTATGATAAATCATCGTCTTATGTGGCTCCTGGAATCCAAGCAGCTTTTGTCCTCTTCACAGTTTGGTTTTCAAAAAGCTCGCAGCACCTTAACTTCCCACCTAAATCTAGAGACTTATATCCGTTCAGCCTTTGCCATTCGGCAATCTGTTGTTGCAGTGTTCTTTGAACTTGAGAAGGCTTATGTCACAGCCTGGCACTGCTATATTTTACGCACAGTTTGTTCTTGTGGTATTGATGGTAACCTTGGTGTTTTCTTAAAGAATTTTCTGTCAGCTCGTTTTTTTAGAGTTTGTGTTCAGCATACTTATTCAGATCCATTCCCACAATATGAAGGTGTTCCCCAAGGCATTGTTCTTAGCACTACTCTTTTTTTTTTATTGGCAATTAATGAGCTCTTTTCCTGTCTCCCAGTTGGTGTTCGCTCTTCTTTATATATTGATTATTTTGCAATATATGCTTCAGATTGTGACATCTCTGCCCTTGGTGATCTTATGCAATGCGCGGTTTCTGCTGCCTCAGAATGGGCTACTTCTCATGGCTTTTGGTTCTCTCCTGTTAAGTTTCATGCAATTACTTTTACTCGTTCTCATCTTATTTCTCAACCACCTCATTTTCTCTGTGACTCTCCTCTTCCATACAAAACCTCCACTTCCTTGTGTGGCCTTCTTTCTGACTCCCGTCTTACTTGGAAGGATCATATTGTCTCCTTGAAAATCTCAGCCTTGCAACGCCTCCGTCTCTTACAAACGTTGTCTCACATGTCGTGGGTGTTGATCGGACTACTTTCCTTCGTCTCTGTATTGTTTTCGTTCTCTCCAAACTTGACTATGCTTGCCAAGTTTATTCTTCTGCTTCAGCCACCGTCCTCCACCAACTTGATTCTGTGCATTATCACGGGTTGCGTCTGGCTCTTGGAACTTTTAAGCCTTCCCCAGCTGAGAGTCTGTATGCCGAATCAGGAGTTCCATCACTCTTCTGCGGTCATGCTCTACTTTCTCTTTGTGCCTACGCTAAGTTGCACTGTTTTCCTCATAACTCTTCTCTACTTCCTCCCAGTCCTGAATTAGACATGTTTTCCACTCCTAGGACCAAGCCACCTTTTGCAGTTCGAACTCATACTCTCTTCTCACACTCTTTCCTTACTGTAAGTAATGTTTTCTCTTTCCGCACATGTCTTTTCCCTCTGTGGCTACTTCCACGACCCCATGTTTGACCTTCCATTTTCCCTTATACCAGGTCCGGTTCTTCTTCATTCATTCTCCATTCCCAGTTTTCAGACTATCTCTCCCACCTTTCCTCTGTAGTACCTATGTACACTAATGGTTCAAAAAACCCTGCAGGTGTTGGATTCGCGATTCCCTTTCCTAACACCTTTTATCATTTCAGCCCTCCTATTTGTGCAAGTGTTCTAACAGTGGAGTTATATGCCCTCTTGTTTGCATTGCGGTATATTTGTCGTGCCTCCTCACCCTCATTTGTGATGTTCTCTGATTCATTTAGTGCTCTGTCCCTTCTTCAGTCACCCTCTACTTCTTACCCTGTAGTCCTTCGTATCTTGGAATGGTTGTTGTGTATCTCCTCTCGTCGTAAAACAGTCCAGTTTTGTTGGGTCCCAGGACATGTGGGCATCATGGACAATGAACGTGCTGATCAGTTGGCTTACATGGCTGTTAACAGGCATGTCTCTCCTTCCTTCCTCATTCCAGTCTCTGACTTTCTTCCTGCCCTATCTTCCCTCCTTCAACACCGGTGGCAGTCTTGTTGGGACTCTGTCACTAATAATAAATTACGTGCTGTTAAACCCTTTATTTCCCCCAGGTTGACCCCTTGCCACCGTAATAGGAGGTGGGAGACTGCTTTAGTTCATTTTAGAATTGGTCCTACTAGACTTACCCACTTGTATTTGATGTCTGGTGGTCACCCTCCCCTTTGTACTCGTTGCAGTACCATTCTTTCTGTACGGCATATATTCCTTGATTGTCCTCTTTACACTCTACAGTGACGTATTTCGTTTCCTTTTTGTCTCACCTCCAACGTCCCCTGCTTCTTGCAGACTTTCTCCGAGAATCACCGTATTTTTCCTTCCATAATATCATGTCCTTCCTTACCTCTGTTGGTCTTCTTTCTGACATCTGATTCCATTCCTTACATCAGTAGCCCCATCTGTAATATAATATATTTCTCGCATTGACCCATTGCTTTCACGACGCCATGTCTGTGCTCCCGGCCCACCCAGCGTACACGTCATGTTGCCAATGATCTGGCTTTGCGCTGGATTATGGCACTAGGTTCTTATTGTTCTTCTTCTTTAACCAGGCATGGTGCCATTCACTAACAAGTGAGAGAGAAGACATGTTTTATCTCTTAGGCTGGTTTGAGAGTGTAATGGAAAATTTTAAAAAGTGGGTTGTAGGAAAAAAAAAAAATGAGTGCTTTGGTCTACAATGCCCCTTTAGCTACTGTTGGTACTTGTGGCAGGCCACCCCTCATGCATCGTATCATATGATCTACTGAGCCAAGACATTATTAACCATGAGTGATATAATAATGTGAAACTCTAGATACAGTAACCCCTCAATATACTGAACTCTTTCCATGAATTTCAGTTTTAACGACCACCTTGAGTTGGCCGAACATTATGTTCTTTTAATGAACACTGTTTGGTAAAAGAATGGACGTGCAGGAAATACCCACCAGGGTTGGGTTCCCTCCCCCCCCCACACACTGTGTGTATATGAAAAACATGTTTAATGTCCTTGCAGCTGTTCTGTACTATTTGCATTGCTATACTTTATTATGTAATACAGTATTTAGTGTAATGTAACAGTTAATGTACAGTGAGTTTACCCACACTTTCGCTGTAAATACTGATCAACCAGTATACAGAAGTGTAAAGGCAGTGTACAGTATAGTGCAGTATTGTGGTGGTTATCAGTGACTATCTGTGCCAGTGTGGAATGCAATTTATGTTTAATGTACGTGCAGGTGTTTTGTACTGTTTACTTTGCTATTCTGTGGTATGTAGTATTTACTGTAATGTAACAGGTACTGTACAGTGTCAGTTTCTTTTACCTACATTTTCCATGTAAATACTGAGTGACAAATGAACAGATTTATCCAAGGCCTACTTCCAGTCTTTATTTGCAGTGCAATTACTTCCTGAAAGGTAAGAATAAATATGTCAATTAGTAAATAGAGCATTTATTGAGAAAAAGAGCCATTTAGACTAGGGATGTATCGGATATCCGCATCCGCGGAACATCCGCATCCATTTCAACATCCGCATCCGCATCTGCACTTATGTAAAAATATACATCTGCATCCGCATTGGCATTTTAATAAACCTCTGCATCCACATCCGCATCCGCATTTGAACGAGACACAAAGTGGATGTGGTGGATATACTAAATACAATGCCTTCGTTATAAACAAAAACATTAGTGTTTTTCCGTGATACGACTTGTTTGCTGTGTTTACTGTTTACCCTGGTAGGCGGTCATAATTTTGTAGTTATCCTATAGTGCTTTGGTCTGCACAAGACCAAAGTGCTGTGACTAACTCCACCAAGTCGATAAGAGTCATAAGGGTAATACGCTAACCTTGGTACTTTGTAGTGTCTAATAGGGTTAGTGGGAGTCAAAATGCATTTATATTGGTGTGTACGGCTGTGTGCGTGTGTTTGTTATGGAGACTATGGCTAGGGAAGTGTCACAGTAAGTTAAAGAAAGGTGCTGAAAGTACCACTGTCTGAAAAAAACGTATTTTTTACAGTAGCTGAGTTCATTATGAATATTTTAAAAGAAGGGAAAAATCAGTTCCCAAGGCTGGGATAAGGGATAGGCAGCTGTCTCCAAGGGGCCGAGCTTTAGTTAAATGATTATGCAACAATATATCCTGAAAACATCCGCATCTGCATCAGCATCCGCGAGGATGTCATAGTTTCACATCCACATCCGCATGATACAGAAACATGATATCCGCATTCACATCCGCAACCGCGGATGTTTAAATTCTGACATCCGATACATCCCTAATTTAGACCTACCTGTATCTTATTGTGTACGAGTATATGGCCGAACAATGCTGTACAATTACCGTAACAATCTTTGTTCGGTAAAAGCCAAAACGCCTGGGAAATACTGAACAGCATGGTGTTCGGCTTTAACTTCAAGGGTTCGGTACTAGTTAGTTCATTATATCGAGAGTGCACTGTATTGGGAGAGGGTTGTTCACTGTGATAGTTGTACAGCAGTACAGGGCATTCATTTGGTATGAAATAAACTGGGCAGCAAGGTGCACTGTATCCTGCACAACATGTGTACACTAAAATATTGTACATGTATTTTTTTTTTTTTTTTTTTTTGTCTGACTCTAGGCATAGGCTTCACAGCCTGCTCCCAAGGCCCAGTAGTCCTCCTACATTCCATACACCTCTACATGTCACCACTTCGGCGCTAATACCCACCTTCCATATTGAATACAGGCTAGGGCTGTCTCATACAGGTCTGGTGTGTTGGTATTAGCAGGGGTATTTTTACAACATGTCGACGGGTCTTCCAGTAGATATGAAATTCAAATCCTTAAACTGTTCCCTGCCCCAGCGGGGATTTGAACCCGGGTCCATTAGGACTGCAGGCCACCTCTCTACCGATTGAGCCACTGCCTCCCCCAATTGCTCTTTATGGGCAGCAACTTATCTTATTGTGTGACATTTTATAATGGGATAATGATGTTTAAGCACATGACAAGTGCTCCACCTTCTAGTGAGAGTAATCTTTGTTTTCACTTTACTGGAGCAGGTCTAATGGAACACAATTTTTACAGTACTTTTGCCTCAAGCTTTATTTTTGTCATGGGGGGGGTACTGTAATTGCAAGGTAGAGCACTATGGTGGTACCAATCTTAAGTGGCGGTTTAGGTGGGGCACGAACCTCTGTACAGTGGTGCCACGTGTTCCATACCCGCTATGTGAACGGCTCTGATATACATGTAATAGGCATCACAGTAAGATAAACACATTATAATATAATGGTAACGTACTATAATATATGAAAGAACAGTAAACTGATTATGCGTAAAATATTTATACAGCAATACAGAAACGTGGCATAAATATTTTAGTGTTGCTTAAAAAAAAGTAGTCACTTTTATTGGCTGTTACCATATTTCTGGGGTTGGTAATAATGTCACAGTTATGATTATAAGATAATGTGCGGGAATATAAGCAAAAATATGCCAGTTTCTTAGTAAAAAAAATATATACAGTAATCACTCTAATATCCGGATGCCCAATATCCGAACATCCCCACTATCCAGACTTAAGAATGTTTCATACTGTACTTTTTTCCATACTATACTTACCTCACTTCACTCTTTAATGTACTTTATTGGTGTGAATAGGGTGTTAGGAGCTATGCATGTGCAGTAGGAAGGTGTTTTTCTGAGTTAGGCTAGGTTAGGGTCCATAAGTACCAGTCCAGGAGCCAATAACCAGAATGTTTAATATTGTATGAACCTACTTCTAAACCCTTATTTTATGCTTCTTTTGCATTTATTTCAGTCATTTATGTGCCTTATTGGTGTGATTTGGGTCTTAAATAGGTGCTATGCATGTCCAGAGGGAGTTGTATAGGTGTTTCTCTGAGTTAGGGTCCATAAGTACAAGTCCATCAGCTGGGGCCCAATATCCGGACAGAACCAATATCCGGACCTACCTATGGCTTTATTATATCGGATATTGGAGTGATTACTGTATATATATAATATATATATATATATATATATATATATATATATATATATCACACACACACACACACACACACACACACACACACACTGGTACAGTCCCGAGCTAATGGAAGGGAAACACCACCATCGCCCAGAGAAGCACATCCACGGTTGTTTCTACCCGGCGAGTTATTGGGGAGAGGGTGAGAGTATGGGAGAGGGGGAGATTTTGTGGGGGTCTGATGGAGGGAGAAGCGGGAGGGGAATAGAGCTGCCAGACAGGGCTGCCTGTTAGTGGATAGTTAGATCAACATTACTATTTCACTGATATATCTGCCTTAACTTTGGCCAAAATGGGAATATTTATAAATCATTGTCCACTTATTGTATTCAAAATTTGGCAGCGAAATCACTGATATAATACAATACTGTGATGATATTGCTGGTCGAAGGGACAGCCTCGTCTTTACAGATGTTTTTTGTCTACATCTACGGGCTCCGTCTTACCTTCCTCCTTAGTTTCCCCATCCCCTCTCTCTCCCCCTTCTCTCACTTCCCATGTGCACGTCCTGTTCCGCCTCTTCCACTCCCTCACTCTCTTTTCACATCTCCCATTCCCCCTCTATGAGCGGTATTATTTATTCTGGCCCCCTTCCAAACTTTGCTCATATCTGACGATAACTAGACGATGTAGCCGAAACTGTCGTGTCACATAAAGTTATGATTTTCAATTTTTTTTTTGTCATTTTTATTATTTTTTATCTATTTTGGGTATTTGATTTTTATTTTTTATTTGTTACTTATTATGTCCGCCAAGGACGTTATAAAATCGTCGCGGTTTATTTATCTGTGTGTCTGTCTGTTAGCAGGATTATGTCAAAACTACTGGATGGATCTTCAAATTTCTACCAGGGATAGACCTGGGGCCAAGGAAGATCATTAAATTTTGGAGGTCATAGGTCAAACGTCTAGGTCTCAAAAAGATTATCAAAAAGACCCCCCCCCCCTCCCCCCCATTTTTGGAGTCAAAGCTACTGGATGGATCTTCACCAAATTTCTACCAGGGATAGATCGTGGGCCATGGAAGACCCCATTAAATTTTGGAGGTCATTCAAAGGTCAAGGTCTCAAAAAAAAATTTTGTAATCGGCAATGTCTTTGTTCTTGTCCATATCAGGCCTTGGCGGACGTCAGAAATCTGATTGCTCCTGTTTATTTTTGTTCTTATTTGTTTCATTTTTTAGTATTTTCATATTTGTCATTTCATTATTTTCATTTAATTTATTAGTTATTAGTATTATTATTGTTCTTTCATGGTCATCTCACTTAATTTCACTTTCTCAAATCCTTGTCTTTGGGTTGTGTGTTCATATTAAATATAATTATATCATAGCATACCACAACATTTCGTGTTTTACACCTCCAGCTCTTTAGTTTATTTATGATAAAAAAAACGATAAATAAAGAATATGGAAAAGATCATAAGTTTAACACGTTCGCCGCGTTTGGCAACGCTGCACTCTCGCCCTCCCAGCGTCAACTTCACTTCGCTCCCCTGCCAGTGTCCATTGGACTTTCGGAGGGAGAGGGGGTATGATTCACTCTTAGAGGGTGGTGCATTGGTTAGAGCAGTAAAAGTCGTGGTACATATGTATACCGAATCGCCGACCACTAATATATTTTTCTCCCCTCGCGTATTGGTGCATCGATGTACCGAGGTTGCCTCGGTGCATCTGGGTACCAATACGCGACCTACTGATGATATCTTGTTGCTCTGCGAATTGGTGCATTGATGTACCATTTCATTACTTTAGAAAAATGTGTATTTTCTAATGTATATACCTGTTAGTACCTATAAAATATGTCTTATTATTTCAGTAAGCTGCACATCTCTATCTCTCTCTCTGTCTCTCTCCAAGGAGAGTATCAACCTTCTGTGTTGGGTGTGATGGACAACCCCACCTTTGTATTTCATGTTTCAATGAAAAGCATGCAGCTTCATACTAATAGGTTATATAATACAGGGCAAAAATTAGATATTTGGATATTCAGTTTTGCAAATTACGAGTCATATAGTGTAGTAGTTAATTATTTTTGTATGTTTTATATAACCTTCATTTATCATAAGATTTAAAATTTTTAGATTTTTTTTAAATTTAGCAGTATTTTCCTTTACAGTTACTTACTGTTACATTATGTAATTCATTTACTTTGTTTATAAATTGTTACCAGGCTTCTTGTGCATCTTGGAACTATGTTTTATTTTATGAAATATTATCTCAATTTTTTTTAAAACGGAGTGTTGATTTTTTACTTTTTATACAAGAAATGCATTCATAAGTGTTATATTTGATACCTGCCTTTCTATGATATTGATTATAATGCATTTGAGCTAACTGTATTGTGTGAAAACTGATTTTGTATAAAAAATGATGAACGAAAAACAAATAAATTTTTAGCTGATTATTAATCAAAAACTTACCTATGTATAAGTATTTTTGTATTAAATAATACCATTGCAGCACATCTTTAGCTTTAATAAATGCAAATGGAAATAAATATTGATTATATACTCACGTTTTCAAAAGTTTTTGAAAAGGGACATTCGGGTCAAGGATGTACCAATACGCTGAGGGGGAAACTTCTGCTCGGTACATCGATGGCCCGATAAGCGGTCAACGTGTTAAGAAGTGTAAGAGAAAAAAATTTGCCGATTTTTATATACTCGTAATCCAATGTATGATTAAACTTGGGGATTTAAACACTCCAGAAGTAAAAGCAATATATTATGCCACAACATTACAATAACAATTATCGGTAGGGGAAGCGAAGAGGCACCAAACTGAGGCTGACAGAACAGGCTGGTCGGAATAGCTGGATGGTAGTGGAATGATGCGTCTCGTCCTTTCACCGGTCTTGATATATATACTGCAAGTGCTGTTTGAAGTAAACATGACCTATTATTATTACCATAGCTTAAAAAGGAAGTCAGTCACATTAACCAGTAAAATGAATTACAGAATACAGTAAGCCCTATTAGCAGCAGGACATTTATTATAACAATACAGACTCTCAAGCTGGGAATTCAGGCACATACGCCACTACTATTCTCTATGCCTCATGTAGCCTATTATCTTTTTAATTTCACCTGTCAACATAATCACAACCTTAGTATCCGGTCCATCCTCCATCCCTTTCAATAACCGCTTGAAGCCTCCTAGGCATGTTAGCAGTGTGATTCCTCACAAGGGCGGGCCGAGCTCGAAACATCTCCCACACCTCACGTGTATGGTTCACGAGTTGCTCCCTTGTGCGCTCCATGCCAGGCTCCCAGCTGTTCACCATTGTCCCCCAGATGTTCTCGATGGGGTTGCAGTCAGCTCCCTTAATGGGCCACGGTAGCAACTGAAACTGTGGATGTTGGTCAAACCAATCCTGCACAACCCTTGCTTGGTGAACGGGGCAGCGGTCGTGCACAAAGTATACTGTGCCTGGAGGGAAAGGGTGATTCCTGTTATTAAAAGAGGGCAGGAAAAAAGTCATTCAGGATGTTCACATATTTCTGGGCATTAAATCGCCCCTCTATTTCCTGAATATCACCCATTCCGTGGAGGCTGATCCAACCCCAGACATTCACTGTCTGGTGCCCACTTCTTGCCACCTCGTAAACATTCTGGCGGTCATAACTGAAAGAGAAGTTAGAAAGAATGAGTTGAAATGAGCATTCGTTTGACATTATGGTAAAAACAAAATATTCGAGGAAAAATTATTGACAACGTTTCACAATTGCTTTGACCTGAAGAAGCAAAGCAATAGCGAAAAACATCAATAAAAGGCTCATCCTCGAATGTGGTGTTCTTTTATCAGAAGGTATATAATTGAAAATAGCACTCGTATAGAATAATTCATTAATAATATCTTTGTGAAATGAAGATAACCAAAATAAATGTCAGTATTTTGTATGTCCTAATGGTTTATACTCACCGGGTATTATTGCGTCTCCAACAATGAAGCTGTCCATGGGAAGTAGATGAGAAAGTCTTTTCGTCCGTCCAGATAATGCGACTCCAAAACTCCTCCCCTCTGTTCACATATTCCCTAGCAAATTGGAGCCTTCCCTCTCTGTGCTGCTGGGTGAGACGCTCCTTGGCCGCTGGAACTCGATGATGCAACCCAGCCTCGTGTAGCCTCCTCCTCACTGTCCACATACTTGCATCCAAATGCAACGCATCCCGCATTGCCACTGCATTAGTATGTGGTCTGTCCTCTGCAGCAGCAACAATTTCTTGGTCTTGTGCTGGTGTTGTCCGGCGTTGTGGTCTACCTCCAGGCAAATTTCTTAGATCGCCACTCTCCTCCCACCTGTGATAATATGTATGGAATCAACACCTATCAATTATAATATAATATTAACAGATAAAACAATGAAACTGGGCAATAATATAATGCAGTATAATTCCGGCCTGATTTTACCGTTACATTCACAATGCTAACACCTGTTTCTCTGGGGTTAAGAGTTTGAATCTGTTGAATCATTTGTCTGAAGCATAGGAAGAGGGGACGGATGAGACCAGGGAAGATGGTGGTAAGACACACGGGAGAGAGGGAGGGAAGAGATTTGGGAGAGAGGACGGGAGGAGTCGGGGAGAGAGAGGATAGCCATTCGGATATGTGCAAATATAGGTTAGGGGAAGACAGAAAACAGACAACATAACGCATTAGTATAACATGAAATTAGAATACTTCTGGGATATTTTTTGAAGTAATTGTAATCGAAATATTAACATCTTCAGCACGTCAGTCAAGTGATATTCATATGCACTTTAATGTATGCAATTCATACGTGGAGTTAGAGGGGCCTAGATAGGGGGCATAGAGAGATAAGAGATGGTGAGCAGGTGGTGGGGCAGAGTGATGGTACTGGGGGGGAGGGAGGAAGGGGAGGGAGGGTAGCAAGAGGAGGGAGAATGAAATGCAAAGTCTGTGTTCATATCTAATTTGTAGATGACATTAGTATGTAACAATAACCTCAAACATCATCTGTATTAACATGCTAGAACTTTCGTGACGGTTTCCTTTATTCTTACCTGTGAATCCACCTCAGTACAGTCCTAGGAGTAATTCCCAGAGTCCTGGCAATGTTCCGAACTGACATGCCACTGTCACGAAGTCCGATGATACGACCTCGCTCAGCAACTCTGTGCAACCTCCGCTCCATGGTGATTCCGACTTCTGATCAGCCTCACCAGGCGCCTGTCCTGACATCATTTCTGTTTGTGCTTCATTAACCTTTAAATCAATGTTTGAAGCGTATCGCACCATGTAGTTGCCACCATTCGGTTCGCTTTGATAATGTATGGTAAACGGCTTAGCACCACCTTCCCTTCTGTTCATGGTTGCCTGATTACGGTCTATTGTTATCAAGTTGTATAACAAGGAACGTGAGGACTGCTAACTTGGTTTATCTTGTCTCGTTGATTTGGCTCTTATCTTAACTGACCCTAGTAGTAGTTTGTTACAGTTAAGCACCATATTAAATAAACGTATTTAGACAGTGAGATACTTGTGTAAATGCTATCGCTGAAATAAATGGGGAGTGAAATAATATTCATCATTTTACTTCTGTTGTCATCCTCTTTATTTACTGAGTTAACGTCATTGTAGACGTGTGTGTGTGTGTGTGTGTGTGTGTGTGTGTGTGTGTGTTTGTGATACAATATAATGCATCAGACGTTCAAGCAATTACTCAGTCACTATCTTTAATCGTAAACTACAGAGTGATTTTTAAAACTTAGATAACATCTTTTTTCTTAATAATGGCACACCTCATAAGCGTCATGTTTCACCTCACAAATTATATTTTTATTATTATTTATATTGTTTTAGTAATATTATATAACAAACTCACGATCTTCTATCGAAGACTTTGCAGACAGTTCTAAAATGCTATTCAATTTGTGAAATATGTTTCTGTAACGATAAATTACTAATTATATTTCAATAATCTTGATCTTTATTACCGCACAATATTAAATCTGTTACTTGACAATCTATTTTATAATCCAACTGTATTCAATAAGTGGACAATGATTTATAAATATTCCCATTTTGGCCAAAGTTAAGGCAGATATATCAGTGAAATAGTAATGTTGACCTAACTATCCACTAACAGGCAGCCCTGTCTGGCAGCTCTATTCCCCTCCCGCTTCTCCCTCCATCAGACCCCCACAAAATCTCCCCCTCTCCCATACTCTCACCCTCTCCCCAATAACTCGCTGGGTAGAAACAACCGTGGATGTGCTTCTCTGGGCGATGGTGGTGTTTCCCTTCCATTAGCTCGGGACTGTACATACTGGTACAGTACACACACACACACACACACACACACACACACACACACACACACTGGTACATACTGGTACAGTACACACACACACACACACACACACACACACACACACACACACACACGGCATCGTCGGAGGAAGACGTCCTTTACTGGCGCTCCATACCAGCTCAACACGGCCAGAGGCATTACCTAAATAAGTATCTTTGAATGAGTCAAGCTCTGTACCAGGTTAGACTAAATGATTTTTCATTATTAAAAGGAAAAGAAATAATAAGTTTAAATAAGACCGGTTCAAACAACAAAGAACCACGATGCATTGAGTCAGCTGGGTTTGTTTATACTACAGCAACATGGGGAAAGCGTGCATACTCTGTAAGTACATACTCTGTTCATTTAGTATTACAAAATGGATCCATACTTCAGTAAAACAAATTTGGAAAAGAAAAGGGATAAAAGTAAAAAGCAAAATGATGATTTCTACCAAGAACTGGTTGAAGTGGAGACTCACAATAGACTGGTTGAACGTGTACACAAACTAGAAATGGCTTTCGAAAATGAAATTGATGAAATAAAGAAGCAAATGCACTTGCAAAAGGAAGAGATAGAAAAACTGGGAAGGGAGGCCAATAAGAAAGACACAACCACCAGTGAACTAACAGTGGAATTGAATACCCTTAGGAAGAAAGTGAGTGAAATGGGAAGTACAGTAGTTAATCACGAGAGTGTTATGGAAGAGTTAAAAAATGACACAGAGACAATTAGACAAGCAAGCAGTCTTATGGACCAGAGCAGTGATATTGAGGAGAAGATAACACAGGTGAATGAAGCTGTGCAAAGCTACAAAAATGATGTAGAAACCACATATGCTGAAATGGTGAAAGTAAAGAAAGACTTAGAAACAAGGGTGGAGGAAAAAAACATTAAAAAGGAAGTGAAAAGAATAATCCAAAACAATCCAAAGTTAGTCAGAGATTAAGTAGAAATAAATAAATCAATAGTAATCACTGGTATAGAAGAGGAAGAAATTAAAAACAAGATCACTAGAGACAAAAAGGAGATGGCAAATGTAATGAGCTTACTGAAAGAAGTATCAGAGGAAATCTGTAGTAAAGACATAGAGGAACACAAAAGGTTAGGGAAATACGAGAAAAGCAAGACAAGACCTCTAAAGGTGACTTTCCAGAGTGTAAACACTGTGGAAGAGATACTAAAAAATGCAAAGAATCTTATGGAAAAGAGGAGTTTAAAAATGTATGGATAAAAAGATGCCTAACACAAGAGGAACTGGAATTACTGAAAGAGAAAAGGGAGGAAGCAAAAACAAAAAATGAGGGAAGATCAGAAGAGGACAAGAAGAAATTTTTTTACAAAGTAATAGGATTGCAGGTACGAAAGTGGTACACAAACAGGATGGAAGAAAAAAGAGGAAGTTAGTAGAACCATGTCATGACAAGTATATAAACAAGATGATAAAGTTGATGTACTCAATTGTGGATGGAATGATATCTAAATTACTAGAGATGAATGATTATGTCAGAGAAAATGAACCACAAATAATATGCCTAACAGAGACAAAATTAACACCAAGGATATCCAATGACATACTAAACTTAGAGGAATACAATATATGGAGAAGAGACAGAAACTTAAAAAAAGGAGGAGGAATTATAATATTAACTAAGAAAAATCTAAAAGTCAAGGAAATAAACCTAGATATACCATCACAAGTAGAACTGATTGCATTAGAGATCGACACATCTGAAGGTAAAGTAATTGTAGCCAATTTGTATATGCCACCCAGGTCAAACACATGGGAAAGAGACGAATATGATGACCTGGCAGAGAGTACAGTTCAGAGTATAAGATCCTTGCTACATAAAATGGAAGAGAAATCGGAAAGAATTATACTAACTGGGGATTTCAATACAAATATAAATTGGAATACTCTAGATATAAATAGCCAAGAAAGCTGTTGGGACCAAAAGCTCCTGGATCTCGTACAAGAGTTTTTCTTAACGCAACATGTGAGGGAAACCACGAGAAAAAGAGGACTTGATGTACCTTCAGTGCTAGATCTAATATTTACTAGGCAAGAAAATGACATTGACAGTTTAATATATCACCCTCCACTCGGCAAATGCGATCATGCAGTACTAAATTATAACTTCAGGATAGCATATGACATAGTAAACAGCAATGACAGTTACAAAAAGAGACTAAACTATAAAAAGGGAAATTATCAAGACCTAAAGAAGTGTTTCTTAGAAGTTGATTGGGAAAATGAGCTTAGAGGACAAGATTTAAATGCTGTATATAATAAATTTTGTGAATTTTATGAAATAGGAGTCCAGAAGTACATCCCACAGGACAAAGAAGCAGATAAGAAAATACAGAAATGGTTCAATACAGAATGTAAAAAATCAAAAGAAAGAAGAGATTTGTTGTGGAATAGATACAGAAGACACAATAGTGAAAGGGCGTATAATAATTACAAACAGGCAAGAAACGACTATAGAAGAATAAGGAGGGAAGCCCAAAAACAGTTTGAGGAGGATATAATAAATAAAAGTAGTGATCAACCAAAGCTGTTTTACAGCTTTATCAGAAGCAAAACCAAAGTAAAAGATATAATACAATCCACCACGGACGAGGGAATCACTTATACACAAGAGAAAGATATTTGTGAAGCACTAAATAAGAATTTCCAATTAGTTTTTACAGAAGAAAAAAATTTTGAGAGGGACTATGTGGAACACGCATGTCCACACATACTACCAGATATACAAATAGCAGAAAAAGTAATACAGGAGGAGTTAAGTAGATTAGACAGAGGAAAAGCAAGTGGTCCTGATGAAATTTCATGTTGGGTGTTACGAGAATGTGCAAAGGAGTTAAGTAAACCATTATTTTTAATTTTCAAGAAATCCTTGAGTCAAGGGAAACTACCTGATATTTGGAAAAAAAGCAAATATAGTCCCCTTATTCAAGAAAGGAAATAGACAAAATCCTCTCAACTACCGACCAGTATCACTAACCAGTGTTGTAAGCAAGGTATTAGAAAAACTTATAAGAAAAGCTTGGGTAAATCATCTAGAAGAACACAGTATGATAACAGAAAGACAGTTTGGCTTCAGAAAAGGAAAATCATGTGTTACTAATCTGTTGAGCTACTATGACAGAGTAACAAACACAATACAGGAAAGGGAAGGATGGGTGGACAGTATCTATTTAGATTTCAAGAAACCTTTTGACACAGTACCACACCAAAGACTTTTATGGAAGCTGTACCATCAAGGAGGAATTCGAGGCAAACTGTTTTGTTGGATGCAAGACTTTCTCATAAAAAGAGAAATGAGGACAGTACTAAGAGGAAACTACTCATCATGGAAAGAAGTGACTAGTGGAGTACCACAGGGTTCGGTGCTGGCACCAATCATGTTTCTAGTGTACATAAATGATATAAACAGTAACACTGGAAATGAGAGCTATCTGAATATGTTTGCAGATGATGCAAAAATACAATGGAGAATTACTAGCACAGACTCTTGTAGGGAGCTACAAGAAGAATTAAATAAACTTCATGAATGGAGTAGTACATGGCAAATTGAATTCAATGTGGACAAGTGTCATGTAATCAAGTTTGGTAAAAGTGGAAAAAGACCTGATTGGGATTATAAGTTAGGAAATAAAACCCTATACACATCAGAAAGAGAGAAAGACCTAGGTGTGATTATCAATAACAGACTATCTCCGGCTGACCACATCAGCGAGAAGGTACGGAACATGTATACACTGCTTGCAAATATGAGAATAGCATTCACATACATAAATGAAGACATGCTAAGAAGGATAATGACATCATTCATTAGACCAACCCTGGAATATGCATCAATAGTCTGGAGCCCTCATCTCAAAAATCATATAGACATGATTGAAAAAGTTCAAAGGGCCGCTACGAGATGGATACCAAGCTTAAGGGACCTAAGCTATGAAGAAAGACTGAAAAAGCTGATTCTACCAACACTACAGGAGAGAAGGAAAAGAGGTGACATGATAATGCTATATAAGTGCATATCAGGAAAGGAGAAAATAGACATAAATGACTACTTAACATATGGAGAAGCATCAGCAAGAGGACACTGCAAAAAACTGCATAAGAAGAGAGGTGATAAAGATATAAGGAAATTCAGTTTCCCAAACAGAGCAATTGATCAATGGAGTGCACTACCGAATGAAATAGTGTGTGCCAAAACAATTCACAAATTTAAGGATATGTACGATAAATATGGTCTAAGACACGGGACAATACGAGCTTGACTCATTCCTGTAAAGATACAATTAGGTAAGAACAATTAGGTAAGGTAAGAACACACACACACGTAAATACATAAACACATAAATACAGTACTGTACATACATACTATCTATCAATAAACAGACAGCTTAATCCCGGAAGGAGTGGCCAGAAACTAATCGCCCCCATGTCGCCCTACCCCTGCCATTGTACTTCCCTCCCCCCAACTCACACCCTTCTCATATACCTCTCTACTCCATGCCTCCATCTCATTATACATCATCATCATCATCCGGACCTCGTTTCCCACCTTAGGGCAGGGTGAGGAGTAGCAACGTCCAGACAGTCCAAGTTTGCCCAGTCCAATGGGCCACGCTTCCATTCACTCATCATTCAAGCCCCCGGAATCCTGGCTCTATGTGACTCTCATTACAAAGACATTACCGACTGCCATCCGCTGGTCAATCGTTTATGAATACAAGTGGCTTAGTTGCCACACAGGGTATATTGGCAGGACCATACCAGCCTTCAAGCTAAGGATTGACCAGCACAGAGGTCAGTGGAGCAGGTCAGGTCTGCCTGTGAGCGACCCTCCTCACTCAGCGGTAAGGGAACATACATAGAATTGTAATACTGTATAATAGACACATGTACCTGTAAGAACCTGACAGTACTAGAATCCATTCATATTTATCAACGAAAACCTGTCCTACACAATTGTCTGTCTGCTGTCCCTCTGATTATAATTTGCTGTTAAGTCCACCCTGTAATTAACACCTTTTTTTTTTTTTTTTTATAAGCACGATGAGCTCAATTTCAAATAGTTCTTTTAGGCATTGAATTACCTTACAGGTCATTTTTATCTTTTTAGTTCCACTGAGGATGAAATAGATGAATATGTCGAAACGTCTGGGGATATTATACTTGATACGAATGTTTGAAAAAGTCCAAATTTTGAGTTAGGAGAAAACTGTCAAGAAAAGAGAGAAATTCGTACATATACTCTGTTCACTTTAACTAGGTGCAGAAATCCCATCTCCAACTTAAATATATGTACTGAGCTTAACACTAGAATATGGTGCTAGTCACGAAGAAGTGCTGTGGAAGGCATGTTGTCTGGGTATTGTATTATTCTGCCATTGAGCTACAGGAAGTAAGCTACAAAAGGACAAAAATCACGGCCAAGTTAAAATGAACGCACTATAGTTGTATTAAGAATGTGGCTTAGTTTGTGAAGGAGTGACTGGTGAATGAATATGTGGCTCATTTCACTGGCCACTCTATGGGTAGTTCTGCCAGCTTTGTATTTTCCTTTTCACTATGTGGATGATGCCCAGCCCATTACATGTACTGGATGTAGGGTTAGCATGATGATGATGATGATCATGATCATGATCATGATGATGACAGACGGTTATTAGGTGATTTTTATGGTATTGTTGATGGTGATTGTAATAATGGCGATGATGGTGATGATTGTGCAAATGATGATGATACTGATTCGATGATTATTAGGTGATTATTATAATATTGTTGATGGTGATTGCAATAATGACGATGATGATGATAATAGTGGAAATGATGACGATTATTATACTGACTTATTGTAATTCTGATGATAAATGACTATCATCTTGATTATATATTTAGTAATGTCTGTAATATGTTAAAAGAAGACACGATTAGTGTGGTGATGATGATGATGATGACAGTGATGATGATGATGGTAATGATGATGACGATGATGGTGATGGTGATGGTGATGACGATGATGATGATGCTGTCTGCCCGTCGCTTTTACCCCTTTCAGGCCAAGATGTGTTTGTGTTAAGCCTAATAAACTCCTCTGACAGAGATAAAAATGTAGCGAGACGCCTTTGAGCTGAGTGGGTTAATTTTGCTGTGTAAGGTTATAAGCAGTGTTAACAGTGGCATAATGTGCATCTCTGAATGTCAAGTCTTCTGTCCTTACCCTAACCTGTCATACTTAACCCTGGCTTACCCTCTCCTGCCCTAGTCTGACCCATGTAAATCCACCCTACCCTTCCTTACCCTAACCTATCATAGTTACAGTAACCCTGCCTTACTCTCTCCTGCCCTTGTCTAACCCATGTAAATCTACCCTACCCTACCGTACCCTACTACCCTACCTAATCCTACCTTACCCTACCTTACCTTGTGCTGCCATACTCTGCCCTACATAACCCTTCTCTACCCTACACTGTGTTGCCAAATTCTACCCTACAGTACCCTACCCTGTCCTGCCTTACCCAAACCTACCCTACAGTACCCTATCCTGTCTTGCCTTACCCAAACCTACCCTACCATACCCTACCCTACTCTACCCTACCACACCTAGTCTAAATCTCGCTTACCTTGCCGGCATCTTATCACATCCAACAGTAGCTTGTACCATGCCACACCTCCCCATACCGTACCCTACCATACCCCTGCCTACCATACCTCTGCCTACCATACCTCTGCCTACCGTACCCCTGCCTACCGTACCCCTGCCTACCACACCCCTGCCTACCATACCCCTGCCTACCATACTAAACCGAGCCCTTGTATCGTTTGAGTGCCATATGATACTATAAGGAGTGCCGGTAAATGCGTGATACAGGTCTATTTATCTATCTATTGCCAGACGCCTTAATCCCGTAAGGGGTGGCCACAAACAGATCGCCTCCATGTCACCCTGTCCCCTGCCATTTGACTGTCCTGCTTCTAACACACACCCTTCTCTCATATGCTGTACCTCTTCACTCTATCTCTTCATGTCATCCTTGGCCTCCCCCTCCCTCTCCCCCCCTTCACCTTACTCATATACACTCTCCTTGTCAGTCTCTCGCTCACCACCCTCTCCACATGGTCATTGGCATTATATGCTCACATACACCAGCGCCTCTTGGACTGTATATCAAAGCCGTGTGGCATCAAATAAACTCTACCCCACTGACTGCTGTTCTGGCATTATTGTACCTGAGTTTTGCTGTTCTAAAAGGTGCCTTGGGGTCTCAGTAGGTTATTTTATTTATTTATTTATTTTTTATTTATTTTTTTTGAGGGGGGGATGGGAAAGGATGATGACAGCTGGGTGTGGAGAGTGAGAGGTGTGATTGTTTGGGGTGGGGTTGCAAGAGGCAGACTGAAAAGCCCTGGTATCAGATCATACAGTGTGAGTGGCTAGAGGCTGCTGGGGCTGGAGTAATGTGGAGGGCGGCCATTAGGTGACCCATGGCCACGTGTGTATGTTGCCTTTATAAATGGTACACAGCCTGTAATGCCACTAAGGGAAGTAGGCGGCTTAGCTTCCCTTAAATATACTGGATCAGGTTATTCTAGCCTCAGGCCCCTACACTTTAAAGGCAGTGAAGTAGGTGTGCTTTGACCATTTATTTTGACATTCCGGTTACCAGTGGAATTAGGTCACAATGGGTCTAGTGGGGTCAGGTCAGGTCCACAGACATACATATATAACCGTGGGCTACATTCAGGCCACTTCAAGTCATGGTGGAGGTGGTGGTCTAGTGGTTAGAGAAGAGGTCTACTGTTGGAAAGAATGCATGTTCGAGTCCACGCGATGGAACGAAAGTCTGCTGATTTGAGTCTAAAACATGACTGAGCTGCACAACCCATTGAAATTTCCTAACACCCCTGCTAATATCATCACAGTCCTGAGTGAGACTTGTGGACGGTGGGTATTAGTGGCTAAGTGGTGACGTGAAGGACTTGGGATGTAGGATGACTGTTCGGCCTCGGGGAAATGGCTATCAAATCAATGGCCTCTTCCGTAGCAACTTGTTTGGCACATTACACCTTATCATTCTCTTGTATGTTACTTATATTAATGCAGACACAGCTGGCAGCATTATCAGAAAGGAAGAGGATAGTGAAAATTAATGTAATGTGCAGAACAAATCGCTAAGAAAGAGGTGCTACGAAGGAGGTGGGGGAGATGTGTATTTATGTGCGCTCGTTCGTGTAACCCCTCTCCATGGTTCAAAAATTGCAAAGTAAACACAGATGCAATAATAATAATAATAATAATAATAATAATAATAAAGGCCTACAGTCCTCCTTTCGCTTAAATTGGCCTAAAATTGCCATCTCTTTATCTTGAATGCTGCGTTGTAGCAAAAGACGAATGCTGGACTATGGTGTTAGTAATGAAGAGGTATAGATGTCGAGTAGTAGCATTAGCCTTTTCTGCCGCTGAGGTACGTGATTAAAGTTGTAAAAGGAAAGGTTTGGGTCGAGGACTTATAATTCAAAAGTCAATGCAGCCACCAAATAACCTGTACTCACTAAATATGCAATAAAACATTGAAAGTGAACTATTAGATAACTCATCAAGATACAAGGGTAAGTATATAGTTTGTGTATTCTTAAAAAATCTCGCTACCTAACTACACATGCTATATTTTGTTACACTGCATCGCGGTATCTCTGTCACAGTACATTATATTCGTCTAAGGGAAGCAAAAGAAAATTGTACCGTGATTTCCTCCCTAAGTGTCTAAAAAGGTAACATTTAGTACTGCTGAGGTTTAAACTAACTTTAGGAAGAGAATTTGAAACTAGAAAGGAGTGCCAGATGCTGGAATTTTGTTCGTTGTTATTGACTTCGGCTTCATGTTATCGTCAGCAAACCCAAAATATCCCGTAAGAGGGTAGTATCCATGCAAATAATGTAGCATATAAAAATCTTTCACACAGCTAACTCAATCATAAGTGCAGCGATACTAATAGCATATAAACCAGCGTATTGATGGAAACTGTGATACCAATTTGAATCTCGCGGGCCTTACATCTAGGAAAAGGCCTGGGTTCCAAAATTATAAATGTTTTGAGCGACCGGCGCACGTGTATAAAATTGCTTGTTTATTTTTTAGTTTTCGCGTAAACAAACCAAAAAAATAATAAAAACCGAAACAATCAACCGAACTAAATTATTTCTATTACTTTTAAAATGCTGTGAAGACTTTTTAAATCTCGGAAATTGGTTTAAGATCTTTATGAATACTGCCGAGGTTGGCGTTGGGAGTGTAAGTGTAACCGACGCCATGCTTCAAGAGAATATTTAGGAGTGATGAGGTGAGTATCCTGCCTTGATTCCACATTTTCAAGCGGTTACAGTTAATTTACTTGTATTATTGTGTTTGTGAAAATTAGATATGGCAATGGAGACAACTTAGAGGTGAGCATTTCTGGTGAGTATTCGTGTTTCGTGATAGGAAAGGACAACAACTTCCAAGCAGATGCTGAAGAAGGCTGGCTTCGTGAGTATCCTGGTCCACTTCCATAATTTTACCTCTAGCATCTGATTTACGTGCATGAATCTGCTCGTTGATATTAAATAAAGTATTGGAGCTTATTAGGGTATAGGTATGTGATGGAATATTCGTGTGTTGAGATGGTTTGTGGAATGGTGGTGTAAGTGGAAGAACAGACGCCGAAGAAGGCCAGCTTAGGTATCCTGCTCTGATTCGTGTTTCGGCAGCTTCCATCTAATTTACTGACATAATTCTACTCACTAATGTTAGGTAGAGACTAGTAGGGTGTACCTGTGTGAGGGAAAGTGGCTGTATTGAGGTATTTGGCATTCTTGTTAGAGCAGACGTTGAAGATGGCTGGCGTAGTAAGTATCCTGCTCTGCCTCCATATTTTCCTTACTAACAACTAATATCCCCACTTAATTCTGCTTACTGTTGTTATGCAAGGTAATGGAGGTAAATAGGTGTTAGTTTGGTGGGAGAATATTGTTGTTTGGAGATATATAAAGGATGTCGGCTCTTTTCGTGGCCTTGCCGAAAATTGTAAACATTCTGCCCCCGAAATTTTTAGAATGTTCGTATATTGTTTACTTCCGTCGATTTATTGGTTATTGTCGGTTTATTGATTATTATTATTATTATTATATTATTATTATTATTATTTTTATTTTTTGAAGAGGATTCCCTTCAAGCCGGTGACGTGTTGGAAGGGACGCCTGCAGGTGGTGGCACTGATATAACCAAGCCAGTACCACTATTTATATATACGTTGCTCAATCCGTATCCCATGACAACAGGATGTGGCACTGCAGAGAGGTAACTTCATCCTGCAGTCCTTCGGGTTCACGTTTAGGTGTGCAGGGAGTCACAGTAACACTTTTACTACCGCTGTCTATTGACGATTTTATCTGTACGTTTAGATCAACATGGATAGGTCATAAAGGGATCTGTGGGCTTAAAGTTGGATGAGAATAATACAGGTATTCACAAAAAGTCTTTACAGCACTGCTGGGTTGGGACAGAAATTGCAAAGTCTGGCCAACGTGACTGTGTACTCTAATACTGAAGGTGTGTGGCCTGTGTGAAAGTAGTGTGGTGCATTTATAACGCTGCTCTGCTACCCCACCTGGCTAGTTCTGGTGTGTTGTAACGACGGCTCAGTGTTGTCAATGTCTGTTGTGTATCATGTACCGGGTATTCCCTTCCTACTCCTACTGACACACACACACACACACACACACACACACACACACACACCAATGTATCATGTACTGTGTATTCATTTCCTACTGCCACTGCTACACACACACACACACACACACACACACACACACACACACACACCAATGTATCATGTACTGTGTATTCATTTCCTACTGCCACTGCTACACACACACACACACACACACACACACACACACACACACAGCTGTGCCCACAACACACCAGATATTGCAGGTGAGTGTCTTGTGAAGCTCTGTTTACATACTGTCTTGTACAACAATTTTGGCCCCTCTTGGACTCTTCATGGGGTACAGGCTCAACATGTGGTGTATTTTCTTTGATGATAACAAGAGTAATATTGGTCACTTTCTCCCCCCACCTGCAACTAATTGTTCCTTTCACTTGCAGGTACGATGTTACTTGTTACTAGTGGGTTACTTGGGTTACTTGCAAGATGGCAACATGAATACAGAGTCAGGCAGCGGTACGTGGCAGCCTAAGTTACAGAGAACCAGTGGCCCCAGTGTAGTGGCTTTCGAATTAAGGTGAGTCTTTTAGCCTTCTTAGTGCACTGACACCTTAATTTAGTCTGGCAGGCTCCAAGTGATTTTAGTCAGTAGGTCAACTCTGGAACTATTCCCCTGTGTCTGTATTTCCTACATGAAAGGAGCATTGTGGTGTGGATGTGATAGGAAGCGTTACGTGAAATACATTGAGGTGGTTTGGCTATGCGGAGAGGTTAGAGAGCGAGAGACTAACGAGGAGAGTGTATGTGAGAGGTGGAGTGGGGGTTAGGGAGGGGGAGGTTGAGGATGAGATGGAGGGATAGAGTGGAGAGGTATATGAGAGAGGGATGTGTAAGCTGGGAAAAGGGAAGTGTGAAATGGTTGGGGATAGGGTGACAAGGAGGCGACTTGTTTGTGGCCACCCCTTATGGGATTAAGGCGTCTGGCAATAGAAAGATGGATTGATTGACCTACATGAAAATTAGTGTCTTTGAGTGTGGTGTGTTCTCAGTTCAGGTCAGCGTCTTTCCTTGCCACTTCACTCCGATGAAGTCTGAGTTTATTCTTGCTATTTCCAAGTGGTTTTATGCAACTCAGACCAAAAAGAAGTGTCCCTAAGTGTTGTGTCTTGGTGTGTTAAGCTGAGGTCTTTCTAAACCCTGTTGAGAATGGCAAGCACAGGACATAATTATAATCTTTTCACCTCTCTCCTCGTGTCTACATACTCTCCCATCCGTCTCTCAACTTCCTCCATGCCTCTGCTTCCCATCCACACACTAAATGCTTTCTTCTTTTGCGCCACAGCCTGTCCCACCTCTTCATTCCACCATGCTGTTCCTTGCACCCCCTTTCGTCTTCTCTTCACCCCACACACCACCTCACACATCATATTTTTCATTTTGTCACTTCCATTAGCTTCAGAGGATGTTCACCCCTGTAGCTGGGCATTTTAAAGTTGGTAGTACATCCGCATGAGGCAACTGGCGGGCAAACTACTGTAGGTCTTTCATGAAACACTTTTATTCTTACTAAATAGTTAAACAAAATGCCTCTTCATGTTTGTGTCAGTTTAAGTCCATCGACCCTTGTTGGACTACACCTGGCCATCACCAAGCTGAAAAGGGTTGGGAATCTTGGCAACTTAGAACAAATGTTGTTAAGTCACATGGATGTCAGGCGAGAAGAATACTCTAATTCCTTGTTATATGTTGCCCTTTTTCCAGTCATATTTGCTCTTAATTTCTTGAATCCAGTGCCATTGTCAGTGTTATTCTTGCCATCTTTACACCACTGTGTACTTAAAGGCAGCATTAACCCTTTCATGGAGGTATTTAAAATTTTGTTCTTGGTATCTCTAGACCACTTTATTCAGTTTAAAGACTACTCGTGAGCAGTTGTTGAGTAACCCTGGTCTGTCTGGTTGAGCAGACCTATCAATCACAAACAAGCAACTACCCCTGCAGGGCCGTGCCATGCAATGAACCATTGTTTCCTTGCAGTGGACAGCGCCTTGCCACTGCCAGGTGCAGGGAGGAGTATGGAGGTTGGGTTGCCAGACGGAATTTGCATCTGCATCCAGTAACAGGGACGCCATAGTAGGCTGCACATCATCCTGCTGTTTGGTGTTATGGTTACCACCCAGCGTTGTACAGTAAAGGGTTGCCATGGTTACCCCATAGTAGGCTGCACATCATCCTGTTGTTTGGTGTTATGGTTACCACCCAGTGTTGTACAGTAAAGGGTTGCCATGGTTACGCCATAGTACGCTGCACATCATCCTGCTATTTGGTGTTATGGTGACCACCCAGCATTGTACAGTAAAGGGTTGCCATGGTTAACCCATAGTAGGCTGCACATCATCCTGCTGTTTGGTGTTATGGTTACCACCCAGTGTTGTAAAGGGTTGCCATGGTTACCGGAAACCAGTAGGCTTGTCACTCAGTGTAGAGCCACCTGAAGTGGAAAGAAGAGTAATAAAAAGTAACAGGAAGGACGGGAAAAGCAGGAAGAGAAGAGGCCAGACACAAAAAGGGAATGACAGGTGAAGGAAGAGGTAGGCAGCACTACATCAAGTGAGTGACCGTGGGGCAGACACCAAAAGGGAATGATGAATGAAAGAGGAAGTTGGCAGCACTACATCAAGTGGGTGGATGGTAGTGGGCAGCAGCCACCACTGCACCCGGGTATAGTAAAGGCAGTAAAGAAGGTTATACTGTAGGCAGCACTACATCAGGTGGGTGGATGATAGTGGCCAGCAGCCACCACTGCACCCGGGTATAGTAAAGGCAGTAAAGAAGGTTATACTGTAGGCAGCACTACATCAAGTGAGTGGATGGTAGTGGGCAGCAGCCACCACTGCACCCGGGTATAGTAAAGGCAGTAAAGAAGGCTATACTGTAGGCAGCACTACATCAAGTGAGTGGATGGTAGTGGGCAGCAGCCACCACGGCACCCGGGTATAGTAAAGGTATTAGTTATACTGTAGGCAGCACTACATCAAGTGAGTGGATGGTAGTGGCCAGCAGCCACCACTGCACCCGGGTATAGTAAAGGCAGTAAAGAAGGTTATATTGTAGGCAGCACTACATCAAGTGAGTGGATGGTAGTGGCCAGCAGCCACCACTGCACCCGGGTATAGTAAAGGCAGTAAAGAAGGTTATACTGTAGGCAGCACTACATCAAGTGAGTGGATGGTAGTGGGCAGCAGCCACCACTGCACTCGGGTATAGTAATGGCAGTAAAGAAGGTTATACTGTATGTAACCTCGCCAGTTTGAAGTCTGTCCTAAGCTGAATATAAACATCTAGAGGTAACAAGAATATCTGAAGCATAGGTTGGGCCAGGTGGACACGATGGAGGATGAGAGACTGACTAGGAGTGTATGTGAGTGAGGTGGAGAGGGAGACCAAGAATGAGATGGATGAATGGAATGGAGAAATATAGGAGAGAAGTGGGTGTGAGTTGGAGGGAGGGAATTCAAATGGCAGAGGACAGAGCAACGTGGAGGTAATTTGCTTGTGGCTACCCCTTACAGGATTAAGTCATGTGGTAATAGGTAGATAGATGTCACCGGATTGAAGGGGTTATATTTTCAATAGTTTACAGACAAAAGCCTAATACAGTTCCATTTCTACCTATAAAGCAGGTTTGCCACTTTGCTTTAGTGGTGGAGAGGGACGCCTTCCTGTGGTGGCACTGATACATCTGGGCGGCCACACTGCATGGTTAAGTAACACCCCCAGCTACTGCCCTGCCCCCCGAAAAGCGAATGGTGGACTTAGGGAGAAGGGTAACAGATGAACATGGGGATACAGCAGTATTACTACTTCTACTATTACCACCACCACCACCACTATTACTGCTACTGCTACTACTACTACTACTACTACTACCTAGCACTGCCAAGTTTCCCCTAATTTAGCCACATACCCACTTGCAGGGAAAAACTCCTTGTTTATTTTAAACCTCATACCTGACAATGAGACCCTCCAGTAATTAGTCAACATATTTAGTCATTATTCTCTCCCTTACTGTCTTCTCTCCAGATTTTTGTTCCGTTGCTTATCATGCGTCTTGGCATTGAATTAGTGCCATATGGTCTCTGACAGGCGCTAGGAATCCAGTATTGAATTCAGTTAGTCATTATTCTCTCCCTTACTGTCTTCTCTCCAGTTATTTGTTCCGTTGCTTATCATGCGTCTTGGCTTTGAATTAGTGCCATATGATCCCTGACAGGCGCTAGGAATCCAGTATTGAATTCAGTTAGTCATTATTCTCTCCCTTACTGTCTTCTCTCCAGTTATTTGTTCCGTTGCTTATCATGTGTCTTGGCTGTGAATTAGTGCCATATGGTTTCTGACAGGTGCTAGGAATCCAGTATTGAATTCAGTTAGTCATTATTCTCTCCCTTACTGTCTTCTCTCCAGTTATTTGTTCCGTTGCTTATCATGTGTCTTGGCTGTGAATTAGTGCCATATGATCCCTGACAGGCGCTAGGAATCCAGTATTCAGTTCAGATCCACCTTATTCTAACTGTTGGTATTCGTCCCCAGGTGGCATGGTGGTTGTGTGGAGCAGTTTGGTGCTGAATAGTGACGAAACGTGATGGGTTAAAGGCAGATGGACGACTCGTTATCATGGCAACCACCTGATGCTTTCCGTGAGCATTTTCTTTGTAATAGCCTTTTATTTTTACTTTTGTTTTTTGTAAGCTTATTCATATATTCGACAGATTTTATTATTATGTACTAGTGGTAAAATATATAGGCCTTTTCAATTTGTCAACTTTTTTTTTTATCTGTCTATCTATCGCTAGACACCTTAATCCCGTAAGAGGTGGCCACAAACAAATTGCCTCCATGTCGCCCTGTCCTCCGCCATTTCGCTGCCCTGCTCCCAACTCACATCCCCTTCTCTCATATACCTCTCCACTCCATCTCATCCTTGGCCTCCACCTCTCTCACATACACTCTCCTCGTTAGTCTTTCGCTCTTTATCCTCTCCAACCTCTTGATAATACTGGCAAGTCATGATGGTTGGGTGGGTTGCAGTGATGGAAGTGGCTGCCCGTGGCTTAGAGAGAGAGAGAGTAGGAGAAGAAACTGAAGCATGGTTAAGAGATGTGATTTAGAGAGAATGAGAGAGAGAGAGAGAGAGAGAGAGAGAGAGAGAGAGAGAGAGAGAGAGTGTCCATGAGTTAGAGTAGAAGAAACTGCAGTATAATGAAGAGATATTATTTAGAGAGAGAGAGAGAGTGAGTGGGAATACCCATGAGTTAGAGCAGTGGTTCATGCACATCTAGCCATGACCGCGACGCCACTGTAAGGTTGGAAAAAGGACAAAATTAGCATCATTACGCGTTATTTTAGTTATAGAAATTTAAAGTCTTAATTTGAACCCAAACATCCACTTCTGAAATAATATTTTGTCACATTCCACAAAGACGAACTAAAATTGTTTTTTATCAACTGATAAATTGATTTTAATGGGGGCCTTGGGCCAGGATCTCGCTGGTAAGCTTCTCCATTCGTGGCTCAGTCGTAGAAAGTGCTACCCTCAAATCATGTTCAGGCTGCAACCAATTTCTGCTTTTCGTTTTGATGGCAGCCAGATATGCAAACCCTGATCCGCACAAATAGGTTGTAACGAACGGCAACAGCACTTTCACAGCCTCACTTCCAAGGACTGGTTTCTCCTTCACAGTAGTCCAGAACACTGCTAGTGACTGTTTCATCATGTTGCACCTCGATGAGCTCCTCTTACAGATTTGGGATGGAAGACTCTTCTTCTGCGAGGTCTTCGACGTGGACATCGAAGGGTCTGCGCACCCATTTGTATTTCTCATGCAACTCTTCATCCGGAATATATCTGTCAAACTCCTCACTCAATTTCTGAAGGTGCTCAACAATGACACTTTGTTCGTCCTCAAGCGTGACGTCTTCATCTTCCTGAAAAAGGTTCAAGAGTGGAAAGGATGCAGTTTTCTCCCACTCAATCGTTCCCTTCCACGACCTCAGTTTCGCCTTGAATGCCTTGAGCTTTTCTGACACAAAGAGACGAGTTTTTCTTTTCCTTGCGTGGATATATTCAACAAATTTAACACTGTAAGTATGTCTGTTGAATGTGCCAGTTTAAGCAACCACCTTGGTTCTGCAAGCCTTGATGCTAGTGCATGTTTCTTCTCGTTCAAGATGATTTCAACCTCTGCACGCATTTCAAACACTCTCTGGAGCACTTTCCTTCAGGACAGCCACCTGACAGAGTAGTAAAGCAGGTGTTCATATTCCGACCCCATATCAGAGCACATCTGACTGAACAGCCTGGAATTCAGAGCTGATGGTTTAATAAAATTCACATCACAGAGTTTAAGCTCAAGTGACAGTTTCCGGGAGGCAAGGTTTTCCCGGTGGAGCAGACAATGAGTCACTATCACTTCGGGGTTGACTTGTTTCACCCTAGCGGTGAAACCCTGATGTGCCCCTAGCATTGCAGGTGCACCGCCCGTGCACACACTGAAGCACTGATCCCAGCTGAGGCCTTCTTTCTTGATGAAGCTGTCAACCAACTTGAACAGATCTTCACCTGTTGTTGTCGTCTCCAGACGTTTACAGAACAGGAATTTCTCTTCCATGTCATTCTTCCCTTGGCACCGCACATACACCAAGAGCTGTGCATCGTCACTGACGTCAGTTGACTCATCCAACTGCAGGCTGAAGTTTCCGCTCCTTGTTGGCAGCAACTACCTGTTCTTTGATATCTTCCGACATCTCTTGAATCCGTCGGCTAATTGTGTTGTCTGACTGGAATAGTTTTTTTTTTCTTTCTTTCTTTCACAGCATCATCTCCGAAAATAGTACAAACCACATCAAGGACTGCTGGCGTCACCAACTTTTCCCCAGTTGTATGTGGCTGTTTACACTTAGCAATTCTTTTTGCAGCCAGATAGGATGCAATTGCTGCTTGTCGAACATAATACACTCCTGTGTTCATAGGGGTGTCCAACCGCTGACTCTTCAGTTGTTCTTCTTTCCTCTTCAAATACTGGCGGTCTTTCCACGCCAGCGTCGGGTGTTTTCCGTGGAGATGGCGCTCGAGCTTGTTTTCTTTAAGCGACTCATGGCTGAGCACTTCCCCACATCTAACACATTGAGGTTTTTCGATCCCACGATCGATGAGAAGCGTAAACCCAATATCAAGGAATTCTTCTTTGTACACCCGCTTTCTGGACATCACTGAAGAATCTGAAAAGATTTTTATACTCGCTTAACCCCTACACCGCGGGCTTGTTTACCAATTACTTGCGTGTCCCGCGGGGTTATTTGGGCTCCGACAGACTCTCAAAAATATTTGCTAAAAATCAGTTATTAGTCCTAGAATAATAAAATTATATATGCTTATAGCACATACCTTCAGCTTTCTCCTGGAATGATTGTTGAGCCTTCGTCAGTTTCCGTAGGACTTGTGGAGACCTCTGAAGTAGGGTAACTAAGTCTCCACTTTACACTTCCCGACAACCCGTTACATGATTACCACAGCCAGATACAAACATTATAAACACTATTCTACCATTTTCAAGTAGTTTGGGATCCATACTAAAAAAAAAAACAGTGTGAAAGCAATTGAAATTACGAGCGCGTCTGATCGCCGCACTTGCGCTAGTTCGCTCTAGGCACTCTGTCATTTATTATTCATAAAACCCCTCACACTTTATATTTCTATTACTATATCACACTTATATATATCTGGAGTCTTTCTCCATAAGTTTCATTCAGTCGTATTATTTTATTGTCACTGAAGTCATTCTATTTTTCAGTCAGTAAAATACGTAGAGAGCCACGGATTCACTCTCACTGTTATAACATAAATTATTTGTACTCATATTCTTATATTACTAATTACTTACATTACTATTTACATTTTCTATTCTATTTTCAATATTTACCCTTCTATTTTACTTACAATATGTTATTCACTGTCACTTTCAGTAAGATGAAACTATAGTACACTGTTCAATCATATGAACTGAACATCCATTGCTTTCACCTGCTATTTACACATTATTTACACATTATTTACACATTATTTCCAAATAATTCTGCTTCCACACTTGCACTGTTAGAACTGCTTCTGGCTGTGATAATCGAAGAAGCAGGTTACACAGAGGGGAACCTGGCATTCAGCGCACTGCCAAGAGGTGCGTTTATGCTCAGGTGTGCGGCGTGTGGTATGCGCACATACCTGACACCTGCGAATCGCAGCCTTCCTTTTCCCTGTGGCAGGCATTAGCTCAAGTCTGTGCCGATCCATATACGCCCTCTGCTCAAGTCGGTCGGGAAGTGTAACTGGATGGCGCCTTGGAGTTGCTGCTTGCACCTTACCATATTTTTCCAGCAGCTGCTGGACACAAGTCCTGGCGAACAACCTCAGGGAGAAGGACTTGTGTGGCTTTACCTTCATCTTGTACAGGATGAAGGCGTTCAGCATCGTCATATCTATGAGATGCAGAAAAACTTTCCTGTACCACCTAGTATTCTTCCTGAGGCAGTCGATCTCACCAATCATCATGTCGGACTTGTCCACCAGCCGCATGTTTATATTATAGTCCAACACAGCATCAGGTTTCATCACAGGTTCGCCTGTCCTACGGTGGACCTTCCCACTGTCTCTCATCTCCCCCTTATGTACGGTGGTGAGCATGTGCACGACTCTCTTGTCATGCCACCGTATTGCCAGCATCTTCTCAGACTTCCGTAGGTGCACGTCTCCTCGCTGCGAGTTTCCTGCCTCTGGGAATTTGGGGAAGTTGGCACGATTACTTTTGACAGTGCTGCAGGAGCCAATGCCGTGCTCAGAAAGGTATTTGGCAAGTTTCGGTGCTGTATAATAGTTGTCTGTATACAGCACATGATTCCCACCAAAATACTTTTCTAGGAGCACTTTCACTACACAGCCTGAGAAGCCAAGGGGGTGTGTTTTATCGAGATCGACAGTGCTGGCTGAATAGATGACGAAGTCAAGGATGTACCCCGTCTTACAGTCGCACAGTACAAAGAACTTAATTCCAAAGCGATGGCGTTTGCTTGGAATGTACTGGACAAACCGAAGACGTCCTCTGAACAGAACCAAGGACTCATCAATGACAACCTTCTGAAATGGGTGGAAGAATGACATGAACTTATCCTTCATTCTGTTCAGAATCTCCCGGATCTTCCAGAGTGGGTCGGTTTGGGAAGGTACATCATTATCGGCAAAGTGCAGGTTTCCCATGATGTTCCGGAAGCGATCTCTGGCCATGTACTTGTTGAAGGTCGGTGAGGGTAGTAAGGGTCCATGGACCAGTATTCTTCCAACTCATGCTTCTTGGAGTGTGGCATAAGAAGCATGAGGGCAAAGAACACATACAGCTCCTGCACTCCCAGCATGGTCCACTGTTGCATCTTGGCTGCACCTGTACCACTAGCAGCACGTTGTGATTCGAACCTGTTAGTCTCATCACATATGTGCTGCATGACTTCGTCATCTAGGAAGGCCAAAAGGTAGTCGACACACTCAGCATTTTCGTCCATAGTGAAGGCAGGCTGAACTCCTGACGAGCTCTCATCGAAAACCAGGTTTTCGGGGACAAAATCTGACCCTTCCGTCCACGCGAAGGCGTCCAGGATTCCCTGGCGTGGCGGTGGAGGGATGGTGGTGGTGGTGGTGGTGGAGGTTGGCTGAGAGGGAGGCTTATCACGGTCAAGGTCACTCGCACTGACCCTAGGTTGCCGTACAGCACTAGCAGCCCTTACCCTACTAGCTACACTACTTCTCACTCTCTTAGATCTACCTCTACCTCTACGGCCGGCCTTCACTGTTGATGCTGGTGGTGACTCCGACGACGAAGACTCCGGAGATAACTCAGCCGACGATGATGACGAGATGAGTAAAGCGGGGCTTGGGGAACGGGGAGGTGAATGATCTCGTGACTCATGGCGGGCTGGGTCACGTGGGGGCATTGTTCTGGGGCTAACACGCCGCCTTTTCACTCCCTTCCCAAATTCTTTTCCTTCCTGCACTAAAGGCTCCTTTCCCTTGGAGCTACACACAGATTCACTGGTAGGAGCACTTGTTGTCGCTGTTTCTGGCGCGATAAGTTCACCCGGCTCACCACACGATTCACCGGAATCGTCAAAATCGGTCCATTATTATCATCGACAATTCAGCAAGTTCTCGTGCCACTGCAGAGTCACTGAGGCCTTTCCTGCTTGCCTCAACACTTTTCTTGGGGGTAGAGGTCACGGGGCCCTTTGCAATGGGCGCAGAAGCGGCAGGAATGGCGGGGCGCGAGTGCGACATGTTGTCTCTGCAGTGGAGGACAAGGAACTAAATGCCGCGGCTTATCTGAGAAGGGAAGGGTTGACAATGACACTTTAGGCTGACTGCTGCTAACTTACAGGCTAATTTTTTATAGGTAGAAAATCTTGGCAATAAATAAAGAAATAGGTACTTCCAGGTGAATGTAAATGTCAATTAGGATTCTCCCTTCCTTTCTGATATATATTTTTATTACAGACATCGATTACAAGGCATAAATCAAAGGGGAAATTACCGTGGTAATGTAGCGAATGAATGCACGTGAGGTGTTGTCAGGTGATAATTGGGCAATTTCAGGAGTATAACACTATCACTTACCTGTTTTTTTTTTGGTATATATTATTGGGTAAAAATATTGGGCATAGGGCTTATTTCAATGGATGAAATCTGTGGAAAAAGAAGAGGGAAATTTCCGTAGCGCAGCGCGGCGTGAGAGGTGAGAGGAGAGGGTAATGGAGGGCAAGTAGGGAGGGGAGTCAAGAAGGGGGTAAATTATCTGAGAAGGGAAGGGTTGACAATGACACTTTAGGCTTACTGCAGCTAACTTACATGCTAATTTTTTATAGGTAGAAAATCTCGGCAATAAATATAGAAATAGGTAGTTCCAGGTGACTGTAAATGTCAATTAGGATTCTCCCTTCCTTTCTGATATATATTTTTATTACAGACATCGATTACAAGGCATAAATCAAAGGGGAAATTACCGTGGTAATGTAGCGAATGAATGCACGTGAGGTGTTGTCAGGTGATAATTAGGCAATTTCTGGAGTATAACACTATCACTTACCTTTTTTTTTTTTGGTAAATATTATTGGGTAAAAATATAGGGCATAGGGCTTATTTCAATGGATGAAATCTGTGGAAAGAGAAGGGGGAAATTTCCGTAGCGCAGCGCGGCGTGGGAGGTGAGAGGAGAGGGTAATGGAGGGCAAGTAGGGAGGGGAGTCAGGAAGGGGTTAAAATAGCTAAAATGTCAACAATGGATGGGAGTACAGATGAGATTTGGAGTGCTGACTAGTGTTGGACATTGGCAGTACTGATATATGATACAAGCCACCACTTGAGAGCCCGGGATAATTCAAAATAACACAGAATCACAAAAGTGACACCCCGCGGTATGATCCATTGTAGCAGAGCGTCACGAAAGTGACGCCCCGCGGTTAAGGGGTTAATAATAAATCAGACAAAAGATGCTACTTGGTACCGTACGCCAGGAGGGGAGAGGGGAAGGAGCCAAGGAAAGAGGAGGAGGGGAGGAGGTCAAGGAAAGAGGAGGAGGGGAGGAGGTCAAAGAAAGAGGAGGAGGGGAGGAGGTCAAGGAAAGAGGAGGAGGGGAGGAGGTCAAGGAAAGAGGAGGAGGGGAGGGGGCCAAGGAAAGAGGAGAAGGGGAGAGGGCCAAGGAAAGAGGAGAAGGGGAGGGGGCCAAGGAAAGAGGAGGAGGGGAGGAGGTCAAAGAAAGAGGAGGAGGGGAGGAGGTCAAGGAAAGAGAAGGGGAGGAAGCCAAGGAAAGAGGAGGAGGGGAGAGGGCCAAGGAAAGAGGAGGAGGGGAGAGGGCCAAGGAAAGAGGAGGAGGGGAGGGGGCCAAGGAAAGAGGAGGAGGGGAGAGGGCCAAGGAAAGAGGAGGAGGGGAGAGGGCCAAGGAAAGAGGAGAAGGGGAGAGGGCCAAGGAAAGAGGAGAAGGGGAGAGGGCCAAGGAAAGAGGAGGAGGGGACGACAAGGAAAAAGGAGGGGGAGGAATAAAGAGGATGGAGAGGGGGGCAAGGAAAGAGGAGGAGGGGAGGAGGTCAAGGAAAGAGGAGGAGGGGACGACAAGGAAAAAGGAGGGGGAGGAATAAAGAGGATGGGGAGGGGGGCAAGGAAAGAGGAGGAGGGTGAGGGGACATGGAAAAAGGTGAGGGAGGAGTAAAGAGGAGGAGGGGAGGGGTACCTTTCGTGCAATATTTCGTCGGCAAGTGAAGTATTCAGTTTCTTTCTCATATTTACCCAGGAATTTTAAAGAAAGACTGAGTGAAACCTATACAGCACATTGCACTTCAATATACGGGTAAAAATACATCAACTTACCGACAGAAGATGAACAAGTTGGTAAAGAGTGTTTGCCGTTACCACCATACAGCTCGAGTGGTGGCCTGGCAGACTGGACGTGGACGGTTCACCTTTGCAGGACACAAGATGCTGTTCACGTACCAAACGCGTACGACACTCAGGGATACCAACATTGAATATACATTCGTATAATTTTATATAAATAAATATATACATAAGTACATAAATAAGAATCAACAAATACGTTTATATATTTTTCTTTACTACGAATTCCGCCAGAAGTCTACGGATTTTTCGCTGATTTTTTTACTAACTCGCTGTATGGCTGTGGACGGAGGCACGTCTCATACATGTCTGGCCACTTTATCAGCAGTATTTAACACGATCCCCAGATTCCTCAACCAGTATGTGAATATATGCTGCAAACATCACATAATCGGGAATTGAACATATTTGATATTTTGAGGGTTTGGCGACCCCAGGGTTGGGAAAGGGGGAGTTAGAGAGTAAAAGGAACTGCAGCATGGTTAAGAGATGTGATATATATATATATATATATATATATATATATATATATATATATATATATATATATATAGATATATATATATATATATATATATATATATATATATATATATATATATATATATACCCGGTATACATGTAGAGAGAGAGAGAGAGAGAGAGAGTGCCCATGAGTTAGAGAGAGTGAAGAAGAAACTGCAGTATGGTTAAGAAATTTAATTTAAAGAGTAAGCGAGTGAGTGAGAGCGCCCATGAGTTAGAGTAGAGGAAGAAACTTCAGTGTGGTTAAGAGATGTGACTTGGAGAGAGAGTGGGAGTGGGAGTGGCCATGGGTTAGTGTAGAGGAAAAAGAAATTGCAGCATTGTTAAGATACTGCCTATGATATGGAGAGAGTGAGAGTGCCAATGAGTTAGAGAAGAAGAAGAAACTGCAGCATGGATAAGAGATGTGATTGAGAGAGAGAGGGAGTGAGAGTGCCCATGAGTTAGAGAGAGAGAGAGAGAGGGAGGGGAGAGAAGAAGAAGAAGAAGCTGCAGCATGGTTAATAGATGTGATTGATGAACAAGTGACGATGGCAGGACCAGTTGTTACCGTGGCAGTCAGTTCACAGTATAATTAAGCCTGTTGTTTATGTATCATGTTGGTGTTGTCACTGACCACACTCCTGTGTCTAGTGTTGTAAGGTATATTTGGCAACACAATACCGGGTCTTTCTACCAGCACGATTTCTGTTTAAATACCATCATCATTATTCTTACCGCCTTCACCACCACCACCACCACCATTATTGTCATCATCATCATCATCTCCTCCTCCTCCTCCTCCATCATCATCATCATCATCGGCGACGTCTTGTTCCTCCTGGCTGTTTGAATCTGGCATAAATGTTTCTGGTGCCACCTCATCCTATCGCTAAGTAGGATAGTTAGCATGATGGTAGTATATAGTATAAGCTAATTTTTATACAGTTAATGTGTCCTGCAGTATTTATTATTATTATTATTATTATTATTATTATTATTATTATATTACAACAGTCAGTCACAGCCCGAATACTTAGTTGTGGTTACGTGAAATTCGAATGAGTCTCCTTGGTTACTAGTCAGATCAAACCCCCCCCGCCCCCAACCTGTATACTAGGTCGTGTTTACGTGAAATTCGATGAGCCTTAGTTATGGGATAATGTGAATCTCCTTGGTTACTAGTCAGATCAACCCTCCAAACTGACTACACTTGGCTATCAGCCGAACTGAAATGGGTTAGGGATCATTATCAGGTTAGAATTGGGATAGGGATCATTATCTATCTATTGCCAGACGCCTTAATCCCGTAAGATGTGGCCACAAACAAATCGCCTCCACGTCGCCCTGTCCCCCGCCATTTCACTGCCCTGCATCCAGCTCACATCCCCCTCTCTCAGATACCTCTCCACTCCATCCCTCCATCTCATCCTCGGCCTAAACCTCACTCACACACTCTCCTCGCTAGTCTCTCTCTCCCCATCCCCACCAAATGGCCAAACCACCTCTGTGTATTTCTCCTAACGCTGTCTATCACATCCACATCCACACCAGTATCTCAGGCGACAGGCAGAGAGAAAGTTACCGTAGATAATACCTGTGAAAGATGACTGTAGTTGGTGCACCTTAACTTGGTGCAAAATGTTGTCCTTTGGCAGCTGTTTTCACGTAGCCGGTGGCTGTGTGTGTGTGACTACCATAAAACAAAGATAAAGAAGACATGGTGTAGTGCACATCTGCATACATATATACATTGTTACGGAACAGAGAGAGATAATGAACACTTCAAGTGAGAATACTAAAATCACAACTGTCCCGCAAGTTCCAGGTTCAAAACAAAAGAGTTAGGTAAAATTACACGTTAAAGTTTAATGCTCAAACTAACAACTAAACATTCAGGACTCATAAGGATAATGTAATGGCAAAAAACAGGTTAAATATATGGTTAACTGCAATAGCCTCTATTAACACGAAATTAGCAAGAGTAAATTTATCTAAGTCAGCCCTGATAAAATGAGAAAACCGGATAATGCTTAGTTAATGCAAGATATATTATTACAGATACAAGATAATATTAATAATGGCTGACATCAAAAACTCCACATGAATCACAAAAACCTCACCAGGCCTACGAATCAACACCTTATGCTACACAGTACAAGAAAAGAAATGTAATAACACTTCTACTCAAATTACACAGCAGCCAGATGGTTGGAGACTTCCTGAGCACTCACAAAAATAATAACAACTGTACAGGGGAGGACAGAGATGTGAACAAAATAAGGAGTAGATCTAAGTGGCAATTAATGCAGAGACTGAGCTCATTATATAGGGGCCGGCAGAGCTTGATACAACTTGTAAGAAGGACGCGCAAATGAAGCCATAGGGGACAAAGAGTTGACACTCCTGCTCTGAACAACAGAAAGAACGACTTACTCTACTATAAGGGAGGAGAAGGGGGGAGTGAGGTAGAACACGGAAGCTTGGTCACTATGGAAGCCACGTGGCGAACCGTGATCAAACATGCAGCATACTGTACGTTAGAATTATACAAAGGATGATGAAATCATAGGCTATGTAACGCCTCCCCACAAAAAAAAAGAAATTTACAAAGGAAATTTCTTATTACTCTAAAACAATCAGTCTAAAGTCTAGATAAGCAATCTGCAACAACATTTTCTTTCCCCTTGACATGTTGTATGTCTAATGAATACTCCTGAAGAAGTAGACTCCATCTTGTCAATCTCTGATTTTTATCTTTAAACTTACTAAGGATATTCAGTGGGTTATGATTGGTATAAATGACTATGGGGTCAAAACCAGAACACAAATAAAATGAAAAATGCTGTAAACCCAAAATCAAGGCCAAAAGCTCTTTCTCAATAGTTGAGTAGTTCTTTTGAGGTGGAGTGAACTTCTTACTGTAATAAGATACAGGGTGTTCAATACCCTGATCATCCTCTTGCAGCAAAACAGCCCCAGCTCCTGTATCACTTGCGTCAACAGCCATCTTAAAAGGCTTAGGAAAATTTGGAGAAGCGAGCACTGGCTGACTTAATAGGATAGCTTTAAGTTTGCTGAAAGAGGATTCACAGTTATTGGTCCAGACAAATTTAACTCCCTTTTTCAGTAGGTCTGTAAGTGGTGATACAAGAATTGAAAAGTTAAGAACAAATCTCCTGTAATAACCTACCATTCCCAAAAATCTTTGTGGCTCTTTCCTATTTTTAGGTCTGGGAAGATCACTTATAACCTGAACCTTAGCTGCTGGTGGTGCAACGTGTCCATCACCAATTACGTACCCAAGGTACTGAACTTTTGCTTGACCAAACTCCCACTTTGATAAATTAGCTACAAGATTAGCCTGAACCAAACGCTCAAGAAATTTACTGACATGGCATAGGTGATCTTTCCAGTTGTCACTGAAGATCAATACATCATCAATATAAACAACACACCCTGCCAAACTCTCTGTTACAACATTCATGAGCTTCTGAAATTTGGCTGGTGCATTCTTCATACCATATGGCATTACAGAACATGCAAAAGTCTTTCCTAGTGTTACAAAACATGAGATCTCCCTAGCATGTTCAGTCATAGGTACTTGCCAGTATCCCTTTAACAAATCAAACTTACTTATGTACCTAGCCTTTCCGATCTTGTCTATGCAATCTTCCATGCAAGGGAGAGGGTAAGTGTCTGTTTTGGTTATCTGATTAACACGTCTGTAGTCGATGCAAAGCCGCTGTGACCCTCCTGGCTTAGGGACTAGAGTGACAGGAGAACTCCACTCGCTCTGACAGGGCTCAATCATCTTGTGGTCCAACAGGTAGCCAAGCTCCTTCTGGATGAGAGGAACTTTCGCTGGGTTCACACGGTAAGGAGGCAGTTTAATTGGCTTTGCGTCTCCAACATCGACATCATGCATCAACACAGTGGTTCTTCCTGGAGTGGCACGGAACACTTGCGGGTGCTCCTGCAGTAATGTCGAAAACTCCTGCCTTTCCTCGGGAGCTAGATGAGAAAGCTTAGTCTGGAGATCATTCATGATATCAGGATTCTTCCCCAAACTATCACTCAGGCTCATGCTGCATGGGAGAACTTCACTTGCAGACTCGGGTGGAACAGCTACAGTGCAGACTGGGTTATTTTCGTCCCGCCTGTGATATAACTTTAGCATGTTGATGTGACAAAGTTGCTTGTTCTTTCTACGATCTGGTGTGGCGATGACATAGTTGACATCACTGAGTTTCTTCTCCACGAAATAAGGATCACTAAACTTGGCTTGAAGAGGTTGCCCATGCACCGGTAGCAGAATCAAAACCTGATCTCCTGGCTGAAAGTGGCGTAACCTGGACTTCTTATCATACCAAGTCTTCATCTTCTCCTGAGCAGCTCCTAAATTCTCTCTCGCCAGCTGTAAAGCAGTGGACAGCCGTTCTTTGAACTTCATCACATACTCCAGCAGGTTGACGTCATCTTCCTCCGACAGCCAGCATTCCTTGAGTAGCTTAAGGGGTCCTCTTACTTCATGGCCAAACAGTAGTTCAAAGGGTGGGAAGCCCAGTGATTCATTTGGAGATTCTCTTGCGGCAAATACAACGAATGGAAGACCTTTATCCCAATCTTTCTGATGTTCCAAACAGTATTTCCTGAGCATCGATTTGAGTGTTTGATGATATCTCTCCAACGCTCCTTGGGTCTGGGGATGGTAAGCTGAAGACGTGATCTGGGTGATGCCCAACTCTTTCAGAGACTGCTTGAAAACATTTGACATGAAATTACTTCCCCGGTCTGACTGTACCTTCTTGGGCAGACCAAATTTTGTGAAGAACCCTAGCATTTCCTTAACCACGTTCTTTGCTGAGATATTTCTAAGTGGAATGGCTCCAGGATAACGAGTAGCCATATCAATCAGGGTCAACACATAAGAAAATCCTGAAGAAGTCTTAGGAAGAGGGCCCACAATATCCTCCAACACACGGGTGAATGGCGCCTCAAAAGGAGGAATGGGAACTAGAAGTGCAACCTTTTCGGTCTGATTACACTTCCCCACAACTTGACAGGTGTGACAAGACTTACAATACCAGGAAACATCTCTGAAGATACCTGGCCAGTAGAAGTGTTTCAAAATGCGTGCCACAGTCTTCCTCACTCCAAGGTGTCCTGCCAAACTGGAATCATGAGCCACTCTAATGATATCCTGCCTACAAACACGAGGGATGACAACTTGATGTACAACCTCCCATTCACAGTCGGCTGATGCTGTTGGGGGTCTCCACTTCCTCATAAATACTCCTGACTTTATATAATAACAAGTAGAAGCACCGGCTGACTCTTCCTCACTGCAAGCAGAGTAAGCTAGACCTTTCAACTCAGGGTCAGCAACCTGCAACTCAACCAACTCTTGACGAGACAAATTATCAACACTACGGGGTACTGCCTCATCTGGTGAGTGGTCCAAATTAGCAAGAAAAGTGTCAGCTAGGATAACATCATCATCCTCATTATCCTCTAAGTCACCAGTAACTTTAGACTTAGCCCTAGTGACAGTACATGCAGAGAACACATCAGGGACACACAATCCTGGGTCGCAGCCACTGGCTCACTAGACAGCTGAGGAGCTGGACACACTTGACTTCCACCAATATCATTTCCAAGTAAGAAAGTTACACCTGACATTGGGAGTGTCTCAACCAACCCAACCATAACGGAACCATTAACAAAACCAGACTCTAAATTCACTCTGCACAGAGGGACAGAGAAGTAATTATTCCCTACACCTTGTAAGATTACAGTTTCATCAGAGGAATTAACATTAGAGCCTAGAACACTGGTCAGCATAAGGGATTGGCAAGCACCTGTATCACGATATATTTTAACTGAGTTCCTGTTATTACTGTCCAGAGGACTGACAAAACCATCAGACAGGAAATTAGCACATGAACTCTTGAGAGTGTCACCCACGTTACTGCTCAAAAGAGGAGCTTCATCATGAGAATTTAATTTACCCCTCAAAGCAGGTTCAGTTAACTCAGTTAAAGAATTCTGGGAACTCTCAAGGGTGGACACTAGACCAATTGACTGAATATTTAAAAACTCCTTTTTGTTCACATCACACTGTCTCCTGAAACATTTCTCCGTAGTATGACCAAGCTTACTACAATAAGTACATTTACTTTTCTGAAATCTAGAGGTGGAGCTGGTATTTACTTCCTGAGAAACATCATCTTTATTCTCTTTCCTGTTACCTGTACTCTGAGTAGAGGCAACGTACTTACTCTCAGCTTTCCTTTTTTCTTTAGAATATCTCTTGTGAGTGAGAACATTTTCATCAGCTAAAACTGCAGCATCAGACAAATTATCTATTCTTTTCTCATCAAGATATAGGCTTACATCTTTATTAATACACCTCTTGAAGTCCTCCAGCAAAATCGTCTGCTTAAATTTATCAAAATCAGAATTTACATTCTTAGAATTTAACCACTGCTCTAACAGATCTTCTTTGATTTTTGCATACTCAACATGGGATTGCTTATCTTGCTTATAAGTTGTCCTAAATTTTACTCTATAGGCTTCAGGAACAAGCTCATAGGCCTTAAGAATCAAGCTCTTAACTACATCATAATTATCAGATTGATCCTGAGGCAAAGATGCATAAGTTACTTGAGCTTTACCGGTGAGAACAGTTTGAAGGAGTACTGGCCAATACTTTTTGGGCCAATTAAAACCTGTAGCTACCCTCTCAAACAACTGAAAATACTTTGTTAAATCAGATTCATTAAAAGGAGGGACAAGTTTAACATTTTTAGCCACATCTGAATCATCAGAGCTAGATGATCCAGTTCCACCTTGTTCCATGCGATACTCATGGTCTGCCTGAATCCTGGCAAGTTCAATTTGTGCCTCCTGAATACGAGCCTGAGACTCAGCCTCCTTAGAACGTGCCTGAAACTCAGCCTTCTTAGCATGAGCCTCCTGCAGGGCTAGCTGTAACTTAGCTATTTCAGTCTGCGTTTGCTCATCTGGAGGAGTTACATCAAACAAGCTTTTATTAATCATGCCAACAATTTGATCTTTGGCTGGATGAATCACTCTTGCGTGATAATCAAAGACGGTGAATAAAACTCACACTTGTAGACGAAGAATATAATTACCAAACAGTTTCGGTGGACACTGCCACCATCTTCAGTGGTCAAGATAGTGAGAGGGAATGACATATTGACTATGCAAGGGTTCCTTTTTATGCGTGTGTGTGTGTGGAAGGGGGGGTAAAGGTGAGGTGGGGTGGGGTAGATTGTAAGCGGGGATTAACCCCAGGGGGGACATTACCGGGCAGGTCAGGTGTAATTCCTATCTGACCCTACCTGTGTCTTAGCAGGAAGGGACATTTCCACTAGGGACCTCATTATAGGATCTAGCTTGTACATACCTTCACTAAGGTTGAAATTCTCGTATTTCTGGATACACATGGCTTCAATAATCTTTCGTTTCCGAAAGTCATGACTTCTATACAATAGATGGCTACCTTGCCAGTCAATTCTGTGGTTGGCTTCACAAACATGGTTAAATATTGCATTATTTAAATTACATGTTCTTATGGCATACTTGTGTTCCTTAATCCGTGTTTCCAAACTACGACCTGTTTCTCCTATGTAAACTAGTTCACAATCTTTGCAAGGAATTTTATATATGCCTGCTTCTGAATATGTTGTACATGTGTTCTTTACTAACATTGCTCTGATGGTGGAGGTATACCTAAATGCTATATTTACCTCACTACTGTAGCCTATTAACTTTAACATATTCAAGTCTGCAACATAAGGCAAAGTGAGGAAACGTTTCTTTTCTGTGGTGGGTTCTTTAGGTACGTAGTAAGATCGCCTAGCTCGGAGGTATGCTTGTTTAATGAACCATTTGGGATACCTTAAGTTTTGGAAGATTTCCCAAATGAGATTGTTTTCTTCTTGTATATGTTCTGGACTGCATATTCTATGGGCTCTAAGGAACATTGATGAGATAACAGACAATTTTGTGGCAGACTGATGATACGAAAAATAATGAATGAACAAGTTACAACTGGTTGGTTTCCTATACACCTTAAAGCTAAGTGAATGATTTTGCTTCATCACCAGCACATCAAGAAAGGGAAGAACACCCTCGTTCTCCCACTCAACTTTAAATTTAATGGAGGGAGCAAGATTATTTAGGTGTGTGAAAAACTCGTCAAAATTATCAAGTGCTGAAGGCCAAAATGAAAATATGTCATCAACATAACGAAACCAAATGAGTTGAGGGGGAGAAACTCGTGGCAGTAGTTCCGTTTCATAATACTCCATATATAAACTGCTTAAAATGGGTGACAATGGAGAACCCATACCCATACCAAAACGTTGCATGTAGAAGTTGTTGTTAAATGAAAAAGCATTCGAAGTCACACATAATTTTACAAGTTCTATGAAACTGTCAGCTGGCATACCTAAGTCAATATCACATTCTGGCAATTTGTTAGCTAGAAATTCCAAAACATCATTAATGGGAACTTTGGTAAACAATGAATCAACATCGAAGCTAACCATTTTACCGGAGAAAAAGTCAAGTGATTTAATTTTCTCTATAAAATCCGAAGAGTTCTTTACGTGTGCTGGGGATACTGTACCTACTACAGGGGCTAATTTATTGGCAAGAAACTGAGATAACTTATACGTAAAACACCCACACTGTGAAATTATGGGACGCAGTGGAATATTAGCTTTATGGGTCTTTGGTAATCCGTATATATATGGTAATTTAGGGTTGATCTGAATGAACTTATTGATATCTACATTAGGCACATTTTTCAACACTTCTTTCACTTTCTTGTTAAATGCTGATGCAAGTCTCTTCAGAGGGGAGGACCGTAATTTTTCGTATGTTGTGGTATCACTCAAAAGATGGTTCATTTTATTTTTATTTTCATATTCAGTTTTGTCAAGAATAACCACTGTGTTACTTTTGTCCGATTTAGTTATGAAAATGTCTTCATTTTTCCGTAATTTGGTGAGAGCAGCACGAAATCTTCTAGGAATGGAATCAAGAGAATTAAAATGTTTCACTAACCCACTCATTATCATTCCTCCTAGACATGGAAAATTCTCTCGATTATTAATTGTGGAGGCAACGAAATCCAGTGCAACATTATTATTTGGTTTTAGTGCAAAAGATAATCCGAGACTGAGAACTTGTTCTTCAATTTTTGTGAGCACATAAGATGATAAATTTAGTACTGCATTTGGGATACTGCATTGGCTCCAAACACTATTCTCACACAACTCCGAAAGTTTTCTACTTAGATTTAACTGTTCACGATGCTTTTCTTTTAGACACTTATTGTCGGCTGTTTCTCGAAGAACCTCAAGGAGGTCATGTGGCAGTTGATTCCCCCCTGGGGTTAATCCCCGCTTACAATCTACCCCACCCCACCTCACCTTTACCCCCCCTTCCACACACACACACACGCATAAAAAGGAACCCTTGTATAGTCAATATGTCATTCCCTCTCACTATCTTGACCACTGAAGATGGTGGCAGTGTCCACCGAAACTGTTTGGTAATTATATTCTTCGTCTACAAGTGTGGGTTTTATTCACCGAATTTGATCTTTAGAATGATGAGAGCGAACAGCAATTCCCAATTGTTGAGCAACAAGCTTAAGTTCATTCTTTGTTCTGTTTTCTACATCACACACTGTTTGCACATTTGACAAAAAATCTTTGGCTTCATCAAGCGTAGTAATAGTAGACATCATGAATAAATCACAGTCACAAAATATCAAGCAATATCCTTATGATAATATCCTGAATATCCTGATAAGAGGTCGCCAAATTTATGTTATGGAACAGAGATAATGAACACTTCAAGTGAGAATACTAAAATCACTACTGTCCCGCAAAGTTCCAGGTTCAAAACAAAAGAGTTAGGTAAAATTGCAAGTTAAAGTTTAATGCTCAAACTAACAACTAAACATTCAGGACTCATAAGGATAATGTAATGGCAAAAAACAGATTAAATATATGGTTAACTGCAATAGCCTCTATTAACACGAAATTAGCAAGAGTAAATTTATCTAAGTCAGCCCTGATAAAATGAGAAAACCGGATAATGCTCAGTTAATGCAAGATATATTATTACAGATACAAAATATTATTAATAATGGCTGACATCAAAAACTCCACATGAATCACAAAAACTTCACCAGGCCTACGAATCAACACCTTATGCTACACAGTACAAGAAAAGAAATGTAATAACACTTATATTCAAATTACACAGCAGCCAGATGGTTGGAGACTTCCTGAGCACTCATAAAAACAATAACAACTGTACAGGGGAGGACAGAGATGTGAACAAAATGAGGAGTAGATCTAAGTGGCAATTAATGCAGAGACTGAGCTCATTATATAGGGGCCGGCAGAGCTTGATACAACTTGTAAGAAGGACGCGCAAATGAAGCCATAGGGGACAAAGAGTTGACACTCCTGCTCTGAACAACAGAAAGAACGACTTACTCTACTATAAGGGAGGAGAAGGGGGGAGTGAGGTAGGACACGCAAGCCTGGTCACTATGGAAGCCACGTGGCGAATCGTGATCAAACATGCAGCATACTGTACGTTAGAAATATACAAATGATGATGAAATCATAGGCTATGTAACAACATACATACATCACACATATATACAGTACATACGTATGTGTGTGTGTGTGTGTGTGTGTGTGTGTGTGTGTGTGTGTGTGTGTGTGTGACTGCCATAATACAAAGGTAAACAAGACTTGGTGTAGTGCACATCTACATACATATATACATACATCTCTATCTATCTATTGCCAGACGCCTCAATCCCGTTTGGGGTGGCCACAAACAAATCGCCTCCAAGTCGCCCTGTCCCCCGCCATTTCACTACCCTGCTCCCAACTCACACCCCCCTCTCTCATATACATACATACATCACACATATATACAGTACATACGTATGTGTGTGTGTGTGTGTGTGTGTGACTGCCATAATACAAAGGTAAAGAAGACATGGTGTAGTGCACATCTACATACATATATACATACATAAATCACATATATATACAGTACATACGTCTGTGTGTGTGTGTGTGTGTGTGTGTGTGTGTGTGTGTGTGTGTGTGTGTGTGTGACTGCCATAATACAAAGATAAACAAGACATGGTGTAGTGCTTGTAGAGGATATCAATACATACATCATACATACATACTGTACATACATACATACATATATACTGTATATTTCACGTAGCAGGTGGTTGAAAGTGTCGTGTGTGACTACCATAATACAGAGATAAAGAATATATGGTGTAGTGCTTGTAGTGGACATCTACATACATACATCATACATATATACACACATACATACATCATACATATATACATACATACACACATATATCATGCATATACATACATATATATATTCACACATACTGTACATACATACATACATACATTTATAAAAATACATGTACACACACAGTACATACATACATACACATATACATACATACATATATACAGTACATACATACATACATACATACATACATACAGTACAGATACATGCACACACACTACATACATACATATACATACTTATATACATACATACATACACACATACTGTACATTAATACATACATCATACATACATCGTACATACATACAGTACATACACACATACATCGTACATACATACAGTACATACACACATACATCGTACATACATACAGTACATACACACATACATCATACATACATACATACACACATACATCGTACATACATACATACACACATACATCGTACATACATACATACACACATACATCGTACATACATACATACAGATACATCTTACATACATACTGTACATACATACATACATACATATATACATACATGATTCAGCAGCAGTGCAATCAGTTACCTGCGTCAATACTGTTCTGTTCATAGTGCTCTGAGATGGTTGGCTTTATGCAGAGAATAATACGAAGGGTGATCAGAAAGTAATGACAGTTCGTGCTATAACATGAAAACCTTGAATGATGGGAGGTAGGGGAGCAAGGAGAGTGCAGGGTTGCCTGTCCTTACGAGTTTGAACTTGTCGCCGTATGCCTGACTTTTCTCGTTTTATTGTTGTGAGTGAATGCTTCACTCTTGTTTTTGCTCTCTGGCCAGAAACATGGATTACTCGAAAGAAGGCTGCAGGTTCTACATTTTTACGAGGTGGAAACTGGGAAAGAAAGCAACAGAGATTCGAGGGGAATTATTAGAAGTTTATCCAGACACTACTCCTTCTCTGGAAACTGTTTCCCGCTGGATTTGTGCTTTCACAGCAGGAAAAACTGAATTGAAAGATGAACAACGCTCTGGACGCCCCCGGACATCCGTGACCAAAGCAACAACTGTCCGTGCACGGTCCATCATTGACGAGGATCCAACTGTAACTCTTAGGTTCTTAGCCTTGGAGCTTGATATCAGTTATGGGAGTGCATATGACATCGTGCATGAACAATTACACCTGAGGAAGAAGTGTTGTCGATGGATACCCCATTTGTTGACTGATGAGCAAAAATCTGAACGGGTGAGGATTTGTCGTGTCTGGCTTGCTGAATTTGAACCAAATGGTCCAAAACGGTTCTCAGATGTTGCTACTGGAGATGAGTGTTGGATTTCATTCTTCACAACCCGTGACAAGCAGTCAAACATGGTGTGGTTGGGCGATGAAGACCCTCAACCTCAGATTTTGAAGGAAGGATTTCGCAGCCAGAAGCGCCTTTTCACCATCTTTTTCAATTCTCAAGGACCAATATTCGTGGATGTGATGCCTGAAAAGTCCACTATCACAGCCCAATACTACACAGACCAGGTCCTTCCACAAGTCTTGGAACACAAGGCCAACACCGCACCAACCCGCCGTCGGTCTCGCCTTTTGCTGCACCACGACAATGCTGCACCCCACAAAGCTCGCCTCACTATGCAGTACCTGGAACAACAAGGTATAACTCTGCTCCCCCACCCACCCTACTCCCCTGACCTGGCTCCCTGTGACTTTTGGTTGTTTCCAAAAATTACATCTGCCATCGCTGGGAAGCAATTTCATCGCATCCAAGACTTGGCACGGACCGTCAATTCAGAACTCCGAAGTATACCGTCTTCAGAGTAACACGCTTGCTTCATGAAGTGGAGAAAAAGAATGGAACGCTGCATAGAGGTTGGAGGGGAGTACTTTGAAGGAATGTGAGTCATGGTTTGATAGTTCTTCATGCTAATAAAAGTTTATGGACTCACTGTCATTTCTTTCTAATCACCCCTCGTAGACTGACTAAAGTTCTTTCACCTTAACATGGCCCAGATTATCGTCGTTTTACAGCTTATTCCGCACAGCTGATTGGCAGAAAAAGACAATTCTGTGGCTGTACTCATAGCACTTCTTCGTGACTAGCTTCCTGACATTGTTTCACCTTAACTTGCCCAGGTGTTGGTTATCTTGTAGCTTATTTCACGTAGCTCAGTGGCAGAAAAAGACTGCTGTGGCTCTACATCCCTTTCGCTGCACGTCGTGACTAGCATCATAGTCTAGTGGGGAACTATAATTATTACAGCTCGGCATTCATGATGGAGAGACGGCATTTTTAGGTGCAACCTGTGTTGTCTTCAGCCATTCCCTAGCACTTATTCGTGACTGGCATCATATACTAGTGTTAATCTCAGGCTACTATACCTCATACCAATTAATCTGGCCAGGCATGTATGGCAACACTGTTCCTGCCAAGATTCTGATTGGCTGGGGGTGTTTGTTCGATTTCGTTGTTGCTAAAACTGATACTCTTTTTATTACCAGATGTGATACTGAGTTTGTCGACAATACAATCGTCAAAAGCAATAAGAAATCCGTTATATACTTATCAACAATGAAGTTATCGTAGGAAGATAGAGATATTGAGTCAACAAAGTATTTTAACAGTCCAAGTCAAGGTCAGCATTCGAACAATTCCTTTAAATCTCTGACACTCCGTAATATAATAGAAAATTAAGGAATCCTGCTTAATCTAAGGGTTGGTATAACATTTAAATTTTAAGATCAGTCCGTACTGTGATAATAGAGGATATATAATGAAATAGTTTTCCTTTAGCCTACTTTGATTTTTCGCGATTTTTTCAAACCTCCCTCCCCGCAGAACTCGTCTTTTCACTAGAATTTTTAATTATTCAGAGTTCTGGCACGATTTAAGGGCGCGGACTGATCTTAAAATTTAAATGTGTTATACCAACGCTTAGATTAAGCAGGATTCCTTAATTTTCTGTTATATTACGGAGTGTCAGAGATTTAAAGGAATTGTTCGAATGCTGACCTTGACTTGGACTGTTAAAATACTTTGTTGACTCAATATCTCTATCTTCCTACGATAACTTCATTGTTGATAAGTATATAACGGATTTCTTATTGCTTTTGACGATTGTATTGTCGACAAACTCAGTATCACATCTGGTAATAAAGAGAGTATCAGATTTAGCAACAACGAAATCGAACAAACACCCCCAGCCAATCAGAATCTTGGCAGGAACAGTGTTGCCATACATGCCTGGCCAGATTAATTGGTATGAGGTATAGTCACAATTCAGAGTAGAGTGAGTCATTGACATCATTCCTCTCAAAGACGGTAATTTAGTCGTTGCTATAATTAGTTTCAGATTTTGTTTCATACACTCACTTCCAGACTCATTAACTAGGTCTAATATGCAGAGTAAATTGCTAAGCAAGATGTGTTAGGAATTCTCAAGTGTCAATTGCAATAAGACCGTGAGTCTGCGTTGCCATCGAGATATCTGCTTTCCCGTCAACTTTATCTCTCCTTTCTGGCTAACGAGAGAGAGAGAGAGAGGAGCGACGTTCCATCCTCACTCCGCGGTGACCAGCATAAAAATGGCGATATTTCACTAACTTCAACTGCCAGCTGTGTGTTTTTGGTACAGGCGGGTGTGTATATGGTTGTTACAACACTGGATCACTTATGTATCGCCTGTGTACCTGAACATTATTTATGCCAAAAATAATATTCTTTCAGTATTGCCAATATAAGGAGGAAACGTACCATCCCAGTTACACTCTTAAGACAAATAAAAACAGCTTTACTTCCTAGTTTGTAATAAAGTGATGGTTTGTATGGTATTAATATTACAAGTAACTATATTTCCTATGGTATATCTCCTTTATTTTCTTATTATCCTCGTGGTAAAATCCACAGCTGGTCAACAGGTAATGCAGTGCTGATGTGGGAACTGTTGTGTGTCAGTCTGTGCTGGAAAAGGTTCAAGGTTTGGGTTGAACTGCTTCCTTCACGTCAGGTAATGTGTGTTTAAGCTGCAGTTATCATTGATGCGGCTGTCTGGCTGAACCCAAGTGAACACATGCCATGTAACAACATTAATTGCATCATCAGTTGGGTAAATTAAACCCGAGTATTTAGGAAAATGCTGGAGCACTGGCAGGTTCGAAGCATGGTTGGTGTGAAGTGGTTGGTGTGGTGGATGAAAGGAGGGTGTAATGCAGAAAGGGAAAATAGGAGAGGATAGGCCAAGACTGATGCTGTGTGAGAACAGAACATTTGTTAGGGTAGGACAAGACAGGCCAGATGTCAGGCTAAGTTTTACTGTACAAAATATACCAGGTAAAGTGATTGGAAAGGCTCAGGTCAACTTATACCTGCTGTTTCTGTTCTTGGTATCCAAACCTGACAGTCTTTGACAGGCCAGATGTCAGGCTAAGTTTTACTGTACAAAATATACCAGGTAAAGTGATTGGAAAGGCTCAGACAACTTATACCTGCTGTTTCTGTTCTTGGTATCCAAACCTGACAGTCTTTACTACAGCACCACCAAGCAATGCAACTTACTGTTTTAATGGTAATAGTATTTTAGCTGCCTTGATTTATTTCTGTACTATTACTGTTAATTATGTATGCAGGAAGGAGGCATTTTATTGGGTAGTTATGTAGTGTGATTAAAACAAAAAACCTATCTACACTAACAGCACATTAGGCAAACCCCCTGTGGCGGGGGGGACACAATCTAGCCGCACTATGGGGTGGTACTACTACTCTGCGGCCAGGTTGTGTTAGGAAGAATACTGCCACCGTATTCCCAGCGTGTCGTAAAAGGCGACTAAAAGGGGCGGGGTGAGGGGACTAGGGACCCCCTCCTCTGTTTTTTAGTTCCTAAAAAGAGACAGGCCAGAGAAAGGGATGGGGGATGGAGTTATCCCCGTACCCTGAAGATTGGGTCTATGAATGTGCGTGGAGGTAGTACGGTTGAGGCTAAAAGGGAGGAGATTGGAAGAATGTTTGTGAGAAGAAAGTTGGATGTGTTAGCTTTGAGTGAAACGAAGATGAAAGGGAAGGGTGAGTCTATGTTTGGAAGTGTGAATGGAAGATTGTCAGGTGTTGATAGAGGAAGGGCAAGAGAAGGTGTGGCCTTGTTAGTGAGTCCGGAAGTACAGCAGTGTGTGTTTGAATGGAAGGAGGTGTCATCGAGACTGATGTGGGTGAAAGCGAAATCTGAACGTGAGTTGTGGGTGTTTGTGAGTGCATATGGGCCTGGTAGTGAAAGGGATGAACAAGAGAGGAAGTCTTTCTGGAATGATGTTGATGAGTGTCTGCAGAGTTTGGAGCGAATGTGAATGTGGTAATGATGGGAGATCTGAATGCTAGAGTGGGAAATGTAGCAGTTGAAGGTGTAGTTGGTATGCATGGTGTGCCTGGAAGAAATGAAAATGGGGAACGAATGATAGGGATGTGCGTTGAGCGAGAGATGGTGATTGGGAATACGGTGTTTGAGAAGAAAGGTATTTATAAGTATACATGGGTGAGACAGGAGGGTGGAAGAGTTGTTGATAGAGCTTTGATGGACTATGTGGTTGTGTCTAGGAATGTAATAGGAAGATTGTTGGATGTGAGAGTTCTGAGAGGGGAGGGTGGAGGTATGTCTGACCACTACCTGGTGGAGGGAAAGTTAAGAGTAGGTAAGAGATGGGTGAGAGCTAGGAGGGTTAGGTGTGGCAGGGAGGTTTTGAAAGTGAGTGAGTTGGATAAAAGAGAAAAAAAGATAGAGTATCAGGAGAAATTGAAAGATGAGTGGAACGCACTGAAAGATCAGGAAAATGGCAGTGTGGAGGAGGAATGGCAGTTGTTTAAGAGTGCTGTGGTGGGGCATGCAGAAGAGGTGTGTGGTGTGAGACGTGTGGGTGGTGGTGTAAGAAAAGGAAGTGAATGGTGGTGCGAGGAAGTAAGTATGGCTGTGGCTGAGAAGAGACGTGCATATGAAGTGTGGCTGCAGAGGAAGGATGAGATATCATATGAAAGGTATAAGGAAAAGAGGAATAGGGTGAGAAGGGCTGTGCGTGATGCTAAAGTGGCAGCAGATAGAGAGGTGGGGTAGGCGGCTTACAGAGAATTTTCAACAGAATAAGAAAATGTTTTGGAAGGAGGTGAAAAGGGTGCGGAAGGGAGAGTCTGGGAAGGAAGAACGAGTAAAAGCAGAGGATGGAAGGATGTTAATTGAGATGGATGCAGTAAGGAAGAGATGGGCAGAGTATTTTGAAAGATTGTTAAATGTAGAGGAGGAAAGGGTGGCTGAGATTGTGGCAGATGGAAGGGTGCAAGGAATAAATGTGTTGGGAGAGTTGAATGATTCTTTGATCACGAAGGAGGAAGTGGAGAAGGCAGTAAAGGAGATGAAAACAGGGAAAGCTGCAGGTATGGATGGGTGTGCTGTGGAATGCCTGAAAGGTGGTGGAGTGACCTTTGTTGACTGGTTAGTATGATTGTTGAATGTGTGCTTTGTGAAAGGTATGGTGCCAATTGACTGGGCAAGTGCTTGTGTGGTCCCGTTGTATAAAGGCAAGGGTGATAAGTATGAATGTACTAGCTTTAGGGGTATAAGTCTGTTGAGTGTTGTTGGTAAGGCTTATGGTAGAGTGTTAATTATGAGAGTTAGAGAGGGTACAGAGGGAGTGATTGGTGAACAGCAGTGTGGCTTTAGGAGAAGGAGGGGATGCGTGGATCAGGTGTTTGCTGTGAGACAAGTGTGTGAAAAGTATTTAGTGAAAGGCAAGGATGTGTTTTGGGCATTCATGGATTTAGAGAAAGCGTATGATAGAATTGATAGGGAGGCTTTGTGGACTGTTTTAAGATTGTATGGACTTGATGGTAGGTTACTAAAAGGGGTGAAAAGTTTTTATGTAAATAGTAGAGCGTGTTTAAGAGTGGGAAATGCTGTGAGTGATTGTTTTCCTGTGAGAGTGGGGCTGCGACATGGATGTGTGATGTTGCCTTGGTTGTTTAATATTTACATGGATGGTGTTGTAAGGGAGGTGAATGTTAAGAGTTTTAGGTGGAGGTCTGAGTCTGGTAAATGTTGATGGTGGAGAGTGGAATCTGAAGCAGCTGCTGTTTGTAGATGATACTGCACTGGTGGCTGATTCAGAGGAGAGATTGAGACAGTTGGTAGAGGAGTTTGGAAGGGTGTGTGAAAGGAGGAAATTGAAAGTAAATATGAATAAGAGTAATGTGATGAAGTGTACGAGGTTGGTAGATGGTAGGAGGATGAATATAGCTTTGAATGGCGAGTTGCTTGAGGAGGTAGAGTGTTTTAAATATCTAGGGTCACATGTTGCTGTGGATGGAAGAATAGATGCAAAAGTGAAGTTTAGAATAAATGAAGTAGGAAAGGTGCTGGGAGGAATGAAAAAAGTGTTTAGATGTCGTTCGCTTAGAATGGATGTAAAGAGAAGGTTGTATGAGGGTGTTGTGTTACCGACTGCGTTATATGGGGCTGAAACATGGAATATGTGTGTAGCAGAGAGGAAAAGTTTGAATGTAATGGAGATGAGGTGTCTGAGGAGTATGTGTGGAGTGACGCGGATGGATCGAGTGCAAAATGATGAAGTGCGAAGGAGAACTGGAGTTGTTCGGGAGATGGCTGGTAGAGTTGAGCAGGGGGTGTTGCGATGGTTTGGGCATATGGAGAGAATGGATAATGAGCAATTGGTGAAAAAGATAACTAGATCTGATGTGAGAGGTGTAAGGCTGAGAGGAAGACCACGAATAGGATGGACAGACAGTGTGAAGAGAGCACTGGATGCGAGAGGGATGTCTGTTGAGGAAGGAAAAGTGGCTGTGCGTGACAGAAATAAATCGAGAGAAATTGTGAATGAATAAGTGATGACGCAGCCCTGAGGGGATATTCTCCCGCATTTGGTCTGATCAGCTAGTCAGGTCAGGTGCGGGTAAGGGGATGGGTCTGTTATGATGTGGCAGGGTAAACCAGCTCTGCTGTCGGGCCCTGCTGCGGATGTCACTGATTGCATTGCGCAATTGACCCTTGTGCGGTGTGGTGCGGCGAGGATCTGTCCGTTCTCCCCGTTGGGGCTAAGATGCGAATGAATGTGTTTGAATGGATGAGCAAATGGGGAGTGTGTCGTCCTGTCTCGACTACCTCCCTTTCCTTGGGGGAAGCAGCCTAGGTATATAGATAGATAGAAAACCTGTGCTGTATTTATAAACTGTTCTAAACATAAACTGTGTATATAACTGCCTGTATAGACGCTTAGCATCACTCAGGCAACTAACAAACACTTTACAAACTAATTAGTCAATATTACAGTGACAAAATATGACAAACAAACCACCTGTCATACTAGATAACTTATGGCGTTGAGTTTATGCTGTAGATTAGTTAGGATCCTTTATAAATGCCAGCCTGACGCTCTCACAACACCCACGGGCCATAGTTATAAATCATCCCAGGCCTTAGTGCCGTATAGGATTCTTTGACGTAATATTTTGATCGCTATTCACAACGCCACCAAACCCTTCACAACGGAACTAAGAGTGAATATTACAGTGATAAATACAACACACAATTGTACGTATTATAAGTCACTGCTACAGGAACGTGTATATGGTGAGAAATGCCTCGCTCTCTCTCTCTCTCTCTCTCTCTCTCTCTCTCTCTGTTTTGTGGCTATGGGTGGCACAGTTGCCAGATCACAGTGTATTATGGGTGGATCAGTGTACCACATTTACCACACCAGTAGCCATGTGGTAAAGACAATAACATAAGAATTAAATAGTTGACGTATTACTAAGACAATATCAGGCCTTAATTTACTGCACACTTGAAAACAGACAGACATACAGACAGTGTGTGTGTGTGTGTGTGTGTGTGTGTGTGTGTGTGTGTGTGTGTGTGTGAGAGAGAGAGAGAGAGAGAGAGAGAAAATTATAGTTTGCATTTAGGAGAGAGAGAAAGAGAGACGGAGAGAGAGAGAATTATAGTTTGCTTTTAAGATATATGAAAAAAAACAAAAAAACAAGCAACACCTATGGCCACCCCCCTACCCCAGCCTAAAATCCTTGCCACCACGTCTCTGTCCCAATCCGTATCCCTCTATTTACAATAATAAGTGCAACCCTATACAGAAAAACAATGAATGAGCCCTCCAAAACCATTAAAGATTAGGTGCACCCCACCCGAATCGAGATGGGCCCCTCCATTTCCTTTCACCTTCTTTTCTCCACATCTTTTCCTCCCTCTCATTGCCCCTGTCACCCCAGCCTACCACCCTATACCATAGAGTGAGCTGAAGCCGACACTTTCTGTCCTTCTAAAAGTCTGTTCCGTTTAACCCACATTCTTTCACTACAAAACCTTCTTCCCCCTTTCCGATATTTCGCTATTGCTATCGGTATCTCCCGCCTCGACCCCGCCATTTGTAATGGTTGCCTTGGGTAATTTGTAAAATCCACCCCACGGCTAAACTTTTTAATTCAAAAAAATCCATATATGTACAGAATTTTTCTTCTCAGATATTATTTTTTCACTTCTACAAAAAACTGCTGTAATTAGTGGGAGACCCTGTTATAATCATGAGTTTTTATATGAGGTCCTTAGTTAATTTCACTATAAAAATATGGTGTTTGATGTGGTGTGCGGTTGATGGTCATATATGCCGCACGTTACCTTACTTGGTTTTGTTACATCCCCCATTGCAACCTAGGAGTTTGGCTTGGGTAATGTAGTATTATGAGCAGAAATGGAATTCAAAACAACGCAGTGAACATGAAGAAAATCGTTTTGATATAAAGAACCATTACGTAATGAATCCTATTACAATTATATGAAATTTGGGACGAACATATCATAGCAGAAAAGTGTCAAAGATATATGTAAAGCATTGGAAAAACAATCATTTCTGATTATCAGCGAGGCTAACTACCTTTAAAAAAAAAAAAAAATCAGTATTTGGCGTGTAATGCTGTGTTTTTAGGGCGACTTCTCGTCGTAAAAACACGAGCACTGGAACGGGGTCCTTTTACTAGACCGGATGTAATGCACTAACAAAGGAACAGGGCATAAAAAGAGACAGTGCACCGTATCACATCTATTGCTTAAGTTCTACTCATTACAGTGTACATACAACAATATTTGACACATAATAGAACAGAGATACAATATTACACTCGTTTACATAGACTGATCCAATATATATTAATACGTGGCACAGGGCAGTCGTGGATATGCTTTACTGTTACTTAGATGGAATATCACTTCACTGTGGTTGTCAGTTTAGATGAATTATCATGTCACTGGTGGATAATAATAAATGGGGGAGTCTCACTTTGGTTCACTGTGATCGGGAGTCTGTGGCGGAGATATTACTATAATAGAGGTAGGGTGCGGATGGCGACATTCGACACTGTCACCAAGTCGCGGGGGAACACTTCGCTTGCCTTTCGGCTCACTCGCGCATCTACCTCTAGTTCCACAGGAAACCCCCCGTTTCCTTCCTGTAGAGGGGGACTGAGTTATTTAACACTTTGCACACGAATTTCTATGATACCACTGTTTAATATATCTTTTATTAGTCGCTGCCACTGTGCCTTGGATCACTGTCACTGTATTCGGGGTCACTGTCACCGTCACTGTTTTACCCTTGTTTCTTGGGTTGTTAAGTCACTGGTACTTACTGTCAGGGAGGCTCCCTTGTTTGGGGCCTCGACCTGAGGGGCGGCTCCTTCCTAGGGCCGCGCTGGTGGGGTGCAGGGAGGCCCTGTGGTCTGGGGGCCTCGACCTGATCGGGGGCCCTCGGGGCTCGGGCCGAACAGCCGGAGGATTCGGGCCTGCTTCCTCTGCTTCCGGGGAGTGAGGGAGCCTGGGTCTCCGTCGTCGTGGACTGCGGTGGAAGGCCTGGGAGTCCTGGGACTGCGGGTGCTCAGGGGGAGAGGCGCCGTCAGGGCTGGGCTGTGGCAGCATCTCCTGTAGGGCTCCGACAGGGCTAAGGAACTCCCGGGTGTGGGCGGTAAGTCCGCTATCGGGCCTTGCCACCACTCTAACGCCTCCTCTTGGCCAAGAAGCCTGGATGGCGACAAAGGGCTCCCCGAAGGGAAAGAGGCTAAAGGGAGACTCACGCTCTTCGTGGTTCCCTGAGTGTGTTCATAGGGCTGAGTTGGGGCTCTACTTCCCCTAGTGTGGACTTTAGCTGGAGCCGTGAACTTGCCCGGCGTGCGGGGGACACCTATAGGGTGATCGAGGTCGCCCTTTCGCCGAGGCAAGGTGCCGCCGACGTGGTGTTCCTCCCGCATTAGGAGACAAGCCGGAGTGAGGGGCTCAAGAGCCGCACTCTCTCCAATATGGACAGAACCTACCGTCAGGGAATTCTCCACCCTGGTACGTGCCCCAGCCGAAGCTGAGTGTCTGCCCGTACGGGAAACGACTAATGGAGAAACGGGATCACCCGTCTGCTCCGGCGAGAGGCCGGCCCCGAGTCGCCGCTTCCGTAATTGGGTAGCGCTACACGTACGGTAGCAGGGTCTCTCTACCCTGGACCGTATTCTGGCCGTAGCCAAAGTTCAACTGGAGAGGGATGCACACAGGCAACTCTCTCTCCTCAGCGTGTTAAGGCCGGAGCCTGGGGTCACCTTCCCCTTTACACACTCTGTCAGGCCGTAGCCTGTGTCTATTTCGCTTTCTCTTTTATGGCCGTAGCCTTGGGCCTCTTCCTGCCCTTGGGCCTCTTCCTGCCCTAGAGGGTGTAACAAGACCGTCAAGACGGTGTTACCTGGGACTGACCTCTTTTCAGTCCCACCCCTGGTCTGACGGTCACTACCCCGCCCGCACAGTAGTTCAGTTTGCCTGAACGCCTGGGGTTGGGGCACTTGCGGGGAATAGGGGCCCAGGGTCGGGATGCCCCGATGACCCTCTTGCCTGGGATCACTAACCTCACCGGTGTGTCCTCCCGGGGTGGTGGTGGGGTGGCGGCTCGGTGGTGGTGTGGGGGGTGGTGAGGTGGGAGGTCCTGCGGCGGGCACGGCGGGCATTTTCTGGCGATTGGCAAATGTCCTGGGAAAATGAACCAACACAATCCTCTGGACATCACGAAACTATTGACTCATCTAAGAATTGGGCATACGCGATGGACGCATGGCCAACACATACCTTCCTCTATTGGAGCCCCACCTATATGTTCCAACTGCCAAACACAAAACATATTCTCATTGAATGCCCTGTTTATAATCGGTATTGAAAAATGTACTTCACTAATCCTACAGTGTATGATACATTAGTAGTGACACCAAAATTTTCCCAAAGTTCAGTTTTGACTTTTTGGAAATACTGGAATCTTCTCCAAACAATATAACACTAAATTACAGAAACGCATTTATGTTAACTATTCATTCGGGCAGCCGAAGGAAAGAGACTCAAACGGGTGTCTGTGGTCTGGTTAAACTAAATCTTGATGATGATGATGATGATGATGACGATGATGATGATGACTGATGATGATTGATGATGATGATGATGATTATAATTATCGGCGAATGTTCACTCTACCGTTGCAGGGGGGGAGGTTTGGAGGGGATCCACTTGCAGTTCACAATGCATATATGAATTGGGAAGGGTATCTTGGGCAGCTGATAGTAAATGATTTACCAAAATGTTACGTCAGATAAATTATGCTTTACCTAAGTCCTACTAATACCATTAATTTAACACAGTATATAAAATCCTGCATCTGTTACCCCACCATATTAAGGCCCTCTCCCACTTCGGCGTAAATAGGCACAATGAAGCCACGATGAAAATCGTGGCCGAAGTCGGTGATGTGTCGACGACTCTGACCAAGAATCGTGGTGTCGGCGTAATACCAGCGACACCAGTACGACAAAACGCCGACACCTCGGTGGAGTATACGATATAACCGGCGACTAGTAGCCGACATATCACCGATATGTCAGCGTAATGCGCAAGCATTATTCTAAATTCAGATATTAACGTTTTTTTTACGGCGATTCAATGGCGATAAAGGTACAACGGTGGCATGCTGTCGATGATGTATCGTCGATGTGTCGGCGAATGCATCGGCGCAAGAGGCACGACGTTATTCCTCTGGGTTCGCCTACATGTCGGCGATATATCACCGACATTCATAAGATGAAATATTACTGTCGCACAACCTGGTACATATCGTACGGTTTATGTAGGCTATGTCGTATTAACCTCACCGATGCATCGCCGATACATTGCCGACGTTTCGCCGTATGACCATACGACATCTCAACAGTATTTTTCACCGCCGATGCCTCGCCGATGTCGGTGATCATACGTGGTTTATATGCCGGGTAATCGCCGACGTCGCCGAGGCGTCGCCTTGTTGTCAACGACTAATCTGCGAAATTTTACAAAATCGTGGAGGGCCACGACGTTTTCATGCTGCAGGAAACCGTCGTGGCCCCCCACGACAAATTTCCACCTTGTGCGACATATCGGCGCCATGCCACGAATGGACAAGATTTTGATGACGAATGCCCACGATTAGGGATTTTTGACACATCGTGACTTTATCTTCCCCACTTTCGCCGAAGGCCCTCTCTCACTTCGGCGAAAGTGTGGAAGATAAAGTCACGATGAGTCAAAAATCCCTAATCGTGGGTATTCGTCATCAAAATCTTGTCCATTCATGGCATGGCGCCGATATGTCGCACGAGGTGGAAATTTGTCGTGGGGGACCACGACGTTTTCATGCTGCATGAAAACGTCGTGGCCCTCCACAATTTTGTAAAATTTCGCAGATTAGTTGTAAAAAACAAGGCGACGCCTCGGCGACATCGGCGATTAACCTGCGTATAAACCGCGTATGATCACCGACATCGGCGAGGCATCGGCAGTGAAAAAAAACGTTGAGATGTCATACGGTCATACGGCGAAGCGTCAGCAATGTATCGGCGATGCATCGGTAAGGTTAATACGACATAGCCTACGTAAACCATACGATACGTACCGGGTTGTGCGACAGTAATATTTCATCTTATGAATGTCTGTGATATATCGCCGACATTTCGTGGAGGAACCGTCGATTAATCGCCTTAAATACGCCGATGACGGCGAGGCACCTGCGATGGCCTCGGTGTTTCGTCTGCGAGGTCCGTGCGATTTATTCCGCATTGGTAACTCATCCACCAAGATTTCCTCCTGCAGGGCGCCGCTATGTTGCAGTCAGTTTTCCCAGTGTCGCCGGTACAACCACATGTTCTCTCAGCCCAAAGTGCCCATGTTTCTACGTGCCCAACGCCCTCCTTCTGCCCCACGTGTCCAACGCCCATGTCATCATGGCATCCGAGGACATTAGTAGCGAAAATGACACCCAAGACATATTGGAGAGTCAAGAGATAATGTTCCCACCACAGCCCCCACAGGGAACATCACAGCAGGAGGATGACGAGCCCACATCTGTAGATTCCGACGAGGAGACAAGCTAGGTCCTAGGAGGAGGAAAGAGGAAGAGGGGCAGGAGGGGCGCCGAAAGCCTCACAAGGAGGCAGGAAACTGAAATTGCAGAGTGGTACCAGGCTCATGATTTCTTATACGACAAGAAACACAGGGATTACTGCAATCAGCTGAAGAAGGGACGGACCATGGAGAAGAAGGCAACAGAAGTAGGATTAACAGGTGAGTTTGACCTATTCCACTTCCACACACGTTCTTGTTGTTTCACTTACTGGTCATTGTTTTAAGATCTCCAGTATACATGATCATTATATGCATTTTAGTTATTTAAATTTCTTGCCACGGTGTTGCAGTCGGTGCTATATTGTGTTTGGCAGTTGTCCACTCAATACAACTCATTGATTTTTATTATGTATCCTCTGCAGTTCCCCAGCTTCAAACCTGGTTGGCATCAATGCGCACACGGTATGGTCGCCTTGCTAACACCAAGTCTGGTCAGGACCCTATTGTGGAGGACATGAGCGACAGGGACAGGTGGATATACACATCCTTCGGGTTTCTAAAGAAACATATCGTTAGATGCCCTGGCCGACAGAGTAAGGTAAGGAGCATTTCTTGGGTTATCATGAAGATTTTGATTTCTTCATTTTTTTTTTTTTATGACGGCGAACAGGGCCGGATCCAGGACTCCAATCTCTCTCTCTCTCTCTCTCTCTCTCTCTCTCTCTCTCTATATATATATATATATATATATATATATATATATATATACACACGAGTATATATCCCTTTCTACCTATCCATAGATAGATAGATCGATAGATAGAGAGAGAGAGAGAGGGAGGGAGGGAGGGATTAAGACAGGTGTTCCACGTTAGTGTATGTCAGTACCAAGGTCATTCCTATATCTAGGTCTGCTCAGTCCCTGTCCTTATATTACAAGTTAGGTATTGGAAACAATCTGAAGTTTGAAATTAACAACATTTTGCCTAAAATGTACATTAGTTATATTTCATATCGACATATATATTTAAAAAATGTACCGGTATGCACATATCCGTATATTTTTGAGAGATAATAACGATGTAACAACTTTATTCTACCATCATGTAAGCCTGATAGGCTACTACAAAGATACGCGGATATGCCCTGGTTTGCCTTGGTATAGACAAAGGGTGGAAGTATGACTTGACCTCTCTCCGCCCCTCGGTAATCTCCCGTAATGTGTGACCTCTTTAAGCCTAACATATGGTATGTGGCCAATTTATTAATAATAACCTGTTCTGATTTTTACTTGTGTACAGACATGGCCTTTGGTGACTGTATCCGAGGACACCCCACAGGCTTCCACCTCAGGATCATACAAGCTATCAGAGGACAGCTCACCTGTACCTCGCCGTGACTCCCCCTCCCCAGTCGCCCTGGTAGACCGCCCCATCACACACCAATCACCTGCCGTCTCCACGCGCTCTGGTTCCTCTGTGGGAGGTTCTAATACAAGTACAAGGGAACTTATAGAGGAGGTAAGATTTTTTTTTTTTTTTATGGTTAAAATGAGAATAAGGAACATAACCTAATAACATTCTTTTTATGTATGTGTCATGCACAGGCCAGCCAAGAGTTCAGTGCTGTGCAGTACATGCCAAGTGTTTGCTCTGATAATTATTTCATTAATACGTGTTAGGACTTTTTTTTTTTAATTATTTTTTTCCCACTATTTTCAAATCTTTTTTACTTGCATTACAGGTCGTCTCTCGTGTTACGGCAAACACACAAGGGTCAGGGGCATCCGAGCTGAAGGTCAATGGGTTTCTGCAGAATATTAAGTGATTCATGGGCGAATGGGACACTGCAACAGTGAACTGGTTCATTGTTGAGGTGCAGGATCTGGTCAAGAGAGGGATAGCCAGGACGCAGCAGCAACCGAGCACCAGCGCAACAGCACAACCAGCAGGACCACTCCCACATCACACACCAGCCGCTGCAACTGGGCAACGAGCATCACCTGTCATGGGGTACCAACCATACCCCATTTACTACATGCCACACCAGCAACAAGCACAACAGCAACAACCCATTCCTGTCTTCCCATCGTCCCTCAACCTCAGCAACACGAGTTTCACGTCCATGCTTAACACGCCACCAGACCCACCTGCTGAGGTGTCAACACCCACACCTGGGTCATCGACACCTCGGTAACTGTCAATTAGGTTTAGTATTAACTTTATTTCATCAATTTAAGTAAAGTGCACATCAACGAATTTATTTTCCTCTTAGCAGGGAATTACATTAATAAAACATACTATTTACATGTTATATGTACACTCTTTGTTCATATTACTGTTCATGTAATGGATAAATGCAATAAAGTGATAATATTTTCTTAAGTTTCATGGAAACTCATGGAAATAAAACATATTTAAAGGTGTATGTGGAAGTTTTATTGTCTTTTATACGTAAGGCAAAATCTTTCGTAAGATATACGAAAACAGAGTGGTAAATCATGAATATAAAATATTTAATAAAATTTACCAAAATCTAAGTTGCCTGGGATATTTTTTTTTTTTTTACCATAGATGTCTATCTGTCGCGAGTGAGGCTATTAATAAGAATGAAGATTAGCACCCCCACTCACGCCTAGAGAATGCTTGAATGACTTTCTCCTATTCGCTTCCTTCTTCTTTTATGAGAGGTGGGGGGGGGGAAGCTAGAGAAACTCCCACAGAGAGAGGGAGAGAGATGATCCTTCTTCCTCCTTCTTCACTTCCTGCTCCTTCTCTTTCTCCCCCTCCTCCTCCTCCTCTTCTTTCTCCTTCCCCCTCCTCCTCGCTCCCACTTTTATGACAGGGCAGATATTATTCCTTCTATGTGTGTTATTCATTATTATTATCTCTGCTTCTATGTGTGTATGTCATGCTCCCATGGACAAAGTATTTTTATCCACAATAACTTATGGCAATGGTTATTTGCATCTGCCTCTAGTGTTTCTTAAAGGACTTTTATCCTTGTTTTTTTTTTTTAGTTAGCCAAAAGTTGCTTATTCCAACACGTATAGAAATTTGTTTCGCCACTACAGATCCCTTCACACATACGACACACACACACACAAACATACGCACACACACACACACAGACACACACACACACACACACACACACACACACACACACACACACACACATATATATATATATATATATATATATATATATATATATATATATATATATATATATATATATATGTTATTTTTATTTTTATTTTTTTACAAAGCATGCAAACAATTGGTAACATATAGTTCTTTTACAAGAAAGGCAAGAAAACAACAGGTGTTGACGGTGTGTGTTATTTTATTTACATCAGAACAAGAGCATACGAATATGTTATATTGATATGTAAATGATAAATGGAACATTATAGATAACAAATCTATTCATACACCTATTCACACATTCATTAAATACATCTCATAGTTATGTTTAGGCGTACATGTCTTGCCAGGGGACTGCTCCAAGTGGTGAGTTGTAGTACGCCTTCAGGTAGTCTCTCAGGTTCCTTGCTGCCATGGGACCCCGCTCGTTATTGTCCTGATCCAGGGGCCGCATAGAGTCCTCACTCCTCCAGGCACCTGCTGTTACCTCGTGGGTCTGAGGGTCCTCTACATCTGCTGCTGTTATTGCTTCACAGGGCTTCCTTATTCTTATTAGGTTGTGAAGGCAGCAGCAAGCCATTACAGAAGCCTCCACCCTCTCAGGCTTCATGAGCATGGTCGTCAGCAACACCCGAAATCTGTAGAAATAAATAAGGGAAAGGGCAAAAGTGTTAACAACAAAATACATAAATTATTTCATACGTGTACAAAGTGGCAGCAGACAGGGCTCCCCCTACCTGCACCCCTTTAAGTACTGTATTTGGATATTCTGTTGGTTTTAAGAAGCCATATATTAATTTAGAACTGCAAACCTGCCAAGTATAACATTATTAAACACTACACCATCTTCCAGCTACCATTACTGGAATGTTCACTTATGAAAACACACGTATTCCTTAAACGGACAAAGATGTATCGAATGACAGGAAAATATATATATATATATATATATATATATATATATATATATATATATATATATATATATATATATATATATATATATATATATATATATATATATATATATATATATATATATATATATATATATTAAATGTATTTTTTTCTTTAATAACAAACTCGAGAAATAAATAATAATATTAGGAACCAGCTTTTGAAAATACTCAAGTGTGTCTGTCCTCAAATCTCATTCAGATTTGTATTTGTAAATCCTTTTACTGTAGGTTCATTTTTTCGATGTAAAGATAATATCCCAAAGCCACTGTGCTCAAACATAGTATATTTATATGCCTGTTCTAGCTGTACAGCTAGATATATTGGGAGTTCAATTCGGAACCTCAAAATTCGTATGTGTGAGCACAGAGGCTTGTCTCATAGAACATCTTTGCCACTGTCTAACCCAACTTTGTCAGAGATTAGGAACCACTGTTTCGATATGGGCCATACTTGTAATATGGATAATTTCAGTATTTTACATAGTAGTAATGACAGAATGGAACTGCGAATTTTGGAGTCTTTGTACATTCACAAACTTAAGCCTTCATTAAATAACTATGAATCATCAACAAAGTTGTATACCTTAGGATTATAGTGTATTGTATCGATGAATCAGCCTTTTGATACTTGGTTCATTGATTCTTTACTTGGTTCTTTTGCTTCACACTGGTTTGTTGACGATTCAGAAGCTTTATATATATATATATATATATATATATATATATATATATATATATATATATATATATATAGGTGGAGTAGACTGTAGCACCAGTCGAGCAGGGCAGTACTCCCGAGGTGGATGGAAAGCTGATGACAGGGAGTGCTGGAGCTCCCGTTTCATCAGCCCTCAGGACTAGTTCCTGACCATCCCCCTTTGCTGAACTTTTTCAGTGTCTCAGTTACACAGAGAGTAGGCCAGCATGCTCTCCAGTACAAATTTCTCTATCTATCTTCACCAAACTACATGCACAGTACACACTACAGTACACTTCCTATTCAAAATTTACCAAAATGGCGTCAATTCACCCAGCCTCGGAGTCCCCAGGGGGGGGGGACCATAAATGCCCCCGCCATCTGCCCCTCTCCCGGTGACGACTCGAGGTGCCTGGAACCACTGTCTGACTCTCTTCTTCTTCATTTCTGCAACATTCGCGGCCTTTCATCTAACTTTCGCTCTGTTGAGCACCACCTCTCCTCCTCTAAACCTCACCTTCTTTTTCTAACGGAGACTCAGCTGTCTGAGGCAACTGACAGCAAACCCTTTTCTGTATCCTCCTACTTTCTCTATACTCATTTCAAAGCCAAAGGTGGCTGTTGTGTATACATACGCAACGACTTATCTTGCTCTCGTGTTCCTGAACTTGATTCTTCTGAATTCTCCACTCTCTGGCTTCGGCTTTCCTGTCATTCTCTGACTAAATATATCTGTGCTGTTTACTTATCCCCTAATTCTACTGACTATCAAAAATTCTTCGACTATCTTCTACGATGGAACACATTCTGTCCATTTCTCCTTTCTCTGAAATCTCCATTCTTGGAGATTTCAATGTTCACCACCACCTTTGGCTCTCCTCTCCTTTCACGGATCCACCTGGTGAACAAGCCTACATCTTTTCTATCCTTAATGACCTAGAGCAGCTTGTACAGCACCCTACCCGTATCCCTGACCGCCTTGGAGAGAGCTCCAACATACTTGACCTCTTCCTTACAACTAATCCTTCTACTTACTCTGTTAATCTTTTCTCTCCGTTGGGCTCCTCCGATCACAACCTTATTACCTTAACCTGTCCTATCGCTCCAGTACGGCCTGCGGACCCTCCAGGGAAACGTCGTCTCTGGCATTTTGGAGCTGCGGACTGGGAGGCCCTCAGGCAGTACTTCTTTGATTTTCCCTGGAATGATTATTGCTTCCATGGCCGTGAGCCATCTGAGTTTGCCTTGCGCATTACGGAGGTTATTCTCTCGGGCATGGAAGCATACATTCCTTTCTCATATCCTTTGACTAACGCAAGAAAGCCTTGGTTTAATCACGCTTGTTCTAATGCTGTCCGCAACAAGGAGAAGGCCTACAAAAGGTACCGGAGCCAACCCACCCCTGAATCACATAATCTTTACGTTTCTGCCCGGAATCGTGCTAAGTCTGTTCTTCGCTCTACTAAAAATAATTTCATCCATACTAAATGCTCTCAACTCTCCAACTCGAATTCTTCCCGCTCCTTCTGGCACCTTGCCAAAAATCTTTCTAACAACTTTACCTCATCATCCTTCCCTCCTCTTTTCTACTCTGATGGTTCTGTAGCTATTTCTTCTACTGATAAAGCAGATCTCTTCGCACAGACTTTCTCCTCCAATTCCACCTTAGACGATTCCGGTGCTGTTCCTCCATCACTTCCCCCCTCTGACTTCCTCATGGCTGACATTAAAATTTCTTCAGTTGATGTATTTTCTGCCATTACTGGCCTCAGTACTAACAAGGCATATGGGCCTGATGGGGTCCCTCCTGTTGTTCTCAAAAACTGTGCTTCTGTGCTTACACCCTGCCTAGGCAAGCTATTTCGCCTTTGTCTGTCAACTTGTACCTTTCCTTCTTGCTGGAAGTTTGCTCTCATTCAGCCAGTCCCAAAGAAGGGTGACCACTCCCAACCCTCCAACTATCGTCCAATTGCTTTAACGTCCTGTATTTCAAAAGTTTTCGAGTCAATTCTTAATAAAAAAATTTTAAGGCATCTTTCCTATCACAACCTTCTTTCCGATCGTCAGTATGGGTTCCGTCAGGGACGCTCCACTGGCGATCTTCTCACCTACCTTTCAGACTCCTGATCATCCTCCTTTCGGGACTTTGGCGAAAGCTTTGCCATTGCACTTGACATCTCAAAGGCTTTCGATCGAGTCTGGCACAAATCTTTAATTTCCAAACTGCCCTCCTACGGTTTCTATCCTTCTATCTGTACCTTCATCGCTAGCTTCCTTTCTGGTCGTTCTATAGCTGCTGTCGTAGACGGCCATCGTTCTTCTCCTAGATCTATCAACAGTGGTGTACCTCAGGGCTCTGTCCTATCACCAACTCTCTTCCTTTTATTCATCAATGATCTTCTAAGCTGTACATCTAACCCTATCCACTCATACGCTGATGACTCCATCCTTCACCTTTCCATTCGGTTCCCGCAACGCCCATCTCAACAGTTACTTCAAGAAACAAGGGATGAGGCTATGGCACACCTAATGTCTGACTTGGCTCATATCTCTGACTGGGGTAAAAATAATATGGTTGTCTTTAATGCTTCTAAGACTCAGTTCTTTACACCTATCAACCCGACAAAATCTTCCACAGGTATACCCACTAATGTTTAATAATATTCAGATTAATCCTGCATCATCCTTGAACATGCTTGGGGTTTCATTTACTCGGGACTTATCTTGGAAAGATCATATTACATCTCTTGTAAAATCTGCTTCCAAGAGATTGGGTGTGCTAAGCCGACTCCGCTCTTTCTTTACCCCTGCACAATTGTTGACTCTATACAGGGGTTTTATCCGCCCCTGTGTGGAGTACAACTCTCATGTGTAGGGAGGCTCCCCACATACAGCTCTTCTCAATAGGGTGGAGTCAAAGGCTTTTCGTCTCATTAACTCTCCTCCTCTTACTGACTCCCTTCAACCTCTGTCTCTTCGCCGCACTGTTGCATCTTTATCTCTTTTCTATCGCTACTTTAATGGTCACTGCTCCTCTGAACTGTCTGCTTGCATTCCTCCACCTCTACGACGGGCGCGTAGCACCCGTCTGGCAGCAAACTCTCATCCCTTTTCTGTCCAACTCTCTAATGCAAGAGTTAACCGTTACTCCCAGTCTTTCATTCATGCAACAGGTCAGCTCTGGAACTGTCTCCCTCTGTCTGTATTTCCTCCTGCCTATGATCTCCAGTCTTTCAAACGCAGTGTATCCAGGCATCTCAAAATGATCGGATCTTGAATTTGGCTCTCTATTGTATTTTGTTTTTCTCTTGGAGGGAACTGTTACTGCGGGCTCATGGCCTTTGGTTCCTTCTTCCTCGCATAAAAAAAAAAAAATATATATATATATATATATATATATATATATATATATATATATATATATATATATACCTCTCTCTCTCTCTCTCTCTCTCTCTCTCTCTCTCTCTCTCTATATATATATATATATATATATATATATATATATATATATATATATATATATATATATATATATATATATACAAAAAATAATATCTATAAAATAGTGACTCTGTTAAGGCACACGTGTAGCTAACATTTAACATTACTTACTTGTTGGCCAATAGCCCAAAGGCGTTCTCCACCACTCGTCTGGCCCGGGACAGTCTGTAATTAAAGATGCGTTCTTCCAACGTCATGGCTCGACGAGGATAAGGTTTCAGTAGGTAGTAGTTTAGGGCAAAGGCGTCATCTCCGATGATGAAGTAAGGCACTGGTCGATCTTCTAGCAGTTCAGGGTTAGGTAAGTAATTGCGTTGGTTTCTAGGGCATGCTTCAATTTGGTGTGATTGAAGATGTGTCCGTCGCTGTTGGCACCATTGGCTCCGACATCCACATAAAGAAACTTGTAATCACTGTCAACTAGGGCTAGTAGGACAAGTGAGTGGTAGCCCTTGTAATTAAAGTAGTAGGAACCACTTTTCCCTGGGGGACGAATGGCCACGTGTTTACCATCAAGTGCAGCTATGGTGTGGTGGAAGTTCCATCTGTCGGAGAAACCTATGGCAACTTTCTTCCATTCTTCTGGTGTGGAGGGGCAAGCAATGACCTCTTCCATATACTCGCTCACTATTGCCTCACAGGTCTCAGATACTATTTTTGAAATAGTGTTATCAGCAACACGGAAACCGAAACGTAAATCACGGAAGGCGTTACCAGTGGCCAGATAGCGAAGTGTTATTGCAAGTCGCAGGCCTGGCTCAAGTGGCTTCCTGAAGTTGGTATCCTTCTTCTGGATGTGTGGGCCCACTCTCATCAAAATCTCCATGAACAGGTCCTTGTCAAGGCGAAAAAAGTTCTTGAATGATTCCTGGTCATTCATGACGAGCTCCGGGATGAGATGCTCCCACTGGCCATATTCTGGTCTCTGTTGTATCCACGAACGCACCCATATACTTCTCTTCTTCTGTGTTCTCTTCTGCCTTTCCTCACTTTTTTCCTGCTCCTCCAACTCATCCCTAACTCGTTGCTGGTATTCTTCAACGACATCCACAATGATACCACAAAACTTTCGCAGTGAGATGAAGTGGGTCCCCACCATGACAGTGTCCAGGGTGTGTTCCATGTTGTATAGGTTCTGGCAGTAGAATGGGAGGAGTCTCACTTGGCCACCTATATATATAGTCCTGCCTAAGTCGCCAATGAATCGTATGATGATCTTGCGCATATCGCCAATACTGCGCCAACATGTAGGCGAACTCAGAGGAATTACGTCGTGCCTCTTGCGCCGATGCATTCCCCGACACATCGACGATACATCGTCGACAGCACGCCGCCGTTGAACGTTTATCGCCTTTGAATCGCCTTGGAAAAAACCGTTAAAATTTGAATTTAGAATAATGCTTGCGCATTACGCCGACATATCGGCAATATGTTGGCTACTAGTCACCGGTTATATCGTATACTCCGCCGAGGTGTCGGCGTTTTGTCGTACTTGTGTCGCCGGTATTACGCCGACACCACGATTCTTGGTCAGAATCGTCGACACATCACCGACTTCGGCCACGATTTTCATCGTGGCTTCATCGTGCCTATTTACGCCGAAGTGGGAGAGGGCCTTTACTCTGCCATTTCAGATATGCCTGCAGGACGAGCAAATTCGTCGGAGGTGATTGCCGAGCAAGGCCTAATCGTCGGGATGTGGAGAGCTGGGGCAACTGTGCCGAACATTGCTCTCGAAGTGGGGAGGAGCACCAAGACGATTAGGAGGTGGATCCACCGGTGGGAGGAAGAGGGCTCAGTGGAGACAAAACCTCGAAGAGGGAGGCCACGAGTAACGTTGGCAAGGATGGACGCTATGATCGTGGCAGCTGCAACGGCATATCCAATGCGAACATCAGTGGAGCATACAAGAAATTTGCGGCTGAACTCCCATCACGTGACGACGAGACGCCGACTTCATGAAGCCGGGATCGACTGCCATATTCCAGCTCACAAAGGGTCTCTCTCTCTCTCTCTCTCTCTCTCTCTCTGCGCCATACTTTACCCTTATCCCTATGTCTTTACGCTTTCATCCTATCTCTTCCTTCATTCATGGTTCTCTCTCTCTCTCTCTCTCTCTCTCTCTCTCTCCTCTTGTGGCAGTCTTTGCCATTATCCTTATGTCTTCCCGCTTTCATCCTATCTCTTCTTTCATTCATGGTTCTCCCTTGTCTCTTCCTTGTCTGCTGTTATTTTATATCTTTAATAATTCTCATTCCTTTACTATTTCCCTATACACCTCTGCTTCCCTTACTCTGCTTCCTTCTTTCTCCTTCGTTCACTCCTCTCCCTCCTTTCTTCGATTTCTCTGAGCCTCTTTAATTATCTCTTTTCTTTACTCTCAGCCTCTCTTCATCTCGTCATTACTCTCTCACTTTAATTATCTCTATTTCTGAACAATGTCTTTTTATGACCATTTTACGATATCGAGTTGCCCTCCCATCGTATTAACTCTCTCTCTCTCTCTCTCTCTCTCTCTCTCTCTCTCTCTCTCTCATGCGGACCTTTTTCACACCTCGAGACGGGGTGAGGTAGGGTCCAGAGACCAAGAAAAAAAATAAGAAAAGGAGAAACTAACTAAATGATTGTATGATTAAACTGGCCACACTTTCCTTCACTCACCATTCCAGCCCCCGGAATCCTGACTCCACCCCACGGGCACAAACATCCAGGCTTAGGCGCTTCATACCATCTTATCAGCCAGGGTCAGTCCAACGCGTATCTTCTCCCTGACCTAATTACCGTAGTCTGTAACAAAACATAATCCTTTACAAAGACAGGTTACTTCTTAGCCACAGGACGCCATTTTTATGTTATTCATTCTGTTATACTGAGCGAATTTGAAGGAGGGAGAAGGCGAGGTAGGCCAAGGAGAAGGTGGAGGGATATGGTGGATGAGTGTGTGAGGAAGAGAGGTTTGGAAGTCGATGAGGCTAGAGAACTGACAAGAGATCGAGCTGGCTGAATGAATGTTGTGAGGAGAGGTGCAAGATCAGGGATTTGGCACCCCTTTTTTAAAGTGGTAGCGTCCGGATTGACTCTATTGGATACGTTTAGCTGAAGCTACAGAATGTGGTGAATGTTTTTGGCGTATCCGATTGAGCCAGTATTCCGGGGGCTTGAATAGTGAGTGGATGGAAGCGTGGACTATTGGCTTGGGCAAATTTAGGCTGTCTGGACGTTGCTACTCCTCACCCTGCCCTAGGGTGGGAAAGGAGGTCCGGATGATGATGATGATGATGATATCCATCCATCCATCATCCAGTCCTACATTGCCCCATGAACAGCGTAGGGGCCCGGGGCGAGGCAGTTGGTCCTGACATTTAAGATGAGAGTGACCAGCCTCACTAATCCCTGAGTGGCATTACGTGAGCAATAAACCCCAACCATCCCTTGGATATAAACCTTCACTAGCTCAATCCGATTGGAGCACAATAATTACCCACTAAACCACCAGGCGCCAAAACTTAGTTACATGGTTACCACCCAGCGTAGTAAATACGAGTAGTTTCCTGGTGTACAGGAAACCATTTGGCTTGTCACTCAGTGTAGAGTCACCCATAGGCAGAAGGAAGAGGAAAGAATGAAGGAATGAAAGACAGAAGAGGGAGTGTAAAGTCACCTGTGGGCAGAAGGACGAGGAAAGAATGAAGGAAAGAGAGATAGAAGATACTTTTTCAAACTAATTTGGCCAAGAGCTGCCATACTTCACTCTTGACTGCTGAGGTGTAACAGTCAAGATGGGAATATAATGGTACTCACAGGAAATACTATGCACAGGATGTACAGCTGTAGCATTGCCTTTTTCTGCCACTGAACTACGTTATAAGCTGCCAAACGACACAAATCCAGGCCAAGTTAATGTGAAAGTACTACACCAGACGATTTTATTCAGCTGACGAGGCAGTCTGAATGTGAAGGGTGACTGAACGCCATATATAAACCCTTCCAAGGTCTTCTTCTTTCTTCCTCTCTTTTCACCAAATTTCCTTCCCCCTCCGCCCCCTCCCCCTCTCTCTCTCGCCCTGTAACCCCTTCCAATGTCTTCCTCTTCTCTCTTCCTCCCTTACCTAAATCGTCCCTCTCTCTTCCTTCTCCCTTTTCCCCCTCTACCTAACTGATCCCTTCCATAGTCTTCCTCTTCTCTCTCCCTCGCTCTTCTCTAAACCTTCCCTCTATCTCCCTCCTCTCTTTTTTTTCCCTCTCCCTCCCTAATCCCTTCCAAAATCTGTTCCATTTCTCACCCTCTCTGTTCTCTAAAACCTCCCTCTCTCCCCCTCCTCTTTGGGCCCTTCTGGCGCGGACACTCCTATGTCAGCTAGATCTCTCATACGCTATTTTGGCGCAGATTTTCGTCCTTATGCAGCTTATTTCACGTAGCTCACTGGCAGATAAAGACAGTACTGCGGCTCTATATCTTTTCCATTGCACTTCTTCGTGACTAGTATCATCTTGAAGTGTTGATTTACTGCTACAAGCTCCGCACTAAAGATGGAGAGATGGCAATTTTAGGCCAAGTTAGAGTAAAATGAGAATACCCGGTGGTGGTTTGTGGTGGCAGTTGGAGCCGGCACTGTGCTATACTTTTCCGTCTGGGCTGGAGTCCCGGGGATTTTAACTGTCATAATTAAACTGACATTAGGTTAAGGCCGTCAGAAAAAAAAAAAAAAAAAAAAAAGATCTACACTGCAGCAGCCTATGACGTTGTTTTATTTATTTATGTTCTTGGCTAAATGTATCACATAATTCATAGAGCTAGGCAGAAAAAAAATCATAATCTACTTATATTTTGTATATATATATTTTGTATTATGGTACAGAAAGGTATATGTGAAGCTACAGAACGTGGTGAAAGTTTTTTGGCCTCTCTGATGAAGCCAGGATCCATGAGCTTCAATGATGAGTGAATGGAAGCGTGGCCCTTAGGCTGTCTGGACGTTGCTACCCCTCACCCTGCCCTAGGGTGGGAACGGAGGTCCGGATGATGATCATGATGTATACACAGAAGCAACAGGGAAACAGACAGCAAGCTAAGATTGCCCACTGAGCTCTATAGTATGGAGAGGCTATCTCCGCCGCGGGCGTGTGATTTTGGCCGCCATATTGAAACACCAGCACTCAAATTCAAATTCAAATACTGTACTTTATTTCCACTAACCAGTGGTTATTAATAAAGATACACTCGTCGCTTATAATACAAAAACATATATGGATTATGATTTTTATTTTTTTCTGCCTAGTTCAACGAATTATATCGGGAACATTTAGCCAATGAGTATAAAACAACGCCATAGGTTGCCGCAGTGCAGAACTAAACCTTTTGGCACTAAGAGAAAGGTGATGGCAGAAAGAGAAAAGTGTGGTATTAACGTTGAAATGATAGTGACGTTGAAGCTGTTTTACGTTGAAGTAATGGTGTTGAAATGATGTGGGAAGTCCTTAGACTATCCATGTCATGAAACCGAATGTCCAGATTGATAAAGGCCGGAAGAAACATGGAAGTATCTGCAAGAGCGTGTGAAAAGAAGAGAAGAGGACATGGAGAGAAACGCTGGAGATAAATGGACCCATTTTAATGGCCTCATTCATGCAGGGATACTGGGGAAGAATCTTTCTGCCCCTCCCCAGGGGGCAGTAATGATAGAGAATTAGCAACAAGATATATTTCTGTTATGCTAGGTGTTTAAGGGGCGGCTTCCCGTCCCTGGAACGCCTAGAGTGCAGCTGGGTTCTCTTTCTAGACCGGAGCTTAGACATACAAGAGAGGGCCAGGGCATAAAAACACAGGGCAACAACCTTACACGTATATTGACAAATTCAACTGATGTGCAACAGGTAGACAATCTTACACAATTTCATGTACAAGAATCAACACATAGGCTGGCATTAATGAGTCTACAGTAGTATCACACAGGATACTGGATGCACAGGAGTCTAAGTCTGGCTCAGGAGGGTAAAGGCACTATTACACTGTTCGGGGTGGTGAGGCACTGTCCTGCTCTGACACTGAGTTAATGGGCTGAATACTGGGGAGGGTGTTACTGACTTGCACAAGGGAGGAGAATAGTTACAGGTGTCGTTGCAAGGGGGCAAGGGTAATATCACTGCTCGTAATATTCACTGTCTACACCTTGGTATTCTACTGTAGAGTCTTACTTGGCCCCACTGTACACTGGAATTCTCTAGGGTGCCTTGTAATGCTAGGCGTTTTAGGTCCGGCTTCCCCGTCCCGTAAACGCCAAGTGTGTAGCAAGGCTCTCCTAGACCGGAGCTTAGACAAATAGCAGAGAGGTAGGACACAAAAACTCAAGGCAACAACCTTACACGTGTATTACTAAGTTGGTCAGGGGAACGAGTAGATATCGCTGAGACAGATACACTGGGCAGTTACAACTTTTATGTCTAGATATGGGTTGTCAGTATCGTGCAGGATACTGCTCGGGTCACAGTGAGTAGCACTTGAGGCAGTGTTATTAATTATGGGAAGTCCGGGTTTTCTATATTCGGGGAGTTACTAAAGTTATTCCTTGCTGGTAAGTGTTTCATTGGCACTGGGGTCTGAATATGGTCTTAGTATCGGGAGGTATTTTCTGGTGGTAGCATATTCACTCAGACAGACTCGACTCTCACTGGGTGGCCGTATTTGTGGTTACACTGTCACTGTTACTCACTCCACCACTTTGGTATTATCACTGACTTCTATTAGAGGGTTAGTTCACTGTTCTGCCTTTATATCAGTAGGTCACAGACACTGTACTATCACTGTCACTCCTTTCGGGTCCGGGCGTCGTGACAGTCAGTTACAAGGGTGGTGGGGTGTCACAGCTCCGCTACTGATGGGGCTGGGTTCCGCCGGGGGCCTCTATATCCAGAGGCCACGGGATCACACGTAGGGGCGTCCGTTCTCATCCAGGGCTGTGGGTGGCGAAGGGTCCCGCACTCTCGGAGCTGGGGACTGGAGTACAGCCCTCAGGGCTGGGGCCGAATAACTGCCTGAACCTTTCGTTTAGGCTCCTGATGGAGGACGAAGATTTCTGACATTGAGGTGTGGGGAGTTCCCGCCCAGGAGTCCTGGGGGCAGTCTGGGGTTCCTGAGGCCTGCGATCCCCAGGGCTTGGCGGCGCCATCAGAAAGGGACTGCGGCACCGGTCTCCGTCGGGGTCCGACAGGTGGGTCTCCTCCAGATCCGGTTGTAGGGAGAAGAGGCCAGGGGAGACCAAGGAGCCTCTCCAGTACTCCTCTAGGCCCGAGACTCCCTCTGGGTCATGGGTCGGGGAACAGGCATCAGCTTCAAACGGAGGAGCGGCTAAAGGCCATCTCCTGCCGTAGGGCCCGGCAACTGGCTGTGGCCACCTGGGGGCGCGGCTACTGGCAGTGGCCTGGGGGAGTGAGCAGCTACCAGCAGACCCAAAGGCACCTTCAGAGTGGCTACAGGCTATCTCCTGACGAAGGCGGGAGCGGCTACAGGCCGTCTCCTGGTTCCCCTCAGAGCAGCTACAGGCCATCTCCTTCAGGAGGGTTGAGCGGCTACAGGCCATCTCAGGGAAGACACCTTCGGAGCGGCTACAGGCCGTCTCCTGACGAAGGCGTGAGTGGCTACAAGCCATCTCCTTCAGGAAGTTTGAGCAGCTACAGGCCGTCTCAGGAAGGACATCTTCGGAGAGGCTACAGGCCGTCTCCTTATTACCCTCAGAGCAGCTACAGGCCGTCTCCTTATTACCCTCAGAGCAGCTACAGGCCGTCTCCTTATTACCCTCAGAGCAGCTACAGGCCGTCTCCTTATTACCCTCAGAGCAGCTACAGGCCGTCTCCTTATTACCCTCAGAGCAGCTACAGGCCGTCTCCTTATTACCCTCAGAGCAGCTACAGGCCGTCTCCTTATCGAGAGGTGAGCAGCTACAGGCCGTCTCAAGAAAGACACCTTCAGAGTGGCTACAGGGCATTTCCTGATGAAGGCGGGAGCGGCTACAGGCCGCCTCCTTATTGCCCTCAGAGCGGTTACAGACCGTCTCCTTAGCAAGGGGTGAGCGGCTATTCTGTCTCAGGGGTGCTGGCAGGAGCTGGAGAAACAGTTCCATCCCGAAGCTGGTTGGGGAAGGCTCGTCCGGAAGGTAGTCTAGTATTCCTGTTATGGTTGTGGCGGGCGAGTTCCGGGTCATAGGGGTGCACGGCACGGGCTGACTTATGCCGTTGTTGCTCCGAGTCCCGACACACCGTCATTGCTCCTCTGTGGGCTCCTTGTGGGGGTGTCTGGGAGCTTTTGGGGGTACTATACTGCATTTTATGGCTGTTCTTCAATATTCACTTACTTTGGTCTTTTCTGGCCTCACTGTGTTCACTGTGAACTCACATCTATACTCTTAGTGCCGATCCCACTGTTTACTATGAATTCACTGTCTTTTCATGCACACTTGGTTTCACTCACTGGGCTCACAACTCTCGGCCCGGGGTGGGTGGAGGCCCTGTGGGAGTCCCTTTGTCCCGCAGCCACGGGACCACTCTCAGGGGCGCCGTCTCTGTTCTGGAGCTCGGACTGTGTGTGGCAAAAGGCCCCTCACTGTTGGGACTGGGGACTGGGGTCTGGCCCTCGGGAATGGGGCCAAACAAGCATTGGAGGCGCTCTCTCAAGTGCCTGGTGAAGGACGGGCGTTGCCTTCATTGGGATGGGGAGTGGGCCCGGCTGGGGGTCCAGGGGCTGTCCTCAGAGGGGCACCCGCTGCAGTCTTCTGCTGGGGGCTCCACCGTCAGGGCTGGGTTGCGGCATCACTCTCGGCTGGAGTATGTCAGGCTGGCGTCCTCCTCCTCCTGATGTAGGGAGAACAACCCCGGGGACAGTACAGGGCCACTCCACCAATCCTCCGAGTAGTGGTCTTCCTCCTGGAGGTTGCCTCGGTCTGGGTGGACAGGTGGGTAACCTGTGCTCCTGCCAGAGGGCAGGACTGAGCACAGCTCACCATTTCGTTGCGGAGTCACAGGGGGCAAGAGACTTTGGTGACTTTGCCCGGCATGGCTATAGGCTGTCACTAGGTTCCCTTGGGCAACAGACGGAGGGCGGCTACAGGCCGTCCCTTCGCTGTCAGCACGGCTACAGGCCATCGCCGGGGCCCGACTGCCTAACGGGCACCCAGGCGAGGTGTGGCTATAGGTCTTTGCCTGCCTGCCGGTGCAGCTATTGGCCGTCACCGAGGTCCCGCAAGGAGGGCACTGTGCAGGAGAGGAGTAGCTCCAGGCTGGCTCCTCCCTACGGGCGCAGCTATAGGCTGTCGCCGGTGGCGTGCCCTCTGAGGCAACTACAGAAGGAGAGGGGACGTACCTGTCTCTCCCCATCGCGGCTATAGGCTGTCGCTGGTTTCTGTAGGGGGTGTGAGCAGCACTAGGCACAGCGGCTATAGGCTGTTTCCTAATTGACGGTCTGGGTATAGGCCGTGACCCTTTCTTTTTGTGAGCGGCTATAGGCCGCCTCTTTATTAACTGAGTGGCTATCGGCTGTCCCAGGTGCCCAACTATAGACCGTGGCTGGGGTGTTGCTCAGAACTGCTAGGCCAGTTCCACCCCGATCCTGTCGGTGGTCAGCTTACCCAGAAGGCAGTGCACTTTGATTAAGGTGGTGGTGGTGGGCAAGTTCCGGGGAATAGGGGCACATGGCCCAGGTGATCTTTTGGCCCTGTTGCCTGGGCGCAATCCATGCGCCGTCCAGCCCTCCGTGTCCTCCTCCTGGGGGTGTGGTGGCGGCTTGTGTTGTTATCGTTGGCATTTTAATTTCTTACCTGTGAAATGTAACGCCATCTCTCCTCGATGCATTCCTGTGCTCATTTTTGTATCCATAAGCTGTACAGTGGACCATGGCACTATATTTTCTGGAATCGTCAGCTGCTTTCAAAAACCCAAAGAGCAGCTCAGTACAAAAATGCGGTCATCAGGCATGGTGTAACATGGCTGCCACTACACCAGCGCTGCCCTGGAGGCAGCTACATAAATTATGCTGTGCTACCCATGAGAAAGCCTCTCCATACTATAAAACTCAGTGAGATTACCATGATGGCGATGACGAATGCGAGTGTTTTAATATGGCGGCCGTAAGTCACACGCTCGTTTTGAAGGTAGCCCTCCATGTTATACAGCTGAGTGATGTGTACACAGCACTGAGCTCTGTAATAGAGTGGCTATATCATGGCTAACACAGCGTAACTGATGTAGCCGCCGCCAGGGAGCACTGGTGTAGCGGCAGCCATGCTACACCTCGCCTGATGCCTACGGTTTTTGAACCAAGGTGTTCGTTGGGTTTTTAACCCTTACACTGGGGGCTTGTTTTCCAATGTTTTGCATGTCCCGCTGGCATATTTGGGCTCCGACAGACTCTCAAAAAATATTTGCCAAAAATCAGTTATTAGTCCTAGAATATTGAAATTACATATGCATATGGCACATACTTTCAGCTTTCTCCTGGGATGTTTGTTGAACCTTCGTCGATTACCGTAGGACTTGTGGAGACCTCTGAAGCTGGGTAACGAAGTCTCCACTTTACACTTCCTGACAACCCATAATATGATTACCACAGCCAGATATTATCACTAGAAACACTATTCTTTGATTATCAAGTAGTTTGGGATCCATACTCCAAAAAAAAAGCCACTGTGAAAGCAATGAAAATTACGAGTGCGTGTGACCTTCCCACTTGCGCTATTATAGTTCGCTGTTGGTATTCTGTCATTTATTATTCATAAAACCCCTCACACTTTATATTTCTGTTACTATATAACACTTATATATATCTGCAGTCTTTATCCATAAGTTTCCTTCAGTAGTATTAGTTTATTGTCACTGAAGTCATTCAATTTTTCATCCAGTAAAATACGTAGAGAGCCACGGATTCACTTTCACTGTTATAATCTCAAGTATTTGTACTCATATTCTTATATTACTAATTACTTACATTTCTATTTACATTTTCTATTGTATTTTCAATATTTACACTTCTATTTTACTTACACTATGTTATTCACTGTCACTTGCAGTAACATAAAACTATATTACACTGTTCAGTCATATGTACTGTAGATCCATTGCTTTCACTTGCTATTTACACGTTATTTACACATTATTTTCCTTTCCCACTTGCACTTTTAGAACTGCTTCTGGCTGTGGTAATCAAAGAAGCAGGTAACACAGAGGGGAACCTGGCACTTTGTGCTCAGGTGTGCGTCGGGTAGTATATGCACACACCTGGCACCTGCGGATCGCAGCCTTCCTCTTGGTTGTGGCAGGCATTTGCACCAATCTGTGCTGATCCATGTACGCCCTCTGCTCAAGTCTGTCGAGAAGTGTTACTGCATGGTGCCTTGGAGTTGCTGCTGTCACCCTACCATATCTTTCAAGCAGCTGCTGAACACAAGTCCTGGCGAACAACCTCAGGGAGAAGGATTTGGGTGGCTTGACCTTCATCTTGTACAGGATGAAGGCGTTCAGCATCGTCATGTCTATGAGATGCAGAAAAACTTTCCTGTACCACCTAGTATTCTTTCTGAGGCAGTCGATCTCTCCAATCATCCTGTTGGACTTGTCCACCAGCCACATGTTGATATTGTAGTCTAAGACAGCATCAGGTTTCCTCACAGGTTCGCCTGTCCTACGGTCGACCTTCCCACTGTCTGTCATTTCCCCCTTGTGTACGGTGGTGAGTATGTGCACGACCCTCTTGTCATGCCACCGTATTGCCAGCATCTTCTCAGACTTGCGTAGGTGCACGTCTCCTCGCTGCGAGGTTCCTGCCTCTGGGAATTTAGGGAAGTGGGCACGATTACTCTTGACAGTGCCGCAGGAGCCGATGTCGTGCTCTGAAAGGTATTTGGCAAGTTTCGGTGCTGTATAATAGTTGTCTGTATACAGCACATGATTCCCACCAAAATACCTTTCAAGGAGCACTTTCACTACACAGACTGAGAAGCCAAGGGGGTGTGTTTTATCAAGATCGACAGTGCTGGCTGAATAAATGACGAAGTCAAGGATGTACCCCGTCTTACAGTCGCACAGTACAAAGAACTTGATTCCAAAGCAATGGCGTTTGCTTGGAATGTACTGCACAAACCTAAGACGTCCTCTTAACAAAACCAAGGATTCGTCAATGAGAACCTTCTGAAAGGGGTGGAAGAATGTCATAAACTTATCCTTCATTCTGCTCAGAATCTCCCGGATCTTCCAGAGTGGGTCGGTTTGGGAAGGTACATCGTTGTCGGCAAAGTGCAGGTTTCCCATGATGTTCCAGAAACGATCTCTGGCCATGTACTTATTGAAGGTGGGTGAGGGTAGTAAGGGGTCCATGGACCAGTATTCTTCCAACTAATGCTTCTTTGAGTGTGGCATGAGAAGCATGAGGGCGAAGATCACATACAGCTCCTGCACTCCCAGCATGGACCACTGTTGCATCTTGGCTGCACCTGTACCACTTGCAGCACGTTGTAATTCATACCTGTTGGTCTCATCACATATGTGCTGCATGACTTCGTCATCGAGGAAGGCCAAAAGGAAGTCCACACACTCAGCATCCTCGTCAAGAGTGAAGGCAGGCTGTATTCCTGAGGAACTCTCGTCAAAATGGAGATGTTCAGGGACAAAATCGGACCCTTCCCTCCACGCGAAGGCGTCCAGGATTCCCTGTCGTGGCGGTGTAGGGTGGGTGAGGGTGAAGGGTGGCTGTGAGGCAGATTTATCTGGTTCAAGGTCACTCGCACTGACCCTGGGTTGCCGTACAGCACTAGCAGCCCTTACTCTACTGGCAACTCTACTTTTACAGGTCAGGGATTTACCTCTTCCTCTACGGCCTGCCTTCATTGTTGATGCTGGTGGTGACTCCGACGACGAAGACTCCGGAGAAAATTCAGCAGAGGAAGAAGAAATGAGTGAAGTGGGGCTTGGGGAACAGGAAGGTGAATCACCTCGGGACTCATGGCGGGCTGGGTCACGTGGGGCCATTGTTCCAGGGCTAACCCGCCGCTTTTTCATTCCCTTCCCAAATTCTTTCCCTTGCTGCACTAATGGCTCCTTTCCCTTGGAGCTAGGGATAACTTGGGACACTGAAGCACTCGTACTAGTAGTTTCTGGCACGATTTCCTCACCCGGCTCATCACACGAATCACCGCCTTGGAGAGAGCTCCAACATACTTGATCTCTTCCTTACAACTAATCCTTCTGCTTACACTGTTAATCTTTTCTCTCCGTTGGGCTCCTCCGATCACAACCTTATCACCTTAACCTGTCCTATCGCTCCGGTACGGCCCACGGACCCTCCAAAAAAAAGTCGTCTCTGGCACTTTGGAGCGGCGGATTGGGAGGCCCTCAGGCAGTACTTCTTTGATTTTCCCTGGAATGATTATTGCTTCCATGTCCGGGAGCCATCTGGGTGTGCCTTGCGCATTATGGAGGTTATTCTCTCGGGCATGGAAGCATACATTCCTTTCTCATATCCTTTGACTAATGCACGAAAGCCTTGGTTTAATCACGCTTGTTCTAATGTTGTCCGCAACAAGGAGAGGGTCTATAAAAGGTACCGGAGCCAACCCACCCCTGAATCACATCTTTTATACATTTCTGCCCGGAATCGTGGTAAGTCTGTTCTTCGCTCTGCTAAAAATAATTTCATCCATACAAAATGCTCTCAACTCTCTAACTCGAACTCTTCCCACTCCTTCTGGCACCTTGCCGAAAACCTTTCTAACGACTTTACCTCATCATCCTTCCCTCCTCTTTTCTACTGTGATGGCTCTGTAGCTATTTCTTCTACTGATAAAGCAGATCTCTTCGCTCAGACTTTCTCCTCCAACTCCACCTTAGACGATTCCGGTGCTGTTCCTCCCTCACTTCCCCCCTCTGACTTCCTCATGGCTAACATTAAAATGTCTTCGGCTGATGTATTTTCTGCTATTGCTGGCCTCAGTACTAATAAGGCATATGGGCCTGATGGAGTCCCTCCTGTTGTTCTCAAGAACTGTGCTTACACCCTGCCAAGGCAAACTCTTTTGCCTTTGTCTATCAACTTGTGCTTTTCCTTCTTGCTGGAAGTTTGCTCTCATTCAGCCAGTCCCAAAGAAGGGTGACCATTCCCAACCCTCTAACTATCGTCCAATTGCTTTAACACCATGTATCTCAAAAGTTTTCGAGTCAATTCTTAATAGCAAAATTTTAAAGCATCTTTCCTATCACAACCTTCTTTCTGATCGTCAGTATGGGTTCCATCAGGGACGCTCCACTGGCGATCTTCTCACCTACCTTTCAGACTCCTGATCATCCTCCTTTCGGGACTTTGGCGAAAGCTTTGCCATTGCACTTGACATCTCAAAGGCTTTCGATCAAGTCTGGCACAAACCTTTAATTTCCAAACCGCCCTCTTACGGTTTCTATCCTTCTATCTGTGCCTTCATCTCTAGCTTCCTTTCTGGTGGTTCTATAGCCGCTGTTGTAGACGGGTATCGTTCTTCTCCTAGATCTATTAACAGTGGTGTCCCACAGGGCTCTGTCCTATCATCAACTCTCTTCCTTTTATTCATCAATGACCTTCTCAGCTATACATCTAACCCTATCCACTCATACGCTGATGACTCCACCTTTCACCTTTCCATTCGATTCCCACAACGTCCATCTCAGCAGTTACTTCAACAGGCAAGGGATGAGGCTATGGCACACCTAATGTCTGACTTGGCTCGTATCTCTGACTGGGGTAAAAATAATCTGATTGTTTTTAATGCATCAAAGACTCAGTTTTTGCACCTATCAACCCGACAAAATCTTCCACAGGTATACCCACTTATGTTTAATAATACTCAAAGTAATCCTGCATCATCGTTGAACATGCTTGGGGTTTCATTTGCTCGGGACTTGTCTTGGAAAGATCATATTACATCTCTTGTAAAATCTGCTTCCAAACGATTGGGTGTGCTAAGCCGACTCCTTTCCTTCTTTACCCCTGCACAATTGTTGACTCTATACAGGGGTTTTATCCGCCCCTGTGTGGAGTACAACTCTCATGTATGGGGGGGCTTTTCGTCTCATTAACCCTCCCCCTCTTACTGACTCCCTTCAACCTCTGTCTCTTCACCGCAGTGTTGCATCTTTATCTCTTTTCTGTCGCTACTTCAATGGTCACTGTTCCTCTGAACTGTCTGCATGCATTCCTCCACTTCTACGACGGGCGCGTAGCACCCGTCTAACAGCAAACTCTCACCCCTTTTCTGTCCAACTTTCTAATGCAAGAGTCAACCGTTACTCCCAGTCCTTCATTTATGCAACAGGTCAACTCTGGAACTATCTCCCTCTGTCTGTATTTCCTGCTTCCTATGATCTCCAGTCTTTCAAATGCAGTGTGTCCAGGCATCTCAAAATGAATGGATCTTGAATTTGGCTCTCTCTTATATTTTGTTTTTCTCTTGGAGGGAACAGTATTGCAGTCTCATTGCCTTTGGTTCCTTCTTCCTCACATAAAAAAAAATAAAGTTCACGTTCCACTGCAGAGTCACTTAGTCCATTCCTGTTTCCCCCACGAGTTTTTCTGGGTGTAGAGGTCACAGGGCCCTTTGCAATGGGCGTAGAAGTGGCAGAAATGGCGGGGCGCGAGTGCAACATGTTTTGACCACAGAGGAGGACAAGGAACTAAATGGCACGGCTTATCTGAGAAGGCAAGGGTTGACAGTGACAATGGGGCTGACAGCTGCTAACTTACATGCTAAGAAATTATTGGTAGAAAATCTCGGCAATACATAAAGAAATAGGTAGTTCCAGGTGAATGTAAATGTCACTTAGGCTTCTCCCTTCCTTTCTGATATATATTTTTATTACAGAAATAGATTACAAGGCATAATTCAAAGGGGAAATTACCGTGGGAATTTAGTGAATGAATGCATGTGAGGTGTTGTCAGGTGATAATTAGCCAATTCCTGGTGTATACCACTATCACTTACCTTATTTTTTTTGGTATACGACGTTGAGTACGCCGCTTTCCGTCCGATCAGCAAAGTTAAGCAACGCTGGGTCTGGTTAGTACTTGGATGGGTGACCGCCTGGGAACACCAGATGCTGTTGGCATCCCTACGTGTCAAGTGGGGTTGGTGGAGGATTAGTGCCCCTCCCTGTAAAACAACTAACTCTAAGCCCTTGGCCACCCCGTTTGGGATACATGGCATCTGGCAATGGATGGATGGGATATATTATTTTGTGTAAGTATAGGGCATAGGGCTTATTTCAATGGATGAAATCTGTGGAAAAATCCGGGGGAGATTTGCTTAGCGCAGCACGGCAGGGCAGGCGATAGGAAAGGGTAAAGGAGGTGAGGTAGGGAGGGGTGAGAGGGTACTGGAGGGGAGGTAGGGAAGGGAGTCAAGAACAGGGGAAAATGGCTAAATTGTCAACAACGGATGGGAGTACAGATGAGATTAGGAGTGCGTACTATTGGTGGACAGTAGCAGTACATGCTAAAAAATGATTAGTAGGAAATCTCGAAAATACAGAAAAAAGTAGGTAGTTCCAGGTGAATGTAAATGTCACTTTGGCTTCTCCCTTCCTTTCTTATATAATTTTTTTTTACGAGAATAGATTATACGGCATATTTCAAAGGGGAAATTTCCGTGGGAAATTAGCAAACGAGTGCATGTGAGGTGTTGTCAGGTGATAATTAGCCAAATCAAGGTGTATAGCACTATCACTTACCTTATTTCTTTTTGGTATATATTATTTTGTATAAGAATAGGGCATAGGGCTTATTTCAATGGATGAAATCAGTGGATAATTCCGGGGGAAATTTACTTTAGCGCAGCGCGGCCAGGGAGGTGAGAGGACAGAGTAATGTAGGGGAGGTAGGGAGGGGAGTCAGGAATGGGGAAAAATGGCTAAATTGTCAACAATGGATGGGAGTACAGATGAGATTTGGAGTGCTGACTAGTGTTGGACATTGGCAGTAATGATAGATGATACAAGCCACCACTTGTAAGCCCGGGATAATTCAAAATAACACAGAATCACAAAAGTGACGCCCGCGGTATGATCCATTGCGCCCGAGCATCATGAAAGTGATGCCCCGCAGTTAAGGGGTTAAAAACAGCTGATGATTCTGTAATATAGAGTGCCACGGTCAGGTGTGTTGCTTCTGGATGCAAAGGATGAGGGAATTCATCAGAGAGAGATGGCATTACATTTCACAAGTAAGAAATATATCTTGTTGCTAAATGTTATGCAGCGTATTCTAGGTTCCGACTTCTCGGTCCTAGGTATGGTGCAATGTGGGGTTCTTTGTTCCAGACCGGGTCAGGGTCAGCCAGGAAGGGAAAAACACAAACACCTTGGGTTCAAGAGTACACTTATATATTTACTAAAAATACACACATACACTATTCCATGATCAAAGCTGGGTGGATACAATAGCAGTTACAAGGATCACTCTCAGTTCCTAGTTCAGCTTGTCTAATATGGGATCGCACCTGACTGATTTTACAATATGTCCATCCAGTATCACAACAAGTATTCCACAGAAATATTCAGGCACATGACATGTGACACATACATATACAACAGGGCTTAGTGTCTCCAGCAAAACTGAGATGATAATATAGATATATACTCAACCTTAAGCCTAGGTGTCCGCGTCACAGAGACGAAAGCCTAGCTAATATAATATATTCGCGTCACATAGACGAAGCCCTAGCTAACTTAGTCTATGCCGCGTCACATACAAGAGAGTATATATGTATATGGTCTCACACTGGCAGTCACCCGAGGGGGATTTGATGAGGCTAGGGTGCGTGTACTCTCGTGGGAGTGGAGGGAAGGGGGGGGGATTTAGTGCGAGTCCACAGGTGCGGTTACACTGACGTCTGTTGTCCTGTGGGGGAGGTGACACTGGGGGAATATTGGTCACAGTTGGGGGGAGGAACCAACTCGTTCAGGTGTGCTGAGTACTCCATGTAATAGCACTTTGAGTAATAGGGTACACTAGAATGCACAGGGGGTGAGCATACTGGGGAAAGATCACACGTTATTTGCGGGGGATCACAGGGAGGATTCACTGTGGGGCGGGGCTGGTCACACTGGGGGAATGTAAAGGGAGGATTTATTACTCACAGTTTCTGACAGAGAGGAGGACAGGGCCCGCTATGACGGGAGTTCCAAGTGGCGGCCTGGCGTGGGAGGGGGGCTGCCCGGTGAGTAGTATAGATGCAGGTGGTCCATTGGGTTGCCACGAGTCAGAGAAGAGTGGGCCGGTGGTGTGTAGGGCGGCTCTCTAGTCGCTATGGCCTGATAGGAGGCCGGGCTCTTGGGGCTGGGGCCAAAGAGGGCCAACAGGCGCACAGCTCGGCGCCGGCCCTTCGTTGTTATTGGGGTTCTGGGAGAGGACCTGGGGAGGCCCGGGGCTGGGGTCGGGTGCAGAGGAGGCGGCGCTCTGGCATGTCTGCTGCTCCTTCTGGGGGATAGCAACCCTTGAGGCTCCTCCTGAATCCTCTGTCAAAAAGGAGACCGGTCCAGGGGACTCGGTGTTCGAGGGTCTGCTTGGGAGCTTGTCTATGCAAGTCCCACCCTGATTCTGGTGAGAGTTCCCTCTGCTTGAGTGTAGTGTCGTTTTCCTGCACGCTGCCGGGTGGTCTGGCTGTGGAGAAGTAGGGCATTGGGGCGCGAGGGACATATGACGCTCTTGACTGCTAGATGTGACAGGTAAACCAGCCTCCCTGTCACCCCCTAGTGGGGTTGTTATCGCCCGCCCCCCCGTACTCTCCTCCTGGGGTGGTGGTGTCTGGCTCACCTTGCCGTGCGGATATTTAACTAATTCTATAAGAGTACTGCTCCACGGGGTGGGGCGGGAAGATTCTTCCACAGTATCCCTGCATGAATGAGGCCTCTAAAATGGGCCCATTTATCTTCAGTCTTTCTCTCCATGTCCTCTTCTCTTCTGTTCACATTCTCTTGTAGATATTTCCATGTTTCTTCCGGCCTTTATCAATCTGGACATTCGGTTTCATAACATGGATAGTGCCATAAAGGGTAAGACCTATGGCGTTGTTTTATACTCATTGGCTAATTGTACCCAATATAATTCGATGAACTAGGCAGAAAAAAAAATCATAACCCATATATGTTTTTGTATTATAACCAAAAAAGTGTCTCTTTATTAATAATCACTGCTTAGTGGAAATAAAGTATTTATATGATCGCCAAAATCACACGTCCGCGGCGGGCGTGTGGCACAGACACATCATTGATACTTCCTAACTAAAGGGCAGCATTGAATTATGAAGCAATATGGCCGCCGTCTTTCTGAACAATAATCCTGTTCAAGAGGTCACGTACTTAAGAGCACTTGAAATCTAAATATTTTAAAGTATGCGTTCAAAGATATTAACATGGTGCTTAGGAATGTATGTAACTTTTGCCAAGTTCTGATGGTAAATCTATACAGCACAAGCGATAAATGGAGTGGAAAGATGGCGGAGTCAGCATCAGTGGTGTGATTGTTGTTTGTCTTGTGGCGTCAGCTGTCTGTAATTATTGGTGAGCCGAGGCCCGAGCACCGAGGTGTACTTGATCATTTCCCCGTCAGGACGATCGTGTGGAGGGTGTTCACTGCGTCCTTCAATGATAGACTCCACCAGTAAGTTACTGTGTTAGCCATGTCAGATGTGCTAAATTACAAATGTATACACAACTGATTCATTCTTTACCAAACGGCCGCGGCCTTTCCATATTTTCTAGTGAATGTTTCACAGGTTGATTATTAGGTCAATTTTTACACGTTGCCCTCATCCGATTTTTTCATCCAGCCTGAGTGTTTCCTGTTGTTTGTGGTGTAATTCTATCGATTTTGACCTTCGTTTCTATCGCAAGTCGCTAGTTTTTGTTGAACGACACTAGCGACTTACGGTGGAAAGGACCGGTCAAAATCAACAAAAATCACACCAAAAACAACAGAAAACACTCAGGTTGGATGCCTTTTATCACGTGAAACGTATTTTTTTTGCGGTTCTTCCCCCCCCCCTAAGAATACTGGGGGACCTGTGGGAAACCGGGGTTTTGGGTGGGGGAAAAACGCAAAAGCGAGTGATTTCCTACTGGAACTGTTATCAAAATCAAACAAAAAACACTAAAATCCTTCGGAAGAAAATAATTTTAAGCTTCTTAGGGAGTTCGTGTTTCCTAACTGGGGGGCTTTGCCCCCCAGACCCCCCATGACATTAACCAAACCTCATTTAACGTAACCTAACTGGGTGTAAATAAGAAATAATGCATTTACCTAGCAGTTTACAGTTCCTCGTCTGCATCTGAAGAGTCGTCTGTAGCTGTAACAGCAACTGGTGACGGGCGGCAGTGCAACACTTTCTGATCCTCACGTAAAATGAGACTTTTGCCTTGATTTGGGTACTTTGTTCCTGTTGAAGGTAAAACACCATGCAATTGCACAAAGGCTACAGTTTTATCTTCTTCCTGGTAGAACTGTGAAATAGTAGTGAAGTAATAAATTTTGCAGGCTTCCCAGTCCATGGTTGGAGACGAACTGAGTTGCAAATCTTGCGGGCCCTAGCGTGGGGCATTTGAAATTCTACTTTCTGATTGGCTGATTCATGTGCCACGCATGCGCTTTATCCACCCACACACATAACACGCACCAACGAACACACAGAACTGTCCGACCACGGCAGGGAAAATTTTTCTCCCATAGAAAATAATAAGTGTAATAAATTGCACGACTCATCAACGGTTGATTTAAGACAGAAGTGTCATAGAAGAAAAAATGCTTAGAATTGCGTAAAGTATAAGGTGAGTTAGCCACTTTTGTTGTCAGTGAGTTGGGTGGAAGTACGAAAAAATACCACCTGTCATTGTGATTGGCGGAAGTATGTCGCGTTTAACTCGTTTATTATCAACTTGTGAGAGAAATGTCATAGAAGAAAAGATTCTTAGAATGACCAATTCTACTGGAAAATGTTAATGAAGTCAAAAATCGGATGAAGGCAACGTGTAAAATTTGACCGATTATTATTCCTGGATTACCACAGCTACTGGGGATTTTTATAAACCTGCCTCTAAAAGCTACAAATGAGGTTTTAGAAAAGCGTTAATGTTTCGCCGTGTACCAGCAGCTGACCGTATTTAACATTCATGACGCGCATTTTTATATGTGAAAGCTGGCTGTCAAATGCAAGTGAGGTTAACTTGGATTAGGTTAGGTTTGGCTGGGTTAGGTTTGATTAAATCATTAAATTTGCCATCGCTTTGACACGGGATACACTGATGCATCCAGTCAGAGAGACGGTTGGTAAACAATGCTGGCAGTCAGAGAGACCATCGGTAAACACTGCCGCGGGTGGCCTGGCCGCTTCCTTAACTACCCAAAAATAGGTTTATTTTGTCGTTTTCCAATCACTTCATGCAGTCACAACTCATTAGTTAACTATCTGTGTTGCATATGTACCAAAATTACTTGAGATTGTGGGTTTGTTATAATGCAGGTGGAATCACCACACCCATTTGTATGAATTACCCGGTATGCTTATTTGGATCAAGTTTGTTTTAATGTTTCATTCTCTTTCAAATAATTTTTAAGATGCTGTAAAGTTTTGTGTGGTGTAGCTAGCAATTATCCAGTTAAACATACACTTGTACCAGTAGAAGGACCTTACCAATTCACTTCATATTCCTCCAGTTTGTTTTTTGGGTATAACTTTAGAAGTAACCAACGTTACCAATTTTCATTATATTACGTCCCTGAACTATTCTAACTAAGACTTACCTTTTAAACCTAGTTTGAGTTGGGGGAGCAAATTTTGTAGGGGTAGTCATATAGTGGCTTAGGTTAGGCTGTCGCTCAGTAACGGATGAATGTTGCGCCACATTGGCTGGTGCAGGCTTGTGTACTCGGTCTATGTCAGGCCCTAGGTTAGGTTAGGTTAGGTTTGGGTTAGTTTAATGCAAAAAAGTGTGTTTTTAATTAATCTTGATCTTGATTTTGGGGGATAAACTCATTTTTGGAAATCTTACACAAAATTCCAAAAGGGAGATTTTCCCCCCAAAATGAGGGTCAAAACAAATTAAAGCACAGTATTTTGCTTTGGAAACCATAAAAATAATAATAAAAGAAAACATTGGTTACTTTTAAAAATTTACTTTTTTTTGTATTAGCGTGACTGTTTTCAGGGTGGTAAATTACCTTTCCTGCAGAAAATTTCCCACTGTTCTTATCATCACGTTCCTAAAGCCATACCTACGATTCTTTGTCTTACAGTACTCTGCGTACTCAAAGGCGGTTTTCATGTCCTAACTTTCCAACTGGAGGCTAGGTTAGGTTAGGTCAGATTAGATAAAATTAAATTATTACGTACAGTTAAGGTAGGTTAGGTTAGGTTAGATTAAATTAAATTATTAGGTACAGTTAAGGTAGGTCAGGTTAGGTTAGATTAAATTTAATTAGGCAGACATGGGGTAATCGTAATCAATTACAGACTTGTGTAATTGTAATCGTAATTTACTTAGGCATTTTTTTCAAAGTAACCACAATTGTAATCGATTACTCTCATGTTGTAATCATAATCATTGTTACTTTTACGATTACAAGGCCCCAGATAAATTATTCTTCCACAAATACTTGTCAAGAATAAAATACTGTAGTTCAGTGTCAAACAGTCAAATATACACCATAAAAGTCCATAAGTAATATGAAAACAAAAGTGAATTGTAGGTTATCACTTAGAAGCTTCCATATAATATCCTGCCTAAGCTAGAATAATATCACCTGGGAAGATGTCAGTTGGTAGAAAAGTTAATAGAATGAAAGGGTCAAGGACAAAGTGAAGAAAAGTCTTGGTGCTTGAATTATTAAAACACATTTGTTTTGTAAATTGGTAAAAAAATAGAGGAACAATTTACCAGACATAGCACTGTACAGTACAGTATATTTTATCCAGAGTAACAGTTGCCATAGGTCCTGCAGAGCTTAACCCTGTGTTCTTCCTTACTTAGGCAATTCTTATTAAAATGATTTGCATATAAGATATATATCCCTAGAAAATATCAGTTTTATATTACTGGACGATGTTTTTGCTTTTAAAAACTAACCAGCTATTTAGTTAATCAGTGTCAAGTATGAAAGAAACGTGCTCATACTTATATAGTGCATAACAGTACATGTAATCATGAGTACTTCTTATGTAATCATAATCGATTACTCTTACTTTTACTGTAATCATAATTGTAATCGTAATCTGAAGTTTGCAGAGTAATTGTATTCGTAATCGATTACAATACCCCTGTAATCGCCCCATGCCTGTTATTAGGTACAGTTAAGCTAAGTTAGGTTAGATTAAATTTAATTAAATTATTAGGTACAGTTAAGATAGGTTAGGTTAGATTAAATTAAATTTAATTAAATTATTAGGTACAGTTAAGCTAGGTTAGGTTAGATTAAATTAAATTTAATTAAATTATTAGGTACAGTTAAGCTAGGTTAGGTTAGTTTTTGTTAACACTTACGTTAGGACTCCTTTCACCATTATAGCAGACAGATTGAACAAGTTGACACAGCAGAACACAGCTAAAAACAAAGGCGAAACAGATTTTGCATGAATCGTTTATGTACTACCGCAGAAAAGTATATGTAACAGACTATCAGGAAGAAGAACTGGCTGTGGAAGATGCTTTTACTGCTTCATATAATGCGTATCTTTACTGTTATCTAAAACTGACTCGTTTTCATGACCAAATGAGAAACTTAGCATTAATTTGGGGAATTATTTTACACTGTGGATTTTGAAAAGGTCTTGATGGTTGACTTTTTTTTTCTTTTTTACACTACACAGGCTTCATGAGTACTGTCCCACTACACAGGCTTCATCAGTACTGTCCCACTACACAGGCTTCATCAGTACTGTCCCACTACACAGGCTTCATCAGTACTGTCCCACTACACAGGCTTCATCAGTACTGTCCCACTACACAGGCTTCATCAGTACTGTCCCACTACACAGGCTTCATCAGTACTGTCCCACTACATAGGCTTCATCAGTACTATGCCACTACACAGGCTTCATCAGTACTATGCCACTACACAGGCTTCATCAATACTATCCCAGTACACAGGCTTCATCAGTACTATCCCACTACATAGGCTTCATCAATACTATCCCAGTACACAGGCTTCATCAGTACTATCCCACTACACAGGCTTCATCAATACTATCCCAGTACACAGGCTTCATCAGTATTGTCCCATTACACAGGCTTCATCAGCACCTGTAGGCTACATCAGTATGCAAACTTCATCAGTACATTAGTAATATTTGCAAATTCATTATAAGTAATAAAGGAATCCACAGATTTTCAAAATCTGGCAAGTCAGGCTGGCTTTTCAGGAATTAAAATGAAAGAGAATTGTATGTTTTATAATTGTGAAGGTTATTTGAGGCCCTGTGCGGTGTATGATACACAAACAGCATTTTTTATAAGTGCCAAAAAACATGGTCAGAGTTTGTAATGTTTGATTAGTGATAACGCCAAAACTATTATAGCTAGGGTTATGCTGTTTGCAGTATGTTAAAGCTGAATGTCTCTACATTATCCAACAACTTTTTGGTAAAGAAACTATTATTTTTTATATTTTTCCAGTCAATTTGGAAAAATATTAGACATCGCGGTTTTACGTTGCATGCAGTTGTGTGATCTTTGCACAGCAATAACACAAAAACTAGTACCATAGGCCTATAGCTAGAGGATTCCTTTATGTTTTAAAATGAAGTTGAATTTCAGTAGACTGGTTGCAAAATTTTATGCAAAGTTATCATCAATGAAAATAACTTTCCTAAAATTTTGGAAAGATTATTCATAATTGTTGTTTTATTTGCTTACCAAGTACTTGTACTGTGTGATTTGTGAACGGTAGACATTCTTGTTCTGTGAAAATAGTTGACACAGGCACAACACCATGGTTGTACATACTTTGGTGTTGTGTTACAATCCTGGTATTTTACAGGTTGTAGGTGCAAGCAAACCTGGTAATAATAACAAGAAAGGTTCCTAAACCAAGGGATTTCCCCGGATGGAGACAGTGCAATATTAAGGCAATAAAAACAAAAGAAAATAATAATAATAATAAGAAGAATGTAAGTACAAGAAAAAGACATTGTTGCATTAAAAAGCAACATTGCAATAAAAATAATAACCTTATTGACAGAATTAATAAATAATAAAGAATAAATAACCAAAATCAATGACACAGGAAAAAACATTAATAATGGTTAGTATTATAGTGGTTATTCTTTTTACTGACAACACAATGTCAGCACTCCTGCAGTGGTGTTGTGTGAAGAATTGGTCAATTATCCATTCCATTAGCTATCAGTACCGTAGGCTGTGTCTAGTCCAAAGTCATCAACAAAAGGGTCAATCAGGCGAGGGATATGGCACTTATCCAGTGTCTTTTTCATCACAGACATAGTGCATGGTGTTATAGTCTGGGTCATCCACCTCCTGGTCCTCATCATGTGCACATACATGACCACAAAGCTGTTGTTGCTGTGCCACAAGCCCTTCCAGGCATGCCCTTTTTAGTGGAGGGACAAAGAATGGCAGGAATAAGTTCAGGTCCTTTGTTTTTGTCTTCTTCAGCAAACGTTCCTCCTCGTATTTTGGATTCATCGTCACAGTGTCCAGGTGGAAGTTCCCGTGCACAAAGGTTTGCTGGTGAGGCTGCATGCGTACTTTGGTGGCCAGTGCATCACTAGCCCCATAGTGGTCCTTGAGGAGTTATCCTTCCTTGTACGCGTCTGTTATCATGTTTCGGTTGCCTTGGAACATATACCCTCAGGCCCTCTGGATTGTTACAGCCTTAGTGAGGGCTTGGAGTTCTAAAAAGCCTTCTCACTGCAGGTGCAAGACCCTGAATTTTTTGCTTGCAGAACGGATGATGTCAGCGTAGTCATCTGGGGTCAGATTTACATCATGCAGCCATATACATTTCTCAGGTACCCCAAATGACCCATCACACTTTAAGTAAGAGTAACTAGCAACAAAAATAATGAACTTAAGGCAGTTCAGTCACATGCACACTGGCCATGTCCCGGGCACTTGGTAACCAAACTCTGCGCATGTTTCAGCCAAGTGCTCATGGGCACTTGAGTATCACATTCCTCCAATATTTTGTCCAAATACAGGTTGAGCACGCTTTGGTCGAAATTGATGTTTGTTTTCATGGCTTTCCAACCTTATGGTCAAAGGAGTTTCATAACATCCATCACCTCCACATGAAAATACAGTAATCGCTCATTTATCCGGACTTAATACAGCCAAAGGCATGTCCTGGTAGTGGCAATATCCGGATAATGAACACTATTCTCCTATCATACCCAGACCCTACCAATGCCCAACCTCCATCCTATACCTAACCTATTTGTACAGTACCTGTGCTTAATTTGACAGTGTTTTTGGGCAGTTCAGGCAAATTTAGACATCAAAACACTCTTAGGAATATCCAAAGTAATGCTAAACTCCAAGAAAACCATGCAGGAAAAAAAAAATAAATGAAAACCCCAGAACTCCCTACCTATACACTACTGTATGTACAGTACCCCTCCTAATTTTGGCACTGTTTTCCAGTCATTCTGCCATATTTTGACATCAGGACATACATATGATTATCCAAAATAATGGCACTGTTCGTAGGTCAATCTGCCATATTTAGACATCAAGACACACATAGGAATATTCAGTGTAATGCTAAACACCAATAAAACCATGCAAAAATACGCTGAAAACCAAAAAACACCCTGCCTATTCACTACCGTATGTACAGTAGCCCCCCTAATTTTGGCAGTGTTTTCCGGTCATTCTGCCATACTGAGACATCCAGACACACATAGGATTATCCATTTTCATGCTAAACATCAAAAAAACAATGCATAAATAACAATATCCACAAAAAACCTGAAGACGGTTTGAAAATCAGATATCTGTGACGAGTGATTGCTCTTAGGGCTGAAAAAAAAAACATCCACAGCCAAATATGTCACCGGAAATTGGTTATATTGGTATAAATGATATACCATCATCTTTGCTGGTGTTTATACTATAAGGTAAGCTAATAAAAACACAAAACTGATAAGTAAAAGTACAGAAATGGAGTGAGAATAAAGTGTTCAAGTGTTAAATTTACCTTAATATAACTTCCCACCATCCTAGTGCAAAATTTTGTCAGCATCTCCCAAGAGTTAAGCATATGTCTAGATGCAAAATTTCATGAGCTTGAGGATTCTGTGGAATTTCGAGATGACCAATAGTAGTTGAATAAATCGCAAATCTTTAAAAACTCACAAATGTTACCACCACAGAGTAGGGTAGGGACTGAGGGAGTGAGGGGGGAGCCAGGAGTGTATGGAGGAGGGATGGGAGGGGGGGAGAAGCAAGGATATGGGCAGGATTCTCCCCCTTCTGTCAAGAGGCAGACGGGTGTTTTTACCGTACATTTACTTGTGGCTTGCAGTCTGTTAGACGCTGAGTGGCCATGCGGAAACACATCTCATTGTGTTCAGGTGACTTTAAATGTTTAGTAGAGAGGCGGATGGCCGCTGTCACTGAACGTGTACCCCTGGATTGCGGTCTGTGTTTGTTGGTGGTGGCAGCTGGGAAAGACTAAGCCCGGTGGCCGTGTGACTTTGGACATTCGCTGGGGATGTGTACGGACGTTTTGACACCTCTTGTGGGTTACAGTCGTATTACTCAGGTGCTGGAGGTTCATTGGGAGTGATTGGATGCGTGTGCAGCTTTGACTGTTCAGTACAGGGGTGGACGGATATTTTAGCTCTGGTTGTGGGTTATGGCCTACTTCCCGCTCACGGCTGGAACCCAGCGGCCACAATTCCAAATGTTTGACCATGTCGGCTGGCCGGCCGAAGTTCTCAGAGACTTTTACGTCTGGATAATAGCAAGTTAATTTGGATGATGGTTTAACAGAGCCAAGGTCCAGCATCCAGGTAACGAACACGTCTGGATACTGCATGTCTGGATAAACGAGGGACTACTGTACATACTTTGATGGACTGTGGGATAGCATTATCTTGATTTTTAGGATGATGACGCTTGTGTATCATACTCCATACAGACCTTATTTGTCCTTGGATAGGTTTGCCATGTATAATACAGTACCCATAAATAATTATGGATTTTTTTTTTTTTTTACCTCACCTTTGTTTTTATTTTTTATTATTGGTTCAAATGAAACTTTTCATGTTTCAGTTGTTTTAATGATCATTTTTATTGGAAATGCCTTATCTTACCATTTTCAACCCCCTCCCCCTTTCCCATGGCGAAAAAAGGTATTTCTGACAAAAACGATGATTTAAAAATTGATCGAAACAAATGAAAACTCCCCCCCCCCCCAAAAAAAAAAAAAAAAAAAGCCATGTCAAAACCAGGGCCTGTATTTATCATTAGCTGGCAACATTCACAAGGGGCCTGGTAAAGTCCCAAGCCAGTGAACCGTTCACAAATATGCAAATGACCATAAGAGTTATTTATCAACCTTGTAAAGTGGTCCTAATGCTGCGAACTCATCCCAGCAGTGTGGCAAGTCTGCTCGTGGTGCAGGCATCTTTTAAGGAGTTAGGAGGCGTTCACAAGAGGTGAGTCGGCGACGGTATAAACACAAACAGTTGACCACTGCTTACACCAATCGTGGAATTTTTCACCACGGAGTGGCTTCCTCAGTGGATGTGATGATGAAGAGTTAGGAAATGATACCATTTATACCGGGAATGAATTATATTTGTGACAAACTTGGTGAGAAATGAGATAACCAGCTACATACGATGAAGTAATGCTGTCTACCCGGAAATGAAACGTGCTCTGACCCTTTGGTATATGGCACAGTGTGGCAGTGCAACGATGACAATTTTAGGTTGTCACAACCAACAGTCAGCCAAGTGACCATGCTGACGTTTGAAGTTCTGGTTACACTGGAAATAATAGTCATTTGCTTCCAATGGATACTTGAGATATTCAAAGAAAGCAGGCAGAATTTTCAGAGAAGGCAGGCAGAATAATCAGGGAAAGCAGGCAGAATATTCAAAGAAGGCAGGCAGAATATTTGAAGAAATCAAGCAGAATATTCAAGGAAAGCAGTCAGATGATTCAAAGAAATAAGGGAGAATATGTAAGGAAAACTGGCAAACGTAACACAACTGTTAACATTTTAGTTTATTAATCTGAAATGTATGTCAGGAAAGGAGATTGTGCAGTTTTGTAGTTCATAGTTTAAGCATAGAGATGCACACAAATACACTTGGTACTGACAGATTATGTTCTTGTGTACAGCGTGGTGCTTGACAGTGTTGTGGATACGAGAGTGGTGAGAGGATGATCGGGAAGTCTGTCATTTCATATGGCTGTGGTATGGAAGGTAAAGCTGGGAAGAATAAGACTAAAAGTGAGAGAGAAGAGCAGTCAAGGCAAAAAACTGAAAGTGAAGAAACAAAGAAAACAGCAATTGTCTGATGAATATATGGAGGAAGTGGGTGGAACAGATAAAATGAATGATAAAACATGGTGGGGTAGGATATAGGGTGGTGGGATAAAGAGGGAGAAGTGGCAAGAGTGGATGCAGAAAGGTACTCATATGAAAGAAGAGAGCACACTGACAGTAAAGCATTCAAAGAGATTAATATGAAGGAAAAAAAATAGTAGGTAAATGAGGATCTTGGAAGACAAATGAAAATAAATGAACAACTCTTAGGAACATCTCACAGTAGTGAAATGTTTTGGAGCTTGGGAATGGACTCTTGTGGAAGGGGAAGGCCACTGTGATAAAGCGGCCCCAGGTACCTTACTGGGGGAGACTTCATGCTCCAGACTCCCTCATGACATCAACCATCCAGACTGCCATTAACCCTTTCTGTGCTGGAGCCTATGTTGGCTTTTGGGCGTCCAGTGCCAAGGGTGTGGGAGGCTGAGTGACCCCTCAGTGCCAACCGTTTTCAACTGTTTTCATTTTTCCATGAGGCATTTAGTAGGAGGTGGTTGGATGTGGTATATGTGCAGGAAGTCAGGTATAGCGGAGGATCGGCCAGAATGATTGCAGGGAGGGTTTGTTATTACAAGTTGTTTTGGCAGAGTAGAACAGGTGGGTGAGAAATAGGGGCGTGGAAGAAGTTGAGAGGCGGAAGAGAGAGTTATATGTAGAAAGAAAGAGAGAGGTGAAAAGAGTAGTAAGAGAGAGTAAGAAGAGAGTGGATGAGGAATTTAGAAGGAATTTGAGTGTAAAGTGGAGGGACTGTAAGAAAATGTTCTGGAAAGAGGTGAAAAGAGTAAGACAGGGTGGAAGTGAAGTTAGCAGGGGAGTGAAAGATAAAAATGGTAGATTACTAGTGGAGAAGGGAGAAAAAGTGAGCAGATGGAGAGAACACTTTAAGGAATTGTTGAACATAGAGGATGGAAGTAATGCGAGTATAAGTGGCTGGGGAATGGCTGGGAGGAGGGAGGTGAGAAGACAGGAAGAAATCAGTAGGATAGAAGTTATGGCAACAATGAAGAAAGTTAAATCGGGGAAAGCCCCAGGAATTGATGGAGTGTGTGGTGAAATGCTGAAGCATGGGGGAGAGATAGTAGTAGAATGGATGTGGAAGATGTGCAGATTGGCCTGGGAGGAAGGTAGAGTCCCAGAGGATTGGAAGTCAGGTATAATTATTCCCTTGTACAAAGGAAAAGGGGAAAAAAAAGTGTGTGGTAATCATAGGGGCATTTGTCTTCTTAGTATAATAGGAAAAGTGTATGGGAGGATACTTATTGACAGAGTTAGAGAAAGAACAGAGAAATTAGTTGGAGAAGAACAGGGAGGCTTTAGGAAGGGAGGAGGTTGTGTAGATCAGATATTCATTCTTAAATCTTTAGTGGAAAAGTTTCTAGAGAAGAGAAAGAAGTTGTATGCGGCTTTCATGGATTTGGAGAAAGCATATGACAGGGTGGATAGAGAAGTATTGTGGAAAGTGTTAAGAATATATGGAGTAGATGGGAAGTTGTTGAATGCTGTGAAGAGTATGTACGATGGTGCGAAGGCTGCAGTGCGTGTGGATGGTGAATTAAGTGAATTTTTCTCTTTGAAAGTTGGGTTGAAACAGGGATGTGTCATGTCTCCATGGTTGTTCAATCTTTACATGGATGGGGTAATAAAAGTGGTACAAGGTAGGGTAGTGGATGTTGGAGTGGCCCTGGTGAGAGAGGATAGTGTTTGGAACCTTGTACTGTTGTTTGCAGATGATACTGTGTTGTTGAGTGAAGACGAAGGGGAGCTGCAAGGCTTGGTGGATGAGTTTGGGAGAGTGTGTAAGAAACGGAATCTAAAGGTGAATGTAGGGAAGAGTAAAGTGATGGTCTTTGAGAGAGGTGAAGTCAGTGAATGTACAGCGAGGTTGGATGGTGAGGAATTGGAAAATGTGAGTACGTTTAAGTACTTGGGTAGTGTGATGAATAAGGATGGAGGTTTGGAGGGTGAAGTGCTTGAAAGGGTACAGCAGGGAAGAAAGGTTGCTGGTTCTTTGAAAGCAGTGATAAGAAACAGGGAAGTGAGCATGGAAGTGAAAAAGTTACTACATGACAGTATTGTGATACCAACTCTAACGTACGGAAGTGAAGCTTGGACGTTGTTGGAAGGACACAAGTCAAGAGTGAGAGCAGTGGAAATGAGTTATTTAAGAGGAGCCTGTGGAGTCACATGGAGAGACGGGCTGACGAATGAGGATATAAAGGAGCTTTGTGGTGTGGATGTGGATGTGATAGGAAGCGTTATGAGGAACACACTGAGGTGGTTTGGCCATGTGGAGAGGATGGAGGGTGAAAGACTGACGAAGAGAGTGTATGTGAGTGAGGTGGAGGGGGGAAGAGGGAGGGGGAGGCCGAGGATGAGATGGCGGGATGGGGTGGAGAGGTATATGAGAGAGGGGGGTGTGAGTTGGGAGCAGGGCAGTGAGATGGCGCGGGACAGGGCGACTTGGAGGCGATTTGTTTGTGGCCACCCCAAACGGGATTGAGGCGTCTGGCAATAGATAGATAGATAGATAGGACAGATGGATATGGTGGCGTGGAGACGTTGGTTGGGGAGAAATGGGTGGAATATGTCATGAATGTTATGAGAGTCAGTGATAGCATAATAGTAATGAAAATTTTGTTTGGTTGGATAATGGTTGCTTTTATATTGGCGTATGCCCCACGGGCAGGCTTGGATGAGGTAGTGAAGGATAGATTTTGGGATGACTTAAGACGTGTAGTAAGTGGTATGGGGGCCAATGAGATTGTAGTGTTAGGAGGGTATTTAAATGGTCATGTAGGTGAAGAAGCTCAAGGATATGAAGGAGTACAGTTGCCTCCACTGGTCCATTGACCACTCAGTGTTTTCATTGTGTGGGCTGTCTGAGGTGTGAACCACCCGAGTATTAGAACGTGTATTGGAAGCAAAGTTGGGTGAGGCAGGCAGTGGATGGTTGGTGCTTTTATGCGGGGGTAGAGGAGGTAGAGGGTTTGGAAAACTAGTGGATGTTTGAGGAGGTTGGGAAGACAGTATGAGGTGCATTATTTATGTGAAAAGGAATTACAGTCATTAAAGTGTGTTACTCCTCACTGTGGTGGTTACAGTTAATAAGAAACCTTTTAAGATATAATGCAGAATGTGGGATGAGGAAAGACCTAGCTTCGGCCAGGTCCCTCATGGCTGTTGCGAGAACCTAAGAGCCATAGAGATGTAATTTCATTGTCTTTTATGTAAGATCAATGAGGTTGTATAAATATGACACATAACCATTGGATTTTTGGACACGTTGGAATATTACGAATTATATATATTGCCATGGCCACCATGCACTACTCAAGTCTATCCCCAACTTCCCTCCAAACGCACCTCACTGAGTTTGTCATTAGCAGTATGTAGTCGTTAATATCCTGTAAGGATTTCAGTAATGCTGGTAGAGGTTGCAGTTACAAAGCTTCATAGAATTATCTACAGTAAACACTGAACGTGGTGTTAGGACAGTTGCAATTCCCGTTGTTTGCAGTTGGCTAAGTGCAAGCAATGATTAACCTTCACTGCAAGTGTGACACAATGTGTATTCGGGCTTCTAAATTGGCCTAGTGTTAACATGTTACGGCCACAGCTCCCAGCGGTCATCCCCTCACTCTCCCCCACATAGGCATTCCTCTATAGTGTTGCTACACATGTAGAGGCTCATATCAGGTGTTGGCTGATCTATTATCTTGATAGGGGATGACAGTCATCTACGTAATGTGTCTTCCTAATGGGGTTATGTAAATTAAATAAAAGTTCTGTACCAGTCTTTGAACCCATATCATGTCATTTCATCAAAATTTCACTTAATCGGCCAACACAAGACTCTAAACCTTAACCAAATACAAAAGGTGCCACATTACCCATAGCACTTGCAGAGAGTATATAACCATCCATCCATCCATCCATTGCCAGACACCATGTATCCAAACGGGGTGGTCAAGGGCTTAGAGTTAATTGTTTGACAGGGAGGGGCACTAATCCTCCACCAACCCCACTTGACACGTAGGGATGCCAACAGCATCTGGTGTTCCCAGGCGGTCACCCATCCGAGTACTAACCAGACCCACGCAACGTTGAGTATATAACAATGGATAAATATCAAGAGAGTTTTTTTTTTATACTAGGAAGAAGGAACCGAAGGCGACAAGCCCACAAACTGTTCCTTCCAAGTGTACTGGGCACCTCTGTGATCCGCACTTTTGCGTGGTCAAAAAGGGCAGAAATCAAGTCACTAGTGATTACCACTGTGTGCTGGAACGTTCAGGAACTCAGATTGACGGAGACTCTCTCCCAGTAGCGGCCTCTTTGGTTGCGTTTATTACTTTTCAAGTGGTCAAGTTAAGAGTGGTAGCGTGCCAAAATGACAGGAATCAGTCTCCACTCAGCCAACCCAAGCCCAACCTTCACAATTTCCCAAAATGCTCCTGGGATACACATTAACAAGCTACTAGGTAATCCCTATACCACCAGTTCTCAAGGGTTATACAGACAATAAAGTTTGAGTGGGAGGAAATATGTATTAACAAGACCAAACAAATGAGTAGAAATCTTCCTATCTACTAGCCTTACAGATTAAACCTGAATCAATTGGTACTTTATTCAAAAATATATGGTCCTAATATCAAATTCCACCAAACTTAGCTCCTTAGTCCCAGGTTCAGTCTAGTGTGGTTCTTCATAATCGTCCCTCTGAGCACATAGTTCACTGGTCCAGTCCTCTCTTATTCTTGACCTTGACTTCGATACCGAGACCTTGACTCACTGGGACTGACCTCAACGCTTCGACCAGAGAATTCCTTGGGGGGGGGGGAGGATGACTACAGCACTGACCATCTGCCTCGTTTCACCGTCGGTGGGTGAGTGAGTCACACACTAACACTACATGATGGAAAGGGGGAGGGGGGGGATGATGGCTTATGCAATTGAAAATTTTCATTACTATAGGCTTGTGATCTCAGTGTGATGCTTTTCCCCTCACAATCGATTACCTGAAAAAAATGACATTCTGTAGTTACAATAATTACTTTACAACAATCTCTCTTTATACCCTTACATCGAAAAAATAAAAATCATCGTGCCTTACATCTCTTTATGCATGCGTACATTATGCTGGAGTACGTGACCATAGGCACATATTCCCATCCACTCGAGTTTTTATACTATAAAGAGACTTAATACTAGTAAATTACAGTAGGGAAAAAAAAATGACTTAGCAACTAGGTAACTTAATATACGTTCTGATCACGTTCACATGGAAACGGCTATACCTCGGCCACATTCTCTCACTTAATCGAACTTTTGGTCATAAAATAAACTAGATACAACTCATTATCACTTCCGGGCACTACACAAGAAAAACAAAATACAAGAGAGAGCCAAATTCAAGATGCGATCATTTTGAGAAGCCTGGACACACTGCGTTTGAAAGACTGGAGATCATAGCTAGGAGGAAATACAGACAGAGAGAGACAGTTCCAGAGTTGACCTGTTGCATAAATGAAGGACTGGGAGTAACGGTTAACTTTGCATTAGAGTGCTGGACAGAAAAGGGATGAGAGTTTGTTGCTAGACGGGTGCTACGCGCCCATCATAGAGGTGGAGGGATGCAAGCAGACAGTTCAGAGGAGCAGTGACCATTGAAGTAGCATTAGAAAAGAGATAAAGAGGCAAAAGTGTGGCGAAGAAACAGATTTTGAAGGAAGCCAGCTAGAGGAGGAGAGTTAATGAGACGAAAAGCCTTTGACTCCACCCTATTAAGAAGAGCTGTATGTGGGGACCCTCCCCACACGAGAATTGTACTCTACACAGGGGAAGATAAAACCCGTGTATAAAGCCAACAACTGTGCAGGGGTAAAGAAGGTACGGAGTTGGCTTAGCACACCTAGTCTCTTGGAAGCAGATTTTACAAGAGATGTAATATGATCTTTCTAAGATAAGTCCTGAGTGAATGAAACCCCAAGCATGATCAAGGATGGTGCAGGATTAAGCTGAATATTATTAAAAATTAGTGGGTACTCCTGTGGAAGATTTTGTCGGGTTGATAGGTATAAGAACTGAGTCTTTGTTGCAGTATAAACTATCTATCTATCTATCTATTGCCAGACGCCTCAATCCCGTTTGGGGTGGCCACAAACAAATCACCTCCAAGTCGCCCTGTCCCCTGCCATGTCACTGCCCTGCTCCCAACTCACACCCCCCTCTCTCATATACCTCTCCACCCCATCCCTCTGTCTCATCCTCGGCCTCCCCCTCCCTTTTTCCCCCTTCACCTCACTCACATACACTCTCTTTGTCAGTCTTTCACCCTCCATCCTCTCCACATGGCCAAACCACCTCAGTGTGTTCCTCATAACGCTTCCCATAACATCCACATCCACACCACAACGCTCCTTTATATCCTCATTCATCAGCCTGTCTCTCCATGTGACTCCACAGGCTCCTCTTGAATAACTCATTTCCACTGCTCTCACTCTTGATTTGTGTCCTTCCAACAACGTCCAAGCTTCACTTCTATACGTTAGAGTTGGTATCACAATACTGTCATGTAGTAACTTTTTCACTTCCATGCTCACTTCCCTGTTTCTTATCACTGCTTTCAAAGAACCAGCAACCTTTCCTCCCTGCTGTACCCTTTCAAGCACTTCACCCTCCAAACCTCCAAACCTCCTTACTCATCACACTACCCAAGTACTTAAACGTACTCACATTTTCCAATTCCTCACCATCCAACCTCGCTGTACATTCACTGACTTCACCTCTCTCAAAGACCATCACTTTACTGTTCCCTACATTCATCTTTAGATTCCATTTCTTACACACTCTCTCAAACTCATCCACCAAGCCTTGCAGCTCCCCTTCGTCTTCACTCAACAACACAGTATCATCTGCAAACAACAGTACAGGGAGTTTCCAAACACTATCCTCTCTCACCAGGGCCACTCCAACATCCACTACCCTACCCTGTACCTTTTTATTACCCCATCCATGTACAGATTGAACAGCCATGGAGACATGACACATCCCTGTTTCAACCCACCCTTCAAAGAGAAAAATTCACTTAGTTCACCATCCACACGCACTGCAGCCTTCGCACCATCGTACATACTCTTCACAGTATTCAACAACTTCCCATCTACTCCATATACTCTTAACACTTTCCACAATCCTTGTCTATCCACCCTGTCATATGCTTTCTCCAAATCCATGAAAGCCACATACAACTTCTTTCCCTTCTCTAGAAACTTTTCCACTAAAGATCTAAGAATGAATATCTGATCTACACAACCTCTTCCCTTCCTAAAGCCTCCCTGTTCTTCTTCAACTAATTTCTCTGTTCTTTCTCTAACTCTGTCTATAAGTATCCTACCATACACTTTTCCTATTATACTAAGAAGACAAATGCCCCTATGATTACTACACACTTCTTTTTCCCCTTTTCCTTTGTACAAGGGATAATTATACCTGACTTCCAATCCTCTGGGACTCTACCTTCCTCCCAGGCCAATCTGCACATCTTCCACATCCATTCTACTACTATCTCTCCCCCATGCTTCAGCATTTTACCACACACTCCATCAATTCCTGGGGCTTTCCCTGATTTAACTTTCTTCATTGCTTCCACAACTTCTGTCCTACTGATTTCTTCCTGTCTTCTCACCTCCCTCCTTCTCCCAGCCATTCCCCAGCCACTTATACTCGCATTACTTCCATCCTCTACGTTCAACAATTCCTTAAAGTGTTCTCTCCATCTGCTCATTTTTTCTCCCTTCTCCACTAGTAATCTACCATTTTTATCTTTCACTCCCCTGCTAACTTCACTTCCACCCTGTCTTACTCTTTACCTCTCTCCAGAACATTTTCTTACAGTCCTTCCACTTTACACTCAAATTCCTTCCAAATTCCTCATCCACTCTCTTCTTACTCTGTCTTACTAATCTTTTCACCTCTCTCTTTCTATCTACATATAACTCTCTCTTCCGCCTCTCAACCTCTTCCACGCCCCTATTTCTCATCCATTTATTGTATGCTTTCTTCTTTTGTGCCACAACCCATTTCACCTCTTCAGTCCACCACGCTGTTCCTTGCACCCCCCTCCGCCTTCTCTTCCTTCCACACACCACATCACATGCTGCACATATTTCTTCTGTAAATATTCTACACACACCTTCCACGTCTCCCATCTGCTCTAATTCATATTTGCCAAATCGTTCCTCCACTTCTCTCTTATACTTTGCCTTTTTCTCATCCTCTTGTAACCTTCCACTCTCCTTGCAACTACTCCTTCCTCTCGTCTTTCTCTTCTTCTATTCCTCCATCTTACTTGAACTCTAATTCTGGCCACCACCAAGTAGTGGTCGGAAAGTCCACTCCCCCAACCTCTATAAACTCTTGCATCCATTACACATCTTCGCATCCTGTCATCCACACACACATAATCAATCATTGCCTTCCTTTCATTCAGTTAACCACCCACCCTTCTCATCACTTGCCATGTATACCTGTGGATCATTTTATGCCTGAAGAGGGTATTGGCTATCACCAACCCCCTCCCAGCACAAATGTCCACTAACGCACTCCCATTCTCATATATCTCAGCAGGCACACCCCACTCACCAACTATTCCATCCACCTTCACATTCCCAACTTTACCATTCATATCACCAATCAAAAACACTCTCTCATTCCTTCCAAACTTTTACATGCACACTTCTACATTTGTCCAGAACTCTTCTCTCACTCTTCTAGCACAATCTTGCGTTGGCGCATACACACACACAATCGCCCACATTTGTATTCCAACTTTCAACTTTACCCACACAATCCTTGACCCAACTGATCCATACTGTCTTATGCTCCTCTTCCATCTTTTACTCACAACTTTACATACTCCTTCCTTTGCCCTCTCATTCTCACCTACTCCTGCACATATACCCTATCCATACTCCCATTCTCTCACACTTTCTCCTTTCCATTTTGTTTCAGTTATTCCACAAACATCCACTTTCGCATTCTCAAGCACCTGGACAATCTCTCTCTCTTTCACCTCATCATTCGCTCCCCTTACATTCCAAGTTCCAATTACAATGTCCTTTGTCCGGTCCTTGGTCGTCATCGTTTGGTCAGTCCTTGTCCGAGGCTTATTGTTTGTTTCTTTAGTTAGTTGTTTTCCGGTGAGGGGCACTAACCCTTCGCCAACCCTTTTAGTCCCCTTTTACGACAAGCAGAGATACTGGGGGAGTATTCTTGAAAACCCCCCCTACCCCCAGGTGGGTGCAGTATAAACAACTAGATTATTTTCACCCGTCAGAGATACGAGCCAAGTCAGACATCAGGTGTGCCATAGCCTCATCCCTTGTTTGTTGAAGTAACTGCTGAGATGGACATTGTGGGAACCGAACAAAAGGTGAAAGGTGGAATCATCAGCGTATGAGTGGATAGGGTTAGATGTACAGCTTAGAGGGTCATTGATGAATAAAAGGAAGAGTTGGTAATAGGGCAGAGCCCTGAAGAACACCACTGTTGATAGATCTAGAAGAACGATGGCTGTCTACAACAGAAGCTATAGAATGACCAGAAAGGAAGCTAGAGATGAAGGCACAGATAGAAGGATAGAAACCGTAAGAGGGCAGTTTGGAAATTAAAGATTTATTCCAGACTCAATCAAGAGCCTTTGAGATGTCAGGTGAAATGGCAAAACTTTAGCCAAATTCACAAAAGACGGATGACCAGGAGTCTGAAAGTAGGTGAGAAGATTGCCAGTGGAGCGTCCCTGATGGAACTCATGCTGACGATCAGAAAGAAGGTTGTGATAGGAAAGATGCTTTAAAATGTTTCTGTTAAGAATTGACTCAAAAACTTTTGAGACACAGGATGTTAAGGCAATTGGACGATAGTCAGAGGATTAGGAATGGTCACTCTTCTTTGGGACTGGCTGAATGAGAGCAAACTTCCAGCAAGAAGGAAAGGTACAAGTTGGTAGACAAAGGCAGAAGAGTTTACCTAGGCAGGGTGTAAGCACAGAAGCACAGTTCTTGAGGAAAACAGGAGGGACTCCATCAGGCCTATATGCCTTGTTAGTATTGAGGCCTGTGATGGCAGAAAATACATCAGCTGAAGAAATTTTATTATCAGCATGAGGAAGTCTGAGGGGGGAAGTGATGGAAGAACAGCACCGGAATCATCTAAGGTGGTATTGGAGGAGAAAGTCTGAGCGAAGAGATATGCTTTATCAGTAGAAATAGCTACAGAGCCATCAGAGTAGAAATGAGGAGGGAAGGATGATGAAGTAAAGTTGTTAGAATGGTTTTTGGCAAGGTGCCAGAAGGAGCGAGAAGAATTTGAGTTAGAGAGTTGAGAGCATTTAGTACGGATGAAACTATTTTTAGCAGAACAGAAGAACAGACTTAGCACGATTCCGGGGAGAAATATAAGCAAGATGTGATTCAGGGGTGGGTTTGTTCTGGTACCTTTTATAGGCCCTTTCCTTCTTGCAGACAGCATTAGAACAAGTGTGATTAAACAAAGGCTTTCTTACATTAGTCAAAGGATATGAGAAGGGAATTTATGCTTCAATGCCCGAGAGAATAACCTCGGTAATGCGCAAGGCACAATCAGATGACTCCTGGCCATGGAAGCAATAATTATTCCAGGGAAAATCAAAGAAGTACTGCCTAAGGGCTTCCCAATCTGCAGCTCAAAAGTGCCACATACGATGTTTTTTTAGAGGGTCCACAGGCTGTACCAGAGCGATAGGACAGGTTAAGGTAATAAGGTTGTGATCGGAGGAGCCCAATGGAGAGAAAAGATTAACAGTGTAAGCTGAAGGATTATTTGTAAGGAAGAGGTTAGGAGGAGGCCGTAGCACGGGCCGAACAGGGTATTACTCCCGAGGGGAATGGGAATGCTGGTGATAGGGAGAGCTAGAGCTCCTGTTTCACTAGCTAACTGACCATCCCCCTTTGCTGACCTTTTCAGTGTGACAGTAACATGGAGAGTAGACCAGCATACTCTCCTAAACATTTCCTCTAACTATCTATGCACTACACCACATGCACTTTACATTTCACCCAACGTATCCCACTACGTTACAGGGGTTGCCGCCACCAAGGGCATGCGGCCAGAAAACTTTGCCCCCGCTACCTAGTGGCGGACTTCTGGGGGGAGGTGTGGCGGGGGTTCCGCCAGCATAGATCATGGGTCCAGGGCGAGATGGGGCTCGGGCCTGTGCTAGAGGGTACAGGGCATTGCGGTTCCCAGGCTGCCGCTTTCCGCCCAATAGAGAGGGGCCCGAACCTGGGAGTAGCACCCCAGGAGGCTGCCCTATCAGTGGGTGTATAATGGCGGGATAGTTGCAGTGCCAAGATGCGCTTGGAGGGTGTCCCTGCAGCTGTGCTGGCAGGGTGCCCCGAGGCCACTACCACAGCCACAGGTAAGCTGGTGGGCTAGGGGTCCCAGATCCATTGCCTGGACCTGGGACTGTGCAGTGAGTGGGACCTGTGCTGTGTTTGTCCCCCTTTATTAATACTGAAGATGACAAAACAAAATAAGTTTCAAAGCAAGCCTGAGGACAGTAAATCACCCATGGGGATGAGGGTGGGTTCATGGAATGTGGGAAGTTTGAGGGGAAGAGCGGGGGAAGTCGTTGAGGCATTCAGTAGGAGGTGGGTGGATGTGCCATGTTTGCAGGAAGTCCAGTACAGGGGTGGATCAGCCAGAAAGATTGTTGGGAAGGACTGTTGCTATAAGTTGTTTTGGCAGGGGGGGGACAGACAGATATGGAGGTGTTGGTGTGATGGTTGCGGAGAAATGGGTTGACTATGTTATGAATGTTTTGAGAGTAAGCGATAGGATATTGGTAGTGAAAATTCTGTTGGGAAGAAAGATAGCTGCGATTATATTGGCATATGCTCCACAGGCAGGATTGGATGAATCAGAGAAAGATAGATTTTGAGATTTAATACGTGTAGTGGGTGGTATGCGGGATGATGAGATAGTGATTTTGGGAGGGGACTTAAATGGTCATGTAGGTGAAGCAGCACAAGGTTATGAAGGAGTGCATGGGGGTTGTGCGTATGGTCTAAGGAATGCAGAAGGGGAAAGGATACTTGAGTTTGGGGAGGCAACAGACATGATTGTGTGCAACACATATTTTAGGAAAAGAGACAGTAGGTTAATTACGTATGAGTCTGGGGGAAATAGCAGTCAGATAGATCATTTTCTGGTTAGGAGGGCCGATAGGAGGTTAGTGAGGGATGTTAAAGTTATAGGAAGTGAGGAGTGTGTGCAGCAGCAAAAACTATTGATTTGTGATATGGTGCTTAAAGAACAAGTGATGAAAAAGAGGACTTATGTACCTAGGAGGAAAATATGGAAGCTGAAAAACCAAGTAGTAAGGGATGCCTTCTATAGCAAGTTGAGGAGAGTGGTGGCTGAACAGGGAGCTGTAGACAGAGGCGTTAATGAACAGTACAGAGCCCTCAAGAACAACTTCTTGAGAGTTACTGATGTAACATGCAGTTGGACAAGAGGACCACCAAGACATAAAGTAACTTGGTGGTGGGATGAGGGTGTAGAAGCTGCAGTTAAGGAGAAAAGAAGGCTTTTCCGGGAATGGAAGAAGGGTGGTAGCAAAGAGGAATATTTGGCTGCCAAGCACAGGGCTAGAAGAGAGGTATACAGGGCAAAGTCTGAGTCACAGAGACAATTACTTGATCTTGATAACCTAAATCATGGGGAAAGGAAAAATATATTTAGGGTGGTAGGTCGGGTGAAGAGGGATAATCGGGATATTATAGGTGAGCAATGTGTGAAGAATGATGAAGGAAGGGTAGTGGTGAACAGTGAGGATATTAAAGATGCATGGAGAGAGCATTATAACCGGTTGTTGAATGAGGAGTTTGACTGGGACAGGGAAGGTTTGGAGCCAGTAGATCCAGTGTCTGGCCCTTGGCCTTTGATTGATACTGCTACTGTGAGTGAGGCAATAGGCAGGATGAGGGTGGGGAAGGCAGCAGGTGAGTCTGGGTTGACTGCCGAAATGTTGAAGGCCTCAGGCGATATAGGGGTGAGTTTAGTCACTGACCTGATAAATAGGATTATTTATGAGTGTGTTGTCCCAGATGATTGGCTGAAGAGTGTAATTGTAAATGTGTATAAAAGGAAAGGTGATGCCCTGGAAAGAGGAAATTATAGAGGTATAAAGCTTTTAGATCAGATAATGAAGGTAATGGAGAGAGTTTTAGAAGGTATGATTAGAGAAAGAGTGAATATTGATGAGATGCAGTTTGGGTTTATGCCAGGTAGGGGGACCATTGATACCATATTCATTGTTCAACAGCTTCAGGAAAAATATATTGGTAGGAGAAGGGAGCTTTGTTTTTGTTGATTTGGAAAAGGCCTTTGACAGAGTCCCTAGAGAGGTGGTGAAGTGGGTAATGAGAAAGCTTGGCTTGGAGGAGTGGCTGGTTAGGGTGGTTATGGCCATGTATGTGGGTGCTCACACCCAGGTGAGAGTGAAAGGAGATTTGAGTGATGAGTTTTCCATGAATGTTGGTGTTCATCAGGGGTCAGTCTTGAGTCCCATGTTGTTTATCATGGTACTTGAAGCCCTTTCACGTGACTTTAGAAACGGACTCCCGTGGGAGTTGTTGTATGCTGATGATTTGATGTTGATTGCAGAGAACGAAAGGGAGGCGGAGGAAAGGTTTAGGAAGTGGAGAGATGGTATGGGGCAAAAGGGTTTAAGGGTAAATGCAGATAAAACAAAAGTGTTGATATCTAGGGTTGGTGGCGGTACTGTCAAAGACGAGGGAGAGTGGCCATGTGCAGTTTGCCACAAGGGCATGGGAAGTAATTCCATCTTGTGCGGTGTGTGTGATAAATGGGTGCATAAGAGATGTAGTGGTATCAGTGGTAGACTGCGAGATAATGCTGATTTGATGTGTACGGCGTGCCTGGGTGAGCAGGTGGAGATTGTCAGACGTGAAAGGGTTGAACTTGCTGGTGAATCTCTTGAGTGTGTGGAAGAGTTTTGTTATTTGGGAGACATGTTGTGTGCTGGAGGTGGGGCTGGAGCTAGCTCTGTGGCTAGGGTGAGAAGTGGTTGGAAGAAGTTCAGGGAGCTTTTGCCTCTCCTGACATTGAGAGGGCTCTCCCTACATGCTAAGGGGTCTTTGTATGCAGCATGTGTTAGGAGTGTAATGCTGTATGGCAGTGAGACCTGGGCAGTGAAGGAGGAAGATATTCGCCGGCTCAGACGTACAGAAATGACAATGATTAGGTGAATGTGCAGTGCGTCCCTGCGTCCAAGGTCTGGAGGGGCTGGGTTTACAATGGAAGAGTTGAGAGGTAGGATGGGACTGGAGTGTATTGGTGTTGTGATGAGGAGAGGTAGATTGAGGTGGTTTGGGCATGTGGATAGGATGGGGGATGATAATTGGGTGAGGAAGGTGAGAAGTGTAAATATTGGGGATGGGGTTATGAAGGGTAGACCGAGAAAGACATGGGACGAGGTCATTAATTGTGACCTTAGGGTTAAGGGACTGAACAGGGAGGCTGCAATGGATCGTGCAGCGTGGAAAACCGCCATTAGGTGACCAAGGCTGACACATGCAAGCATCTTGGAGCCTTTAAAAACGAAACGAAAACGAAACGAAACGAGTAACTGCATATGTAAGTGCACTTTTGTAACTGTAATAGAAACTGTCAGCTTAACCCTTTAACCGCGGGTGTCATTCCAGAATGACATTGACAAAACTGTACCAAACCGCAGGTGTCATTCTGGAATGTTCGTGAATATTTTGAACACCGCGTGTTTTTCCTGTGTGCAGATTGTCTCACGCAAGAGTAGCTGTCGAGTTCTTTCACACCAGCCATCCCACACCTCCCTCCTCCCACCCCGAGGGGGCCCCCTCCACCCCTACCCTGACACGCATCAGTCAGTATCTGTCCAGCTCTGTGCGTGATAATGGCGCTCCGTCCTGAGTCATCATCGCTCGCTTCCTCCTGGGAAATTATTAGTGCTAGTGTGCCTTCGACCTCTACACCGAGGAAGGAACTGCCGACGGCGAGGCAGAAGGGGTTGAGCACCCCAGAAATTAGGACAGAGCTGGATAAAACTGTAAGTACAACTCTGGATTGTGGCAGTGAGAGTAATACACTTACAGCAAGTAGTAGTGACGATTTTGCAGTGATCGGTGGTGAACCGTTTAGCATTGACAGTGACAGTGATGAAAGTGAACATGTTGTTTCCCCCCCACCGCCCCCAACTTACTCTGGGAAAGGGAAGGCGCCTATGGGGAAAATTGGTGTTGTATGTGGGAAGGGAGTGAAGCGTAAACTTACGTCTCCTACACCAGGCCCTAGCAAGCATTTCCCACCACTTTCCCGTTCCCCTAGCCCTACTGCCCTCACATCTTCTTCATCTTCTGCTGTGCCCTCTCCTCAGTCTACATCATCTGAGGAATATGAATTCCCAGAGCCTGCACAGCGAGGGAAGGCAGGCCGTGCAGGCAGGGTAAGCAGGGCAGGCCGGCCTAGAACAAAGGGGATGCGTGGCAGTAGGAGGGCAAAGCTGGGTGATAAGCGAGGTGATAAGCGGGGAAGAAAGGGTCGGATTTCACCACACACCAGGTCAGTAACCCCCCCCCCGCCTGCCCCCCGCCCAGCTCCCTCACCCTCGCCACCCCCCCACTCACCCCCCCACTCACCCCCCTCCCGCTCACCTCCTGCCTCACCCATTGCCTCCACCTCAGCTCCTTCTCACGGGGAAAAGAGTGCAATGCGACCTGCCACTTCCACTGAACCACGCAGCGGGAAAGTGGATGCATTTGTTTGGTCTGACGGTGCTGATTTTCAGCCACACAATCCGCCATTTGCCATGACAAATGCGGGAATACAGCCTGCCTTCCCATCCAACGAAGGAGATGATTTTGTTGACTACTTCCTGGCCTTCATGGATGACGAAATCGTGCAGTTTGTCAGCGATGAGACCAATAGGTATGCAGCTCAGTGTGCAACAGAAGGGCTGGGACCTATTGGCTCACCAAAGCAAGTGTCGTGGTTGCCTGTCGGGATCAGAGAGCTGTATGCGTTCTTTGCTCTCATGTTCTTGATGCCCCATATCAAGAGACATGAGTTGGAGGAGTACTGGCTGGTTGATGACATTACTTCTATCCCAACATTCGGGAAGTACATGTCACGAGATCGGTTCCGACAGCTGCTAGGATACCTGCACTTCACTGACAATGGAAACCCGTCCCAAACTGACCCTTTGTGGAAAGTGAGGGATTTTCTCAACAGGATTAGGGATCGAATTATACGATTTTTCCGTCCTATGCAAAAAGTCGTCATAGATAAATCCCTGGTATTGTTCAGAGGACGTCTCAAATTCATGCAGTACATCCCCAGCAAATGCCACCGCTTTGGGATAAAGTTCTTTGTGCTGTGTGACTGTGAGACGGGGTATATCCTTGATTTCGTGATCTACTCTGCAAGTACAATGGACGTGGACAGGAAAGACCCCCTTGGCTTCTCTGGCTCCGTTGTAAAAGTGCTGATGGAGAGGTATTTTGGTGGGAATCATGTGCTGTACACAGACAATTATTACACAGCACCGAAACTTGCCAAATACCTGGCTGAACATGGCATTGGCACTGTGGGCACTGTACGGAGCCATAGGAAAGAGTGGCCAAGTTTCCCAGAAGCATCATCCTCATCCAAGGGAGATGTGCACCTGAAGAAGTCAGACAAGCTTCTGGCGATCAGGTGGCACGACAAGAAGGTCGTGAATATGCTCAGCACCATCCACAAGGGGGAATTGCAGAGAACTGGGAAGGTCAGCTACAGGATGGGAGAGCCAATCATGAAGCCCGATGCCGTCATTGACTACAGTATCAACATGAGACTTGTTGATAAGTCTGACATGATGATTGGCGAAATAGACTGTCTCAGGAGAAACACCCGATGGTACAGGAAGGCTTGCCTGCACATGCTCGATATGTGCATGCTCAACGCCTTCCTCCTCTACAAGACACAAGTCGGGGCATAAGGCAACCATCCCTGAGACAGTTCTCCAAGACTGTCGTGCTGCAGCTGCTTGCACGATTTGGTCAGGTGATGGCATTGGTCCCGAGGCGACACTCTGACACACAACCTGACCGTCTTGAGTGCTGCAATTACATGAGCCGGCACCAGCTTGTGAAATTGCCTCTTACCGCAGGCGGCAGGTTGTCACAGGGCTGCTGCAGAGTGTGTCATAACACCACACGGAGGCCTCGGACGAGAAAAATGAGCACACACCAGTGCCAGGAATGTCAAGTCGCTCTCTGTGTGACTCCATGCTTTGCCGAGTACCACTCTCTGAGTAAATACTGACAGTGACAGTGATATACAGTGATGCGACAGTGATGTGCTTTACCAATAATTGTATAATGGATAATGTAGTAATAAGGGATATTTTGCCTAGAAAACAATGTAAATATTGGCCAGTATAATAAGTGATATTGTAATAAGAGAATCTGCGGCACTGCTGTGATTCTGTGATGCGACAGTGACGTGCTTTACCAATAATTGTATAATATAGTAATAAGAGATATTTTACCTAGAAAATTATGTAAATATGGCCAGTATATAAGTGATATGGTAATAAGAAGATCTGCGGCACTTGTGTAATTCTGTGATGCGACAGTGACGCAATATAGTAATAAGTGCAGTGTAAATATAATGTATATTGCCCAGATTATATGTAAAATAGCAATAGAAGTTAGAAATAATGAAAACATCGCCATTAACCAAACGTCAGTAAGCGTGTGATGCCGCAGTGAAGTGCGGGCAACTACAGTGCCTTTTACCTACCTCAGTGAACACAGAGTGGGTGTTTATCGTATGTTCAGTGTTCATATATGTTTATAGTACTATTATCAGAGAGTGGTTGGCATTTGGTACTGGTGTGTGGGGCGTAAAATAGTGATTTTACACCCCTCACTTCTAACGGCACTTCCCGTCCTGTGAAAGTCAACAAAGTCATGAAACCTACATCAGTGCAAAGTTGAAGGTTAGTACTTTCTATTGGTACCTTATTTTTTTCTCTAGCTTTATTCTGTGCAGAGTTATTAAGATTTAAAGGTTTGTTTACATTTGGCTGAAACCCCCACGGGAGAGGCCAGTCGGGGCAAAACAATGCCCGCGGTTAAAGGGTTAAATAAACCTTCACTCAAATAAACTTAAACCTTCACCATAACAATTACACTATTTCCTGTAAGTAATTTGAACAAATAAAGTCTTAAACCTAATTGTTTTTTCATATTTTCTGTTTCCTTATTCAGTCATTTCCTCATCATCCACATCATTTCCCACATCATCCAAATCTTCCAAGGTGGATGGGGACTGGTGCAACCAACACTCGCACTAGTGACTAGCGGAGCAACCGTAAACTAACGCTAATGGTGCGAAACAAGCCCGCCGTGTATGAATTTTCGGATAGATTTCAGATTTTTGCGGTTAATCAAAATGAAAACGTTTTGGTAAAACTTATGGTTAAAGGCATATTATGGTTAAAGGAATTTCGGATAAAAGAGACTCCACTGTACTATCTATTGCCAGATGCCTTAATCCCATATGGGGTAGCCACAAACAAATTGCCTCCATGTCACCCTGTCCAATACCGTTGCACTGCCCTACTCCCAGCTCACACCTCCCTCTCTCATGTTCCTCTCCACTCCATCCCTCCTTGGCCTCCCCCTCCCTCTCCCCCATCCACCTCACTCACACTCTCCTCATCAGTCTCTGACTCACCATCCTCTCCACATGGCCAACCACCTTAGTGTATTTCTCTTAATGCTTCCTATCACATCCACAGCCACACCACAATGCTTCTTCATATCCTCATTTGTCAGTCTGTCTCTCCATGTGACTCCACATGTTCCTCTCAAATAACTCATTTCCACTGCTCTCACTCTTGACTTCTGTCCCTCCAACAAAGTCCAAGCTTCATTTCCATATGTTAGAGTTGGTATCACAGTACTGTCACAGTAACTTTTTCACATCCATGCTCAATTCTCTGTTTCTTATCACTGCATTCAAGGAACCAGCAACCTTTCTTCCTTGTTGTACCTTTTCAAACACTTCACCCTCTAAACTTCCATCCTTACTGATCACACTACCCAAGCACTTAAACACACACACATTTTCTGTTTCCTCATCACTCGTCATTGTACATTCACTGACTTCACTTCTCTTGAAGACCATAACTGTATTCTTCCCTATGTTCACCTTTAGATTCCATTTCTTACACACTTTCCTAAACTCATCCATGAAGCCTTGTAGCTCCCCCTCATCTTCACTTAACAACACAGTATTATCTGCAAAGAACAGTATAGGGAGTTTCCAAACACTGCTCTCTCCAAACACTGCCGCTCCAACATCCACTGCCCTACCTTGTATCTCTTTTATAACCCCATCCATATACAGATTGAACAACCATGGAGACATGACACATCCCTGTTTCAATTCAGCCTTCAGATAGAAGAATTCACTCATTTCTTTATCCACACTCACTGCAGCCTTAGCACTCTCATACATATTCTCCACTGAATTCAACAAATTCTCATCTACTCCATATATTCTTAACCCTTTCATATGCGGTGATGCATTTTGCGTCATTATGGTCTTTCCTCGTAAATGCACAGTGACGCAATTAGCGTTATAAAAGTAAAAAAAATTCTTCCAAAACTAAGTTTTGGGGTGATTTGTGTCATTTTTGGATGCGTCATAGCTTGCCCGGCTCTTGTCAAAAGTAATTAGTTGGCAACTGTTGGTCCCAAGATTTGCGGCAGCGCAGACAGGTTGATTAGTACCACACTGGCTGTCAGGGGAGAAGGTAGTGCATGGTCGTGTCCCTTTAACCCTTAAACCGCGGGCTTGTTTTGCTTTGACTTGCGGCTCCCGCGGGCATATTCGCGCTCCGACAGACTCTCTAAAAATATTTGCCAAAAATCAGTTATTGGTCCTAGAAAATTAAAATCACATATACTTATGGCACATACCTTCAGCTTTCTCCTTGGGTGTTTGTTGAGCCTTCGTCGAGTACCGTAGGACTAGTGGAGACCTCTGAAGTTGGGTAAAGAAGTCTCCACTTTACACTTCCCGACAACTCGTAATATGATTACCACAGCCTGATATTATCACTAGAAACACTATTCTATGATTCTCAAATAGTTTGGAATCCATACTCCAAAAAAAAAACACTGTGAAAGTAATGAAAATTGCGAGGGCGTATGACCATCCCACTTCCGATCGTTCGCCGCTAGTGTTGTCTATTATTCATAAAAACACCCACAGTTTATATATCTGTTACTATATAACACATATATATCTACAGTCTTTATCCATAAGTTTCCTTCAATAATAGTAGTTTATTGTCACTGTAGGGATTCAATTTCTTTCAGTAAAATACGTAGCATTCACTTTCTCGTCCTGTATACTAGCATTGAGAGTGAATGTCACTTTCACCTTCACTCTCATAACTCATAGTATTCATACATGCTAGAGTGAAACTTTCACTTTCATTACTCCTAGTATATATACTCGTATTCTTATAATACTACTCATTTACATTTCTATTTACGTTCTCTATTTTATTTACATTATTTACATTTCTATTTTATTTACACTGTGTTATGCACTGTCACTTGAAGTAACTTATAAAACTATATTCCACTGTTCACTTATATTTACATTCATTGCTTTCAGTTGCTGTTTACACATTATTTACACATTATTTACAATTCCACTTGCACTGTTTTACTCAATAAAAAGATCGTAGTCACTCTCTATCAATTGTCAGCCCTTTACCTCTTTCCACACGAGGTTTAGTAGGGGGTAAAGGTCACAGGGCCCTTTGCATGGGGCTAGAAAGCAGCGGAAGTTAGCAGGAGCTAATCAGACATACTCCCACCTTCAAAGACGACAGTGATCTGATAGTAGTGGCCTCCTGCTGCCTGGCTAGGGTGAGTGCAATACTACCAACTTCAGCCCTGTGAGACCTGCTAATATATAGCAGTGAAATGATTGGCAGGAAACCAAGACAATACATAATAAATTAGGTAGTTCCAGGTGAATGTAAATATCACTTAGGCTTCTCCCTTCCCTCCTTATATGTATATTTATTACGAAAATAGATTATATGGCATATTTCAAGGGGAAATGAACAGCGAAAATTAGTGAACGAGTGCACGTGAGGTGTTCATTCATTCATTCATTGCCAGACGCCATGTATCCCAAACGGGGTGGCCAAGGACTTAGAGTTAATTGTTTTACAGGGAGGGGCACTAATCCTCCACCAACCCCACTTGACACGTAGGGATGCCAACAGCATCTGGTGTTCCCAGGTGGTCACCCATCCAAGTACTAACCAGACCCAACGTTGCTTAACTTCGCTGATCGGACGGGAAGCGGTGTACTCAACGTGGTATGGCCGTGAGGTGTTGTCAGGTGATAATTAGCCAATTCCAGGTGTATGGCACTATCACTTACCTTATTTCTTTTTTGTATAAATTATTTGGTATAAGAATAGGGCATAGGGCTTATTTCAATGGATGAAATCAGTGGAAAATTCCAGGGAAGATTTACTCAGCGTAGAATACAGTGTGGTGGCCTGCAATAATTAGGTAGTTCCAGGTGAATGTAAATATCACTTAGGCTTCTCCCTTCCTTTCTTATATATATTTTTATTACGAAAATAGATTATATGGCATATTTCAAGGGGAAATAAAAAGCGAAAATTAGCTAACGAGTGCATGTGAGGTGTTGTCAGGTGATAATTAGCCAATTCTAGGTATATGGCACTCTCACTTACCTTATTTCTTTCTTGTATATATTATTTGGTATAAGAATATGGCATAGGGCTTATTTCAATGGATGAAATCAGTGAAAAATTCCAGGGAAGATTTACTTAGCACGGCCAGGCAGGGGAGAGGATAGGGTAATGGAGGGGAGGTAGGGAGGGAAGTCAAGAACGGGGAGAAATGGCTAAATTGTCAACAATGGATGGGAGTACAGATGAGATTAGGAGTGCTGACTAGTGTTGGACATTAGCAGTACTGATAGATGATACAAGCCACCACTTGAAAGCCCGGGCGAATTCAAAATAACACAGAATCACAAAAGTGTCGCCCCACGGTATGATCCCTTGCTCCCAAACGTCATGAAAGTGACGCCCCGCAGTTAAGGGGTTAAACCTCCTCCATTACCCCCGTCCCAGGTGCGTGTCATATTTCACTATACCAATAGTGCTTGTCTGTACTTTATTGGGCACTATTGTGATTAGCTTTGGTGTTTGCAATATGAAATTAGATGTTTGTGAATTATTCCTGGCCATTATCAACCGTTGGCCCAACGAAGATTGTGCTACCTGTTTTTCGCCGTGGCCCCACAACTACACTGCCTCTGCCCTGCACCAGATGTGAGTATTCAATCATTGAAATAGTGATAGTGAATCAAGTGAATACAGTGTGCAATAGCTAGTGAGCAAGGAAATGGTGAAACGTGCAGCAGCTTTAGGGGGAGACAAGAAACCGCCTTACGACACGGCGTTGTCATGAACGGAATAATTGGCAAAGTGTTGATGAAATCATTTTTTATGCTGATGTAGGAGGGATAGTGTTATAGTGCAATAAATAGGAGTACAGTGCAATGAGTGTACGAGATAAAATATTGGCTAGGGCATGAGTCACATATGCCTTACAGCCACGGCATGCTGTTGTCTTGAGGGGATGAAATGGAGAAGGCTTAGGGATATTTCATTTTATACCGTTATGTTTATTCCGTATGCTTGTTGTGTGAAATAAAGCATGAATGTTATAGTGATATGTTTACCGTATGCTTGTGTGGAACAATGTAAACACTGCACCACGTTCTTGTTAGAAAATATTGTGGTGCGATGCCTGAGGTATTGCACATGTGACCTACAGAGAACGTTCATGTACTTTTAGTGGTGGAATATACTGTGTATCTCATAAATTGATAGATTTGGTTATGTGTAATGTGAAAAGAAAATGGAAGAGTGAACCCCATGCTCGTAAGAAAACATCATCTACCACCTGAGTTTAGCGCAAAGGTAGCAGAATCCAACGTGACATACAGAGGATGTGCATGTACTTCACTGGTGAAGTGTTTCTCATAGAGTGATAGATTTGGTTATGTCTCATGTGAAATAAAAACAGAAACAATGCAGTGTGTTATCGTTACAAAAATAGCGTCTGCAACACCTGACTTGGCGCACAGGTAGGGGCCACCTATGTGACCAACGGAATATGTGCATGCACTATAGTGGTGAAATGTACTATGTATCTCATAAAGTGATAGATTTGGTTATGTGTAATGTGAAAAGAAAATGAAAGAGTGAACCACATGCTCGTAAGAAAAACATTGTCCTGTACACCTGAGTTAGCGCAAAGGTAGCAAAATGGAACTTGACTTACAGAACACGTGCAGGTACTTTAGTGGTGAAATATTCTGTATTTCTCATAAAGTGATAGATTTTGTTATGTCTCATGTGAACAAAACATGTAAACAGTGCAGAGTGTTCTCGTAAGGAAAATATCATCTCCTACACCTGAGTTAGCGTGAAAGTAGTGAAATGCAATGTGACCTAAGGAACACATGCACATACTTTAGTGCTGAAATATACAGTATTTCTTATAAAGTGATAGATTTGGTTATGTCTCATTTGAACAAAACATGTAAACAGTGCGGTGCGGGCTCGTTAGAAAAACATCGTCTCCTACACCTGACTAAGCCCAAAGGTAGCACTAATTGTCTTGCACACGAGAATTTGTCACAAGCATGCGGTGCGCTTATTACGTGTTGGTTACGCTAGACATAACCAAATAAATCATTTTATGAGAAATACAGTATATTTCACCACTAAAGTACGTTCATGTGCTCTGTATGTCACGTTGGATTTTGCTACTTTTGTGCTAACTCAGGTGTAGGAGACGATATTTTTCTTACGACAACACACTGCATTGTTTACGTGTTTTTTCACATGAGACATAACCAAATCTATCACTTATGAGAAATACAGTATATTTCACCACTAAAGTACATACACGTGTTCCGTAGGTCACGTTGCATTTCGCTACCTTTGTGCTAACTTAGGTGTAGGAGACGATATTTTCCTTATGAGAACACGCTGCACTATTTACGTATTTTTTTCCCGTGAGAAATAACCAAATCTATCACTTTATGAAAAATACAGCATAGTTTACCACTGAAGTACATGCATGTGTTCTGTAGGTCACTTAGGTGGCCCCTACGTGTGCACTAAGTCAGGTGTAGCAGACAATGTTTTTCAAGGACATACATGTATATCATGAATCCTTGTGTTGTGCTAGTGTTGAGCAAAGTTCTTGGCTGGCTGTGGATACAATATTTTGATTGCTTTATTTCAGCTCACAACCCTAGCTCAGCAATTTCATTCTCCAGTTGGCTTGCAGTGATAATAAGTCTTTTGCAAAGATGAAACAGGGGTTGACACCAGACAAGTGGAGAAGACTCCTTGATGAGATCGAGTCGGAGAGTGACAGCGAGAGCAAACATTCTGGGGTGGAGATTGACATCACGCCTTCCGGCCAGCAAGTGGAGCTGCCCCGCCGCCTTCCACCATGGGAGACAACACCACCATCAGTGGCCGGCCTCACCTCGAGGCTCTTCCCACCTCTAGGACCTGCCGGTCCCACCACTATCTTCGTCTTCTTTCCATCTCCAGGCCCCTCTGCCCCCTTGGCCAAGCCAGTGTCACTGGAATCTGGGCCATTGTATGTGACTATGGCCCCTCCACCTGCACCTGCTGTGCAGGATGCTATGGTGACATCCTCGCCAGCCAGGCCGAGGAGAATGGTGTCCCCATTAGAGATGTACCGATGTATCGGTATCGGTGGTATCGGCCCATTTTTAGAGTATTGGTATCGGAATTGGTATCAGCCGATTTTCTGGTGATACTACCGATACTTAAAAGGAATTTAGTGTGTAACATATCACAACATATCACTCACAGGAAGTTATTTTGTTAAATAGGATTTGAATGTTTTATAGGTTTGAAAAATAAATTATTGGTACCATAATATCCAATTATTTAGTATCATTATTTTGAGTACACAGTGCATAGTAATACAGTACATTCTTTGGTAATGAGCCACATCTGTCACCATGGACATCAACGAGACAGGTTAGTAGCCTCATATCAGCAGCTCAGGGCCCTGCCACAGCCCTCAGACTGCAGGCACCACCCTCCCTCACTGGTATCAGTATCAGTATCGGTAGTAGTATTGGCATTGGTCCAATTTTGTGTTGTCGGCATCGGTATTGGTCGAAATTTTGGTATCAGTACATCTCTAGTCCCCAGAGCCCTCTGTCTTGTCCTTGTCCTCATCTGAGCCGTCTCCTCCTAGACGAGGGCACCATGGTCCGTTGTCTGGTCACGGGGGACGTCCAAGGGGTTGGAGGGCAGGCCGAAGGGTGTTGGCAGGCCGACCCGCTGCCTCTGCCGCCACCGCCGGTGAAGAGGGTCCCGGGTGGAGCAGTGGCCTGTTCACACCAAACCAGTGACTGTTCACTGGCTCCCCAGGGATCAAGGTGGATATTGCAACAACTCCGTTGCAGTTCTTCCAGCTCTTCTTCATTCGCGAGTTGTCATATCTCACCATGGAAACCAACCGGTATGCCACATTCCTTGGGACTCAGCTGGTTGCCTGGTTCACCTGTAATGAAGAGGAGATGGCCAAGTTCCTGGGGCTGTACCTGTTCATGGGAGTCGTGCACATGCCCACCATCAGGCACTACTGAAGGAGTTCTGAGCAGCACGACTACCCAAGGTACAGGCGGACGATGAGTGGAAGGTGCTTCAACGCCATCCTGAAGCACTTCCACACCTTCAACTCGTTTGCCATACCCTGGGACAACCAAGATCAGCTCATCCACATTCACACAGTCATGGGGTACCTCTACCTTTTTCAGCAGTTCCAGTCAATGTACCAACCCAAGGAGCAGCTCAGCCTCGATGAGGGCTCTCTGGGATGGAAGGGCAGGTTGCCCTTCTGTGTCTACAACCCCCAGAAGCCCACCAAGTATGCCATTAAACTCTGCATGGTGGCTGAGTCATCCTCGGGCTACATCTGGAACCTTGAGGTCTACGCACGGGTGCAGCAGACCCTCGAGAACACCATGTGGGGCCTGGTGTAACCGTTGAAGGACCAGGGGTGTAAGTTGTTCATAGACAACTATTACAATTCTGTAGCCCTGTGCAAATGACTCTTCACAGCAGGCATTTACATGTATGGGACCCTGCAGCTGCCTAGAGGAGCACCACGGCAGCTGCAGGCCATTGCCAGGGCCTGCCTGAGGGGGGTATGGCATACAGGCACAAAGACAATGTGCTTGTCTTGCTGTGGAGGGACTAGTGCATTGTCAACATGGTGTCCACCTTCCACAGCGCCGACACCATTCCAAAGAAGGTTTGAGGGAAGGTGCGGGGTAATGACAGGCGGACAACCTATGTGGAGAAGGTTGTCAACAAGCCCGTCGTAGCGGAGGACTACAACAGGTACATGGGTGGTGTGGATCATTTTGATCAGATGGTTCAGTACTACCCCATCCAACGGCGAACCATCAAGTGGACGAAGAAGATCACCTTCTACTTCGTCCACATGGCACTCTTCAACGCATTCGCCTTGTACAAAAAGTACAGACGTGGGACAGTAACTCTCCTTGAATTTGTGGAGCAGATCATCAACGATCTTCTGCATTTCCATGAAGAGGACTGGCCTGCGTCTGGAGATGTAATCCACCATGCCCCAGGCCTATCTACCCAAAGGCCAGCACCAGCAACACCTGGCACCCAGCAGGCACAGGCACCAGTGCCAGGATGGGCCCAGCCATCACCAGCACCGCCTGCAAGAGGACCACCACGGGTCCCATCACCACCCCCAGCACCACCTGCAGCAGGCCCATCATGGGTGCTGTCACTGCCACCAGCACCACCTGCAGCAAGCCCATCATGGGTGCTGTCACTGCCACCAGCACCACCTGCAGCAGGCCCATCACGGGTGCTGTCACTGCCACCAGCACCACCTGCAGCAGGCCCATCACGGGTGCTGTCACTGCCACCAGCACCACCTGCAGCAAGCCCATCACGGGTGCTGTCACTGCCACCAGCACCACCTGCAGCAAGCCCATCGTGGGTGCCATCACCGCCACCAGCACTGCCTGCAGGAGGCCTATCATGGGTGTCAGCACCGCCACCACCTAAAGTTGCTGGTCCGTCAGGAGAACCTGTGCCTGGGCCTGCAGCTGTCCTTCCTGCACAACAAGACCACGGAGCACGAGGGCATCCAATCAAGCGTCGCTGGGTGATAGATGACGACATCAGGTTAGACCGCACTCAGGGCCACCACTGGGCGAGGATCCCCTATGAGATGCTCAGGTGTACCTTGTGCTTCAGGTTGGGGGTGAGGAAGGACACAAGGAACATGTGTCCTGTATGTGATGTGCCGCTTTGCATGGGTGATTGTTTTGAGCGGTACCATGCCAAGCAATACCTTCACTAGTGGAACACACGACCACACACACACACACACACACACACACACACACACACACACTCACACTCTAGGCACTGAGGAGAACAGACGCACGTCGCCACCGCTTCATACCTGGCCGACTTGGCCAGTGGCATTACCTAAATTGGTATCTTCATATGAGTCAAGCTCTGTACCAGGTTAGACTAAATGGTGTTCTAATAAAAAAAAAGAAGTTTTAAGTTGGACTTGTTCAAACAGAAAACAAAACAACGCAAAGCAAGAATGTGCACAATCAGCTGATCGTTTGTTTAGTCTACAACTGCCCCAGGGAATGTAAGTACTGTATGTGCTTGTAGTACTGCAAAATGATGACATACTTTAGTAAAGGATATTTGGAAAAGAAAAGGGATAAAGGTAGAAAGCAGGATGATGATTTCTACCAAGAATTGGTTGAAATGGAGACTCACAATAAACTGGTGGGACGAGTACATAGACTAGAGATGGCTTTTCAGAATGAGATTGATGAAATTAAGAAACAGATGCACTTGCAAAAGGAAGAAATAGAAAAATCAGGAAAGGAAGTCAACAAGAAAGACACAACCATAGATGAGCTCACAGTAGAAGTGGGTACACTTAGGAGGAAAATTAGTGAAATGGCAAGTACAGTAGTCAACCATGAGAGTATTATGGAAGAGTTCAAAAATGATACAGAGACAATTAGGCAAGTAAGCAGTCTGATAGACCAGAGCAGTGATATTGAGGAGAAGGTAACACAGGTGAATGAAGCTGTGCAAAGCTACAAAAATGATGTGGAAACCACGTATGCTGAAATGAAGAAGTATCAGAGGAACTCTGTAGTAAAGACATAGAGGAACACAAAAGGTTAGGGAAATACGAGAGAAGCAAGTCAAGACCCCTAAAGGTAACCTTCCAGAGTGTAAACACCGTGGAGGAGATACTAAAAAATTCAAGGGATCTTATGGAAAAAGAGGAGTTCAAAAATGTATGGATAAAAAGATGTCTAACACAAGAGGAACTGGAATTACTGAGAGAGAAGAGGGAGGAAGCAAACACAAAAAATGGGGGAAGATCAGAGGAGGAGGAGGAGAATATATTTTTTTACAAAGTAATTGGATTGCAGGTACGAAAGTGGTTCATAAACAGGAGGGAATAAAAAGGAGGAAGGTAGTAGAACCAAATCATGACAAGTATATAAACAAGATGATTAAGTTGATGTACTCAAATGTAGATGGAATGGTATCGAAATTATTAGAGATGAAGGATTATGTCAGAAAAAATGAACCACATATAATATGCCTAACTGAAACAAAATTAACACCAAGGATATCAAATGACATCCCAAACTTAGAGGAATACAATATGTGGAGAAGAGATAGGAACTTAAAAAAAGGAGGAGGAATTATAATATTAACTAAGAAAAATCTAAAAGTCAAAGAAATAGAACTAGATATACCGTCACAGGTAGAACTGATTGCAGTAGAGATCAATACATCTGAAGGGAAAGTAATTGTAGCCAATTTCTACATGCCACCCAGATCAAACACATGGGAAAGAGACGAATATGAGGACCTGGCAGAGAGTATAATTCAGGGTTTAAGAGCATTACTACATAAAATGGAAGAGAAATGGGAAAGAATTATACTAACTGGAGATTTTAATACAAATATAAATTGGAATACTGTAGATATAATAAGCCAAGAAAGCTGTTAGGACCAAAAGCTCCTGGATCTCGTGCAAGAGTTTTTCCTAATGCAACATGTAAGGGAAAGCACCAGAAAAAGAGAACTCGATGTACCCTCAATGCTAGATCTCATATTTACTAGGCAAGAAAACGATATTGACAATTTAATATATCACCCTCCGTAAGGCAAAAGCGACCATGCAGTACTAAATTGCAGCTTCAGGATTGCATATGACATAGGTAACAGCAATGAAAGTTACAAAAAGAGCCTAAATTATAAAAAGGGAAAGTATCATGACCTAAAGAAGTACTTCTTAGAAATTGCTTGGGAAAAGAAGCTTAGAGGACAAGATTTAAATGCTATATATGAAAAATTCTGTGAACTTTATGAAATAGGAGTCCAGAAATACATCCCACAGCACAAAGAAGAAAATAAAATAAAAAAAATGGTACAATACAGAATGTAAAAAATAAAAAGAAAAAAGAGATTTGTTGTGGAATAGATACAGAAGACACAATAGTGAAAGGGCATATAATAATTACAAACAGGCAAGAAACGACTATACAAGAATAAGGAGGGAAGCCCAAAAACAGTTTGAGGAGGATATCATAAATAAAAGTAGTGATCAACCAAAGCTATTTTACAGCTACATCAGAAGCAAAACCAAAGTAAAAGATAAAATACAATCCATTACAGACGATGGAATCACTTATACACAAGAGAAGGATATTTGTGAAGCACTAAACAAGAATTTCCAATCAGTTTTTACAGAGGAAAAAAATTTTGAGAGGGATTATGTGGAACTTGCATGCCCACACATACTACCAGATATACAAACATCAGAAAAAGAAATACAGGAGGAGCTAAGTAAATTAGAGAAAGGAAAAGCAACTGGTCTTGATGAAATTTCATGTTGGGTGCTGCGTGAATGTGCAAAGGAGTTAAGTAAACCATTATTTTCAGTTTTCAAGAAATCCTTGAGTCAAGGTAAACTATCTGATAGTTGGAAGAAAGCAAACATTGTTCCCTTATTCAAGAAAGGGAATAGACAAAATCCACTTAACTACCGACCAGTATCACTAACCAGTGTTGTAAGCAAGATATTAGAAAAGCTTATGAGAAAACCTTGGGTAAATCACCTAAAAGAACACAATATGATAACAGAAAGACAGTTTGGTTTCAGAAAAGGAAAATCATGTGTTACTAATCTGTTGAGCTACTATGACAGATTAACAGACACATTACAGGAAACAGAAGGATGGGTGGACAGTATCTATTTAGATTTCAAGAAAGCATTTGATACAGTACCACACCAAAGACTTTTATGGAAACTGTACCATCAAGTAGGAATTCGAGGCAAACTGTATTGTTGGATGCAAGATTTTCTCATGAAAAGAGAAATGAGAACAGTACTAAGAGGAAACTACTCATCATGGAAAGAAGTGATTAGTGGAGTACCACAGGGTTCAGTGCTGGCACCAATCATGTTTTTAGTGTATATAAATAATATAGACAGTAACACTGGAAATGAAAGCTATCTAAATATGTTTGCAGATGATGCAAAAATACAAAGGAGAATTACTAACACAGACTCTTGTAAAGAGCTACAAGAAGAATTAAATAAACTTAATGAATCGAGTAATATATGGCAAATGGAGTTCAATGTGGACAAGTGTCATGTAATCTATCTATCTATCTATCTATTGCCAGACGCCTCAATCCCGTTTGGGGTGGCCACAAACAAATCGCCTCCAAGTCGCCCTGTCCCCCGCCATTTCACTGCCCTGCTCCCAACTCACACCCCCCTCTCTCATATACCTCTCCACCCCATCCCTCCATCTCATCCTCGGTCTCCCCCTCCCTCTTCCACCCTCCACCTCACTCACATACACTCTCTTCGTCAGTCTTTCACCCTCCATCCTCTCCACATGGCCAAACCACCTCAGTGTGTTCCTCACAACGCTTCCTATCACATCCACATCCACACCACAACGCTCCTTTATATCCTCATTCATCAGCCTGTCTCTCCATGTGACTCCACAGGTTCATGTAATCAAGTTTGGTAAAAGTGGAAAAAGACCTGATTGGGATTATAAGTTAGGAAATAAAACCCTACACACATCAGAAAGAGAGAAGGACCTAGGTGTGATTATCAATAACAGACTATCTCCGGCTGACCACATCAGTGAGAAGGTACAGAACATGTATACACTGCTTGCAAATATGAGAATAGTGTTCACATACATAAATGAAGACATGCTAAGAAAGATAATAACATCATTCATCAGACCAACCCTGGAGTATGCATCAGTAGTCTGGAGTCCTCATCTCAAAAAACACATAGACAAGATTGAAAAAGTTCAAAGGGCCACTACAAGATGGGTACCAAGCTTAAGGGATCTAAGCCACGAAGAAAGACTAAATAAACTGAATCTACCAACACTACAGGAGAGAAGGAAAAGAGGTGACATGATTATGCTATATAAATGCATATCAGGGAAGGAGAAAATAGTCATAAATGATTACTTAACCTATGGGGAAGCATCAGCAAGAGGACACTGGAAAAAACTGCATAGGAAGAGAGGTGATAAAGACGTAAGGAAATTTTGTTTCCCAAATAGAGCAGTTGATCAGTGGAATGCACTACCAAATGAAATAGTGTGTGCCAAAACAATTCACAAATTTAAGGATATGTACGATAAATATGGTTTAAGACACGGGACAGTACGAGCTTGATTCATTCCTGTAAAGATACAATTAGGTAAGAACACACACACACACACACACACACACACAGGGATTCAATCTAGGCGGCCGTGCGACACCGGCCCTCCGTACCAAATCATCACGGCCAGTGGCATTCCATAAATAGTATCTTTGTATGAGTCAAACTCAGTACCAGGTTAGACTAAATGATTGTTCATTATTAAAAGGAAAAAAATAATAAGTTTAAACAAGACTTGTACAAACAGGAACTAGAAGCAAGATGAAAGAATACGCTGAGTCATCTCTGAGGTTTGTTTAGACTACAACAACACGGAGATTGTAAGTACATGCTCTTCACTTTAAGTATTGCAAAATGGATACATACTTCAGAAAAACAAATTTGGAAAAGAAAAGGGATAAAGGTAAAAATCAAAATGATGATTTCTACTAAGAACTGGTTGAAGTAGAGACTCACAATAGACTGGTCGAACGTGTAAACAAACTAGAAATGGCTTTCAAAAATGAAATTGATGAAATAAAGAAGCAGATGCACTTGCAAAAGGAAGAAATAGAAAAACTAGGAAGGGAGGCCAATAAGAAAGACACAACCATCAGTGAACTAACAATGGAATTGAGTACACTTAGGAAGAAAATGAGTGAAATGGCAAGTACAGTAGTCAGTCACGAGAGTGTTATGGAAGAGTTCAAAAATGACACAGAGACAATTAGGCAAGTTAGCAGTCTTATTGACCAGAGCAGTGATATTGAGGAGAAGATAACACAAGTGAATGAAGCTGTGCAAAGCTACAAAAATGATGTAGAAACCACGTATGCTGAAATGGTGAAAGTAAAGAAAGACTTAGAAACAAAGGTGGAGGAAAAAAGCATTAAAAAGGAGGTGAAAAGAATAATCCAAAACAATCCAAAGTTAGTCAGAGATTCAGTAGAGATAAACAAATCAATAGTAATCACTGGTATAGAAGAGGATGAAGTTAAAAACAAGATCACAAGAGACAAAAAGGAGATGGCAAATCTAATGAGCTTACTGAAAGAAGTATCAGAGGAAATCTGTAGTAAAGACATAGAGGAACACAAAAGGTTAGGGAAATACGAGAAAAGCAAGACAAGACCTCTAAAGGTGACTTTCCAGAGTGTAAACACTGTGGAAGAGATACTAAAAAATGCAAAGATTCTTAAGGAAAAAGAGGAGTTCAAAAATGTATGGATAAAAAGATGCCTAACACAAGAAGAACTGGAATTACTGAAAGAGAAAAGGGAGGAAGCAAAAACAAAAAATGAGGGAAGATCAGAAGAGGAGAAGAAGAAATTTTTTTACAAAGTAATAGGATTGCAGGTACGAAAGTGGTACACAAACAGGATGGAAGAAAAAGGAAGAAGGTAGTAGAACCATGTCATGACAAGTATATAAACAAGATGATAAAGTTGATGTACTCAAATGTGGATGGAATGGTATCTAAATTACTAGAGATGAATGATTATGTCAGAGAAAATGAACCACAAATAATATGCCTAACAGAAACAAAATTAATACCAAGGATATCAAATGACATACTAAACTTAGAGGAATACAATATATGGAGAAGAGACAGATATTTAAAAAAAGGAGGAGGAATTATAATATTAACTAAGAAAAATCTAAAAGTCAAGGAAATAAAACTAGATATACCATCACAAGTAGAACTGATTGCAGTAGAGATTGACACATCTGAAGGTAAAGTAATTGTAGCCAATTTGTACATGCCACCCAGATAAAACACATGGGAAAGAGACGAATATGAGGACCTGGCAGAGTGTAAGATCATTGCTACATAAAATGGAAGAGAAATCAGAAAAAATTATACTAACTGAGGACTTCAATACAAATATAAATTGGAATACTCTAGATATAAATAGCCAAGAAAGCTGTTGGGACCAAAAGCTCCTGGATCTCGTACAAGAGTTTTTCTTAACGCAACATGTGAGGGAAACCACCAGAAAAAGAGGACTTGATGTACCTTCAGTACTAGATATAATATTTACAAGGCAAGAAAATGATATTGACAGTTTAATATATCACCCTCCACTCGGCAAAAGCGATCATGCAGTACTAAATTATAACTTCAGTATAGCATATGACATAGTAAAGAGCAGTGACAGTTACAAAAAGAGCCTAAACTATAAAAAGGGAAATTATCAAGACCTAAAGAAGTATTTCTTAGAAGTTGATTGGGAAAATGAGCTTAGAGGACAAGATTTAAATGCTGTATATAAAAAATTTTGTGAATTTTATGAAATAGGAGTCCAGAAGTACATCCCACAGCACAAAGAAGCTGATAAGAAAATACAGAAATGGTTCAATACAGAATGTAAAAAATCGAAAGAAAGAGATTTGTTGTGGAATAGATACAGAAGACACAATAGTGAAAGGGCATATAATAATTACAAACAGGCAAGAAATGACTATACAAGAATAAGGAGGGATTCCCAAAAACAGTTTGAGGAGAATATAATAAATAAAAGTAGTGATCAACCAAAGCTGTTTTACAGCTATATCAGAAGCAAAACTAAAGTAAAAGATATAATACAATCCATTATGGACAAGGGAATCACTTATACACAAGAGAAGGATATTTGTGAAGCACTAAATAAGAATTCCCAATTAGTTTTTACAGAAGAAAAAAATTTTGAGAGGGACTATGTGGAACACGCATGTCCACACATACTACCAGATATACAAATAGCAGAAAAAATAATACAGGAGGAGTTAAGTAGATTAGACAGAGGAAAAGCAAGTGGTCCTGATGAAATTTCATGTTGGGTATTACGAGAATGTGCAAAGGAGTTAAGTAAACCATTATTTTTAATCTTCAAGAAATCCTTGAGTCAAGGTAAACTACCTGATATTTGGAAAAAAGCAAATATTGTCCCCTTATTCAAGAAAGGAAATAGACAAAATCCACTCAACTACCGACCAGTATCACTGACCAGTGTTGTAAGCAAGGTATTAGAAAAACTTATAAGAAAAGCTTGGGTAAATCATCTAGAAGAACACAGTATGATAACAGAAAGACAATTTGGTTTCAGAAAAGGAAAATCATGTGTTACTAATCTGTTGAGCTACTATGACAGAGTAACAAACACAATACAGGAAAGGGAAGGATGGGTGGACAGTATCTACTTAGATTTCAAGAAAGCTTTTGACACAGTACCACACCAAAGACTTTTATGGAAACTGTACCATCAAGGAGGAATTCGAGGCAAACTGTTTTGTTGGATGCAAGACTTTCTCATAAAAAGAGAAATGAGGACAATACTAAGAGGAAACTACTCATCATGGAAAGAAGTGACTAGTGGAGTACCACAGGGTTCAGTGTTGGCACCAATCATGTTTTTAGTGTATATAAATGATATAAACAGTAACACTGGAAATGAGAGCTATCTGAATATGTTTGCAGATGATGCAAAAATACAAAGGAGAATTACTAACACAGGCTCTTGTAAAGAGCTACAAGAAGAATTAAATAAACTTCATGAATGGAGTAGTACATGGCAAATGGAATTCAATGTGGACAAGTGTCATGTAATCAAGTTTGGTAAAAGTGGAAAAAGACCTGATTGGGATTATAAGTTAGGAAATAAAACCCTATACACATCAGAAAGAGAGAAAGACCTAGGTGTGATTATCAATAACAGACTATCTCCGGCTGACCACATCAGTGAGAAGGTACGGAACATGTATACACTGCTTGCAAATATGAGAATAGCATTCGCATAGATAAATGAAGACATGCTAAGAAGGATAATAACATCATTCATTAGATCAACCCTGGAATATGCATCAGTAGTCTGGAGTCCTCATCTCAAAAAGCACATAGACAAGATTGAAAAAGTTCAAAGGGCCGCTACAAGATGGATACCAAGCTTAAGGGACCTAAGCTACGAAGAAAGACTAAATAAACTTAATCTACCAACACTACAGGAGAGAAGGAAAAGAGGTGAGATGATAATGCTATATAAATGCATGTCAGGAAAGGAGAAAATAGACATCAATGATTACTTAACATATGGAGAAGCATCAGCAAGAGGACACTGCAAAAAAATGCATAAGAAGAGAGGTGATAAAGACGTAAGGAAATTCAGTTTCCCAAACAGAGCAATTGATCAATGGAATGCACTACCGAATGAAATAGTGTGTGCCAAAACAATTCACAAATTTAAAGATATGTACGATAAATATGGTTTAAGACACGGGACAGTACGAGCTTGACTCATTCCTGTAAAGATACAGTTAGGTAAGAATTAGGTAAGAACACACACACACACACACACACACACACACACACACACACACACACACACACACACACACAGTACAAAACTTCTCACCTTCAGACCCATCTGGTCCTGTAGGAGGAGCGTCGCCACTGGAGAAGTAAGTGATTTTTTCTGTTTTGATTCATCTGTTTACCTGTTTTTATGTCAGTATATTTACACATTTATATATATTGTTCTTTACATCAACAGAAATGACAGGGAAATAAGTACAGCTTCAGTTTCAGTTGCAAGCAACAGATGTAGTTTTCATGTGTGGTTTCTGAGAGGACTATAAAGAAAATCAGATGTTATTTTATAATAATATTTAGAATAAAACTGAAAAAAAAACATACCTAGCAAGCATAAACATGTTGTGCACTATGGGAAAATAACGTAAGTGACCACAGCTGACAGCGGTTCAGCGTCTGGGTGGGTACACCGTAGTTTTTTTTTTCTCTCGAAAACTATGAGGCATAGAAGACCAGTTCTGGTCTTAAATGAAAACCCAAAAAATTCTGCATACGATGATAAAAAAAAAAAAAAACTAACATTGCCAAGAAAAGTTTTTTGCTAGAGCTCCATGAATAAAAAATTCTGGTGTCAGTCAGAAGGTTTCACTTTTTCGCTTATTAGTCAAAAACCATACCTCGTATCAAAATGCCAATGATCCCATTCAAAAGCTAATAAAATTCTCTTTCTAATGATGGTATAACATGTAGAGATAGATTAGTGAACATTTGAGTTACGATGTTGGGAAGTGAGATGAATGTTCTTGAATGTTTATTCACACCGCTTTAACATTCGTATAGTGTTTGTGTGTGTTTTTTTTCCTTATCATGTAGAACAAACATTGACGAATAGCAATATGTGGGTTTTGTGGCAAAATAAATATGTTTGGTTGGTGAAAATAAGCCACGAATACACTTTTTTGGAGCACGTGGCAGGCGTCAGGGGGTGGGGAGAAAGGCGATGTGTTGTGGAATGTGAAACTTATTAAAACTTATCATGAGCGAAAGCGTTAATACTTTCCATAATCATTTTTTATCCACCCTGTCATATGCTTTCTCCAAATGCATGAAGGCAGCATACAACTTCTTTCCCTTTTTGAGAAACTTTTCCACTAAAGATCTAGGAATGAATATCTGATCTACACATCCTCTTCCCTTCTTAAAACCTCCCTGTTCTTTTCCAACTGATTCCTCTGTTTTTTCCCTAACTGTGTCAATAAGTATCCTACCATATACTTTTCCTATTACACTAAGAAGACAAATGTCCCTATGATTACCACATACTTCTTTTTCCCCTTTTCCTTTCTGCAAGGGAATAATTATACCTGACTTCCAATCTCTGGGACTCTACTTTCCTTCCTGGCCAATGTGCACATCTTCCACATCCATTCTACTGCTGTCTCTCCCCCATGCTTCAGCAATGCACCACATACTCCATCAGTTCCTGGGGCTTTCCCCATTTTGCCTTTCTTCATTGGTTCCACAACTTCCATCTTACTGATTTCTTCCTCTCTTCTCACATCCCTCTATCTCCTAGCCATTCCCTAGCCACTTACACTTGCATTACTTTCATTCTCTATGTTCAACAGTTCTTTAAACTGTTCTCTCCATCTGCTCACTTTTTCTCCCTTCTCTACTACAGGAGTAGACTGTATCTCCAGTCGAGCAGGGCAGTATACCCAAGGTGGATGGAAAGCTGATGACAGGGATAGCTGGAGCTCCCATTTCATCAGCCCTCGGGACTAGGTCCCAACCATCCCCCTTTGCTGAACTTTTTCAGTGTCTCAGTAACACAGAGAGTAGGCCAGCATGCTCTCCAATACAAGTTTAACTATCAACACCAAACTACATGCACAGTACACACCACATTTCCTTCTCCAAAATGTAAAAAAAAAATAATCATGGCAGGAAAACACGTGGCTCTGGAGTCCCCGGTGGGGGGGGGGGACCCTAAATGCCCCTACCTTCTGCCCCTCTCCCGGTGACGACTCAAGATGCCTGGAACCACTGTCTGACTCTCTTCTTCATTTCTGCAACATTCTTGGCCTTTCCTCTAACTTTCGCTCTCTTGAACACCACATCTCCTCTAGACCTCACCTTCTTTTTCTAACTGAGACTCAGTTGTCCGAGGCAACTGACAGCAGACTCTTTTCTGTATCCTCCTGCTTTCAATATACTCATTTGAAAGCCAAAGGTGGCCGTTGTGTTTATATATGCAACAACTTATCTTGCTCTTGTGTTCCTGAACTCGATTCTTCTGAATTCTCTACACTGTGGCTTCGGCTTTCCGGTCATTCTCTGACTAAATATATCTACGCTGTTTACTTATCTCCTAATTCTACTGACTATCACAAATTCTTTGACTATCTTACTTCTACGATGGAACGCATTCTATCCATTTCTCCTTTCTCTGAAATCTCCATTCTAGGAGATTTCAATGTTCACCACCACCTTTGGCTCTCCTCTGCTTTCACTGATCCACCTGGTGAACAAGCCTACATCTTTTCTATCCTTAATGACCTAGAGCTGCTTGTACAGCACCCTACCCGTATCCCTGACCGCCTTGTAGAGAGCTCCAACATACTTGACCTCTTCCGTACAACTAATCCTTCTGCTTACACTGGTAATCTTTTCTCTCCTTTGGGCTCCTCCGATCACAACCTTATCACCTTAACCTGTCCTATCGCTACGGTACAGCCTGTGGACCCTCCAATGAAACGTCGTCTGTGGCACTTTGGAGCTGCAGATCGGGAGGCCCTCAGGCAGTATTTCTTTAATTTTCCCTGGAATGATTATTGCTTCCAGGGCCGGGAGACATCTGGGTGTGCCCTTGCTCATTACGGAGGTTATTCTCTCAGGCATGGAAGCATACATTCCTTTCTCATATTTTTGACTAATGCAAGAAAGCCTTGGTTTAATCACACTTGTTCTAATGCTGTCCGCAAGAAGGAGAGGGCCTATAAAAGTTACCAGAGCTAACCCATCCCTGAATCACATCTTCTATACTTTTTTGCCCGGATTCTTGCTAAGTCTGTTCTTCATCCGTACTAAATGCTCTCAACTCTCTAACTCGAATTCTTCCCGCTCCCACTGACACCTTGCCAAAAACCTTTCTAACAACTTTACCTCATCATCCTTCCCTCCTCTTTTCTACTCTGATGGCTCTGTAGCTATTTCTTCTACTGATAAAGCAGATCTCTTCGCTCAGACTTTCTCCTCCAGTTCCACCTTAGACGATTCCGGTGCTGTTCCTCCATCACATCCCCTTTTTGACTTCCTCATGGCTGACATTAAAATTTCTTCGGCTGATGTATTTTCTGCCATCACAGGCCTCAATACTAATAAGGCATATGGGCCTGATGGAGTCCCTCCTGTTGTTTTCAAGAACTGTGCTTCTGTGCTTACACTCTGCCTAGGCAAACTCTTTTGCCTTTGTCTACCAACTTGTACCTTTCCTTCTTGCTGGAAGTTCAACCAGTCCCAATGAAGGGTGGCCGTTCCCAACCCTCTAACTGTCGTCCGATTGCTTTAACATCCTGTATCTCAAAAGTTATCGAGTCAGTTCTTAACAGAAAAATTTGAAAGCATCTTTCCTATCACAACCTTCTTTCTGATCGTCAGTATGGTTTCTGTCAGGGACGCTTCACTGGCGATCTTCTCACCTATGTTTCAGACTCCTGGTCATCCTCTTTTTGGGACTTTGGCAAAAGCTTTGCCATTGCACTTGACATCTCAAAGGCTTTCGATTGAGTCTAGCATAAATCGTAAATTTCCAAACTGCCCTCGTATGGTTTCTATCCTTCTGTCTGTGCCTTCATCTCTAGCTTTCTTTCTGGTCGTTCTATAGCCGCTGTCGTAGACGGCCGTCGTTCTCCAAGATCTATTAACAGTGGTGTTCCTCAGGGCTCTGTCATATCACCAACTCTCTTCCATTTATTCATCAATGACCCAAGCTGTACATCTAACCCAATCCACTCATACGCTGATGACTCCACCCTTCACCTTTCCATTCGGTTCCCGCAATGTCCATCTCAGCAGTTGCTTCAACAAACAAGGGATGAGGCAATGGCACATGTAATGTCTGACTTGGCTCGTATCTCTGACTGGGGTAAAAATAATCTGGTTGTTTTTAATGCATCAAAGACTCAGTTTTTACACCTATCAACTCGATAGAATATTCCACAGGTATACCCACTAATGTTTAATAATATTCAGCTTCATCCTGCATCATCTTCGAACATGCTTTGGGTTTCATTTACTCGGGACATATCTTGGAAAGATCATATTACATCTCTTGTAAAATCTGCTTCCAAGAGATTAGGTGTCCTAACTTGACTCCTTTCCTTCTTTACCCCTTCACAATTGTTGACTCTATACACGGGTTTTATCCGCCCCTGTGTGGAGTACAACTCTCGTGTGGGGAGTCTCCCCACATACAGCTTTTCTCAGTAGGGTGGAGTCAAAGGCTTTTCATCTCATTAACTCTCCTCCTCTTACTGACTCCCTTCAACCTCTGTCTCTTCGCTGCAGTGTTGCATTTTTATCTCTTTTCTGTCACTACTTCAATGGTCACTACTCCTCTGAACCGTCTGCATGCATTCCTCCACCTCTACGACGGGCGTGTAGCACCCGTCTGGCAGCAAACTCTCATCCCTTTTCTGTCCAGCTCCCTAAAGCAAGAGTTAACCGTTACTCCCAGTCCATCATTTATGCAACAGGTCAACTCTGGAACTGTCTCCCTCTGTCTGTATTTCCTGCTTCCTATGATCAGTTTTTCAAATGCAGTGTGTCACTCCAGACATCTCGAAATGAAATGACCGGATATTGAATTTGGCTCTCTCTTGTATTTTGTTTTTCTCTTGGAAGGAACAATTTTGCGGGCTTGCGGCCTTTCATTCCGTCTTCCTCACATTAAAAAAAAAAAATCTACTATTTATATCTTTCACTCCCCAGCTAACTTCATTGGCACACTGTCTAACTCTCTTTACCTCTTTCCAGAACATTTTCTTACATTCCCTCCAATTTACACTCAAATTCCTCCCAAATTCCTCATCCACTCTCTTCTTACCCTCTCTTACTAATCTTTTCACCTCTCTTGTCCTCTCTGCATGTAACTTTCTCTTGCGTCTCTCAGCTTCTTCCACGCCAATGTTTCTGATCCACTCACTCTATGCTTTCTTCTTTTGTGCCACAGCCTCCCTCATCTCTTCATTCCACCATGCTGTTCCCTGCACCCCCTTTTGTCTTCTCTTCAACCCACACACCACCTCCCATGCAGCACAAATTTCTTCTGTGACTGTCTTGCACACACCTTCCACATCCCCCATCTGCTCGAATCCATATTTACGCAATGGCATCTCCACTTCCCTCTTAAATTCTGCTTTTTTGCCCTCCTCTTGTAATTTTTCCACTCTCCTTGTATGCACTACTTCCACCTATCCTTCCCTTCTACTTCTCTATTTCCTTTGGACCTTGATTCTGTGGTCAGAAAGTCCACTTCCCCAGCTTCTGTATACTCTTGCATCCATTACACACCTCATCCTTTCATCCAAACACACGTAACCAGTCATCACCTTCCGTTCTTTCAGTTCACCACCCACCCTTCTTATCACTTGCCACATGTACCTATGGATGATTTTGTGCCTGAAGAGGGTATTGACTCTCACCAACCCCCTCGCAGCACAAATGTCCACTAAAGCACTGCCATTCTCATCCATCTCTGCAGGCACACCCCACTCACCAACCACTCCATCCACCTTAACATTCCCTACTTTTCCATTCGTATCTCCAATCAAAAACACTTTCTCGTTCCTTTCAAACTTTTCCAAGTATGCATCCATGTTTGTCCAGAACTCCTCTTTCTCTCTCCTTGCACGATCTTGCATTGGCGCATACATGCACACAATCGTCCACATTTTTAGTCCAACTCTCAATCTTACCCACACAACCCTAAAGCCAACTGATCCATACTTTCTTATATTCTCCTTCCATCTGTTACTTACACCAATACACACTCCTTCTTTTGCTCTCTCATTCTCACCTACTCCCGCACATATTCCCCAACCATACTCCCATTCTTTCACAGTCTCACCTCGTCATTTAGTTTCAGTTACTCCACATACATCCACTTTTGCTCCCACAAGCACCTAGACAATCTCTCTTTCACCTCATCATTTACACCCCATACATTCCAAGTAGCTATCTGTACCATGTCCTTTGTTCGGTCCTTAGTTATCACCTTTTGGTCAGTCCTGGTCTGAGGCTTCTTGTTCGTATTTTTAGCTGATTGTTTTCCGGGGAGGGGCACTAACCCTCCGCCAACCCACTTATTGTCATGTAGGGAACACGTGTTGATTGGTTATAAGGTTACCACCCAGCGTTGTAAATGCTTTCCTGGTTTACAGGAAATCATTTAGCTTGCCACTCAATGTAGAGCTACCCTAAAGACAAAACCACTACATTAAGTGGGTGGAAGAATGAAATACGTCACATGTTTATCGGAAAATATATGTTATTCATATTTTTCCCGTCCAAATTCTTCCGTATCACTTTCAAGAACATGGGCAGACGTGGTCGTAGAAGCTACCACATCAGCTTCCCTGTGCTTTTCAGCCTGTCTCTTGAGTCTTTCGACATCAGCTGCCATTTTTTGGCATCTCCTTGAGTCGGCTCTATCAACAGGGCCCAACTGGAAAGAGCCTTTGGTCCCCACTTTAGCTCTCTGATCATCTAGGTATTGCCTGTCCTGTATAGGAACCAGAAATAAGAAATATGTGCATTATATTGCATGCCCAATGGGATTCAGCTGAATAATGCACACATAGAACCAATTATAAATCAGAGAAAATATTCACCTTCTTTCTAGGAGGACAAGTGCAGACAATATGCTGGACTTGACAGTTTTCTTTGCTGCACTTCACAGATTTGTCATCACAGTTACGGACAGGCAATTCACATATACAGGCGGAAATATCAAAAAGCTTATCTAACTTTGCTTTCAGTTTCTGTTCCTGAACTGTAGGAAGAGATTTCCTGTTGATGGCCTTTGCTTTCTTGAAGCACACTCTGTTGACCATTTTCACCACGTAATACTCTCCATGCAGGGTAAGCCGTGGGTTGACTGCCCCCCAGATGTCGATGACATCCTTTGCTATCATCTTAGCAGTAGCGTAATCTTTTACATGGGGATGACTGTTCTGCAGATAATAGCAATACTGTATTACTTGGCAGAGTGTAGGCGGTTCGGTTTTATCCAGCGGCGAAAGGTGACTGCAGAACTTTCTGGCTGTACCAGTCCAAGTTGACACTGCAGAATTGCGAGTTCTTCCCATTTTCAAGAAATGTATCACAACGTAACATACCTGCAACATGACAAAAGTCAGGCTCAGTGAATGCACATATACTATGCTTTCATACAAACGAAAGTCAGAGTAAAATTGTGAAAAAATTCAATGGGTCACTGATATTTGTATTTGTCTTTAGATCGATTTCCTCAAAAAACTATACAAGTGATGGATCTAAAACTTCTTGTCAGACATCATAATACTGAGTCCTAATTATCTCTACTTGTCCAAGATAGTAGTTTTATAATGAACCTACCCTACTGAGCATAGAGCCACATGATATGGAAAGAAGAGTCATAAAAAGTAACAGAAAGGGAAGGGAGAGGTAAGATGAGAGGAAGGCAGACGGAAATAAAGTGAGAAAGGGGAAGGGAGATGTTCAGTACTACCATACATCAAGTGAGTGGATGATTGTTGCCACCACCTCATAATTTCAGTTATTGTTTAAATTATGTAATTACAATTGTTGTATGTATCTTTGTTTTAGAAATGCTTTACATTTAAGCTTTACTGGTTTCTGTATTTCCTCAGGATGTACACATTAATCTGTTGATTCCAGATCAATGACTTATAAAAGTATTACATAGTTGCATTGATGTACCATGAAGTACTTGCCCAATAGATAGTGTACCATTGTGTATGTAATGAAGTGATCTGCGATTCAGGTGTGTGGTGAGAGGGCAACTGGACATGCACAAGGCAGCTTGCAGTCAGTTCATCTGAGGAGCTGATGTTGACCCCTGCTAAAAGGTAATGACTGTGCCAAGACTCAAATCTTCATGTTTATGTTTCTGCCTCTGCCTTTATAAAGTGTTGTACTGTAAACCATTGTTTTGCATGGCTATAATGTATTCCTAGGTTGTACCATGCATTGTGTAAGTGAAATCTGCACAGAAAAAAAAAAGGTTAAGAATCCCTTTGTTTTGGTATTGGGGAAAATTGAATTATAAATATTCCCAAAGATTCCTCTTTTGGCTCTTTAAAGTTTTTGTTATCTTCAATACAGGAGTGATTCCAGTATTGTGTGGCTTACTGTCAAACTGTGCCACAGTTGATGCTATCCATGTCTCTGATGCACAATAATGAGGTGGTAGGAAGTTCAGAATACATTCCAAAAGTAATATAGCAGTTACTTGATGATTACACATTTTAAGGGTTAAAGATGTATTGGTCATGAATGTAACAGTAAAGTTATATTAAATGTTAAATTATATATATTTTTTTATAAAAGTTCATGTTGTACACAGATTTGCAAACAAGCCCCTAGTAAGACAAAGACACAGTATTTTTTCTTTAGCTGTTTTAATATACATTTCTATATGTCTTTTATTGCTTTGCAAATTGAATAACCATTAAAATGAACCTGAACATTTTTTTTTCTTTTTTGTCAGTATAAATGAGCTCCATGCAAAATAAGGGTTCACTGGACCATGTACTTAACTTCATGGAAATGCTGGTCTAATGGCGGCTGTTGTTCCAGGTTCACAGCTGGAGTCAGAGCAGTAAAAGTGTCATAAACACTGTCGTCACTGCCTGAGTAATGGATGATAAGTACAAAACAGGACTGAGGGCACATCTTATGTTGTGTTAGCACATCCAACAAAGGGTAACAACATTTGAAGTAAGGAAGATGGTGGTAATATGCCTGAATTGACTCAGCAGTGATGGCCTGTATGTTTAAAGTTACGGTTCAGAAGCATTCACGTGTTAGCAATATTTAATCCTTTGGCCGTGTTAGGTGACTGTGGTCGCCCTACCAATTATTCTTTGTGGCAAGTCAGGCAACCACAGTCCACAGCCGAAAAAAACACATTTCCATCTACACGTCTGTTGTTTTTCTCTAAATACAGTAGGTTTTGATTTCTTTTATGTGCCAACAAACAGTATACATGTGTCTAGTGTATATATACAAGTGAAAAACCTTGTTTGAAGTAAATATCTTGTCATTATAGCAAAATTAGAGAATAGCAAAAATTATTTTTTCATTTTTTTCTCAGAAAATTACAATGTTCGTGTACAGATATGGTTAGTTTTGATTTCTCTTTGTGTGCCAACAGACAGTGTACTGTACATGTGTCAAGTGTAGATATACAAGTGAAAACCTTGCTTGACATAAATAATTCTGTCATTATTGCAAAATCACACAATTGCAAAAATTAATTTTCGCATTTTTTTCTTATAGCCTTAAAGTATTTTTGTAGAGAAATGTGCATTTTTTACCATTATCACACTAAAAAAATTAGAACTTCACAGTAATTTCCCATTGGAAAAGTAACAGTATAATTAGCACAATTTTTTAGGGACTTAGGCCGCAACCAGGGGAATGACCGAGAAATGATAGGTCGTGGCCAAAGGGTTGAAGGAATAATAGTCTGTGTTGAAATTTTATCCATTTTTTATGTTTTGAAATATTATCCATTTTATATATGTACTATTATTATCCAGTAATAGTGATGAATTTTTGACACTGTTCATTGTAATGGGAGCATCTTATGACTGAGCATGGGTACAATGAGGGCAAGTCATCCTGTTGGTGGTAGACAGTAAGATTAACACCAAGGTAGAGTAACTGAAGTATAGTGGAAGTTGAGAGAGGTGGAAGGAATGATATAATGGAGGTGGTAAAGGAAGAACCAAATGTAAAGTTAGAATGTGAGGTGAGTTACAAAATATTGGAGGTGGTAAAGGAAGAACAGTCAGAGTGTGAGGTGCGTGACAAAATATTGGAGGTGGTAAAGGAAGAACCAGATGTACAGTCAGAGTGTGAGGTGCGTGACAAAATATTGGAGGTGGTAAAGGAAGAACAGTCAGAGTGTGAGGTGCGTGACAAAATATTGGAGGTGGTAAAGGAAGAACAGTCAGAGTGTGAGGTGGGTGACAAAATATTGGAGGTGGTAAAGGAAGAACAGTCAGAGTGTGAGGTGCGTGACAAAATATTGGAGGTGGTAAAGGAAGAACAGTCAGAGTGTGAGGTGGGTGACAAAATATTGGAGGTGGTAAAGGAAGAACAGTCAGGGTGTGAGGTTTGTGACAAAATATTCCTCAGTGACAATGAGACTGTCCTGGACACAGTGTCCTCAGCTGAAGTTGAGCAGTTCAGATGTTTAGAGTCTGGTAAAGCATTTCCTTTTAAGAACAGTCTTACCCAACATGCAGTTATTCATTCAGGAGTGAAGAATTTCAAGTGTGATGAATGTGGTAAACTGTTTTCTCAGAAGGCTAGTCTCACTCAGCACCTATTAATTCATTCAGGAGCGAAGAATTTCGAGTGTGATGAATGTGGTAAACTGTTTTCTCAGAAGGTTGGTCTCACTAAGCACCTATTAATTCATTCAGGAGCGAAGAATTTCAAGTGTGATGAATGTGATAAACGATTTACACGGAAGGATCATCTCACTCGGCACCTATTAATTCATTCAGGAGTGAAGAATTTCAAGTGTGATGAATGTGGTAAACAGTTTACAGAGAAGCATAGTCTCATCGAACACCTAGTAATTCATTCAGGAGTGAAGAATTTCAAGTGTGATGAATGTGGTAAACTATTTGCACGGAAGCATGGTCTCACCAAACACCTATTATTTCATTCAGGAGTGAAGAATTTCAAGTGTGATGAATGTGGTAAACAGTTTACAGAGAAGCATGATCTCATCAGACACCTAGTAATTCATTCAGGAGTGAAGAATTTCAAGTGTGATGAATGTGGTAAACAATTTACACAGAAGAATGGTCTCACCAAACACCTATTAATTCATTCAGGAGTGAAGAATTTCAAGTGTGATGAATGTGGTAAACAGTTTACAGAGAAGCGTTATCTCATCAGACACCTAGTAATTCATTCAGGAGTGAAGAATTTCAAGTGTGATGAATGTGGTAAACAATTTACACAGAAGAATGGTCTCACCAAACACCTATTAATTCATTCAGGAGTGAAGAATTTCAAGTGTGATGAATGTGGTAAACAGTTTACAGAGAAGCGTTATCTCATCAGACACCTAGTAATTCATTCAGGAGTGAAGAATTTCAAGTGTGATGAATGTGGTAAACAATTTACACAGAAGAATGGTCTCGCCAAACACCTATTAATTCATTCAGGAGTGAAGAATTTCAAGTGTGATGAATGTGGTAAACAGTTTACAGAGAAGCGTGATCTCATCAGACACCTAGTAATTCATTCAGGAGTGAAGAATTTCAAGTGTGGTGAATGTGGTAAACGATTTACATGGAAGGAAAATCTCACCAAGCACATATTAATTCATTCAGGAGTGAAGAATTTTAAGTGTGATGAATGTGGTAAACTGTTTGCCCAGAAGTCTGGTCTCACTCAGCACCTATTAATTCATTCAGGAGTGAAGAATTTCATGTGTGATGAATGTGGTAAACGATTTACATTGAAGGAAAATCTCACCAAACACCTATTAATTCATTCAGGAGTGAAGAATTTCAAGTGTGATGAATGTGGTAAACTATTTGCACAAAAGCGTAGTCTCACCAAACACCTATCAATTCATTCAGGAGTGAAGAAGTTCAAGTGCAATGAATGTGGTAAGCATTTTGGTATGAAAAGTATTCTTACTAAACACCTTTTAAATCCTTGTGTAGGGAAGAGTTTCTAGTGTGCTTAATGTGGTAAACAGATGACTCAGTTGATGTCATGCAACACTGTTTAATTCATTAAGGAATGAAGAAATTCAAGTGTAATGAATGGGGTAAACAGTTTTATTATAGGTTCTTTCCAGTATCAGTTCAGGAGTGAAAAAATTTCAAATGTCATGACTGGAAAGCTGTGTAGAAAAATAAAAATTCTTATTCACTTGATACCTGACAGTTCATTCAGGTGTGGAAACAATTATATAGTTATGATATATGTGGCCATATGGAGAGGATGGAGAGTGAGAGACTGATGAGGAGAGTATATGTGAGTGAGGTGGAGGGGGAGAGAGGGAGGGGGAGGCCGAGGATGAGATGGAAGGACGGAATGGAGAGGTATATGAGGGAGGGAGGTGTGAGCTGGGAGCAGGGCAGTGAAATGGCAGGGGACAGGGTGACATGGAGATGATTTGTTTGTGGCCACCCTGTATGGGATTAAGGCGTCTGGCAATAGTTAGATAAATGTGGCAAAGCTTGAAGAAGAAATTAGGCTTTAACCAGGCATCCCCCCTGTTTCCTTGCTCGCTGTTGTCGTGGGGAGGCTTCAGAGACGTCGATTGGATCTTGACGAGTGGTGGAGCTATGGTGGGGTCTCTGCTCTGCGCCCTCCCCTCTCCTTGGGTCCCTGTCACTGTCTCAACCAATTTTGCGAGGCTCTTTTTCTTATTTTATTGCTTTTTCCTTCCTTTTCCCCTGTCATCACCAAATAGTAGAGGCCTTTAGTTATGATACTAGTCTCAGCCCCTTTTGTCATTTCGGGCAAGACTGCTTCCTCCCCACGTGTTTGCCGTACATGGTGACCTGTATATTGCTTGCGCCCCTCAATTTGGGAGTTGAGTCCACCATGAGGCAGGGTGCAGTTCCCTGCTGTGGGCAACATGCTCCTTTAGTAGGTGGGTTGGCATGAGACAGGCGGTCCAATGTGGACTTGCTGGACAGATCGGCTGGCCATGTGTTTGCTCAGTCAACCTTGGCTAGGGTCAAGCAGGCCCTGTTTGATGGGCACCGCATTGGCCCATAGCTGCCACTCCACACCAAACCGTGTCCGCGTGTACCACTTCCGCTATCCCTGGGGCTGTTGGGTGAGTTGGACCCAACATTAGCCTCCCCTCATTGGGCTCTGTGGTGGGTGGGGGGGGTGAAGTCTACCAATTCACATTATATAGATACAGTTACTTCTCACCTGATTATGGTGACGACCCACGACTCCCTTTTGACTGTGGCCTCAACTTCTTCCCCTTCCCTACACATTCGGTTACATTAAACACCCCATCCTTCCCGCCTACTGTGTCTTCCACTCCTCCAGCTTCTGCTCTGTCTACTTCAGTCAGTCCTACTATTGTCACACTTCATCCTTACCTTTCTCCTTCACCTGTCTCTAATCCTTCTGTGTCCTCTGTCTTCCTCTCCCGACCTCGTCCTTCTTCCTGTGTACCTGCCTCGTCCCTCACCTCCTCAATTTTCGGTTCACAGACATGGTCAAAATTGTCAGTGTCCATGATACGACCAATGACCTCTCGCTCCACCTCTCTCTACTTTGACAAGTAGGCAGGGATGTCACCTTCTTGGCCTGTCCGAATGGTTCCCGCCTCCTTGTTGTTCACAGTGCTGCCCAAGCCGAGAAAGTGACGTCCCTGGTCAACAATGCAGGACAACCCATCTTCGTGTCTTTAGGCATCCAGCTCAATTCTGCCAGTGGCACCATCCGTTTACCATCTTTGATGTCTTTTGGCCAGAGGGCTTTCACAGATTGCTCTAATGACATTGAGCTAATCCTTTCAGAACAGCTTCATCCAATATGTTCAGTCCATTGTTATGCAACTCCTCCTTGTGGACGACGCCAAGAGCATGCTAATATCGTAAAAATAGTTTTTGTCTTTAGCGGTCTGCCCCCCACAGTCATCATTGGAGGCACTGTTCTCCAAGTATGTGAGTCTATTCCATCTCCTTACCAGTGCACATCTTGTTGGCGCTTTGGTCATCCAGCCAAATACTGCCGATCATCTGCAGTCTGCGCTAGCTGTGCACTGGCCAGTCATACCACCTCAGAATGCATTTCCACCATCCGATGCTGCCCTAACTGTCAGGGTAGCCATTCTGCCACCTACCAACAATGTCCCGTCTACCTCTTCAAAGCAGAAGTGTCCAGCATCTGCTGGAAAACTGGCCTCTCCCTTCGTGAGGCTCGTTGCAGAGTTCGCGGCCTCGGTCACCATCCTAACGTTACCTATGTACGTGTAGCTCGTTCTTCTCCCATAGTAACTTCTAGTGCCAGAACTATTTCATCTTCCCCTTCTGCACCTGTCTCTGTATCTGCTGCCCCTTCTTCCTCTCCTCCCACCTCTCGTCTTCCCACCTCTCACTCTGTCCCTACCCCTGTGACCGTTGTCTCCTCTTCCCTTCCTCCTAGTACTCCTATTTCCACCTCTCCCTCCTCTCTACCTAACTTCCCCTCTACCTCAGTCTTTCCCTTACAGACTACTCTTGATCCTGTCTCTAATTCTTTCTCTGTTTTAGATTCCTCAACCCCTACTTCCTCTCCATCCCCTTCCTTACCTGTTCCTTCTCTTTGTCCATCCCTCCATTCCCAACCACATCTCTCCTCTCACTCCTCCAGTTCTGTTTCTCATACTGGCCGTTTGGCGCCTCTGGCCCAACTTCCTGTCTGACCCCCATCCTCCTCTGGTGGTAAGCACAGACTACCCATCATGTTGAAATGTAAATCTCTCTTGCCCATCCTCCTACTTCTCCGGCTCGTAAAGTTCGCGCGACGAATACCTGCCCCTCTCGATCGATACACTCTGCCGCATCGAAGTCCACATCTCAGCAGTCTCCTCAGTCATGTCTCTGGACTGCCTCACCACCGGCTGATTGTAATGCAAAACCCTCTGGTGATGACGACAGTGAAACCATCCCCAAGATTATGGATTACATTTTAACTTCTACGCCATATTCAGTAGACAGTGCTGTACCCTCTCTGTTGAAGTTCATCCTGTACTGCCTGATCTCCCTCCTACTCCTCTCCTTCCTTCATTTCCCCCTCCTTCACCTTCTGTCCCCTCCTCCTCTCTGCCCCCCTCCTTTTCCAGTTCTTCCAATACTCCTTCCCCTCTATCTCTCCCCATGCCTCCAGGCTGTGGTGGCCGTCCTGCTTGTCCACCACTTCCACCTTCTGCCCCTATTCCTACCATCCTAATGACTCAGCAATATATGTTACTATTCCGCATTATATTTTACTTAAGGATGGAAGTTTGGAGGGTGAGGTGCTTGAAAGGGTACAGCAGGGAATAAAGGTTGCTGGTCCCATGAAAGCAGTGATAAGAAACAGGGAAGTGAGCATGGAAGTGAAAAAGTTATTATATGACAGTATTGTGATACCAACTCTAACGTATGGAAGTGAAGCTTGGACGTTGTTGGAGGGGCATAAGTCAAGAGTGAGAGCAGTAGAAATGAGTTATTTGAGAGGAGCCTGTGGAGTCACATGGAGAGATAGACTGACACATGAGGAAGTGAAGGTGCATTCTGGTGTGGATGTGGATGTGATAGGAAGTGTTAGGAGAAACACTTTGAGGTGGTTTGGCCATGTGGAGAGGATGGAGAGTGAGAAACTAATGAGGAGAGTGTATGTAAGTGAGGTGGAGGGTGAGAGAGGGAGGGGAAGGCCAAGGATGAGATGGAGGGATGGAGTGGAGAGAGATATGAGAGAGGGGTGTGTGAATTGGGAGCAGGGCAGTGGAATGGTGGGGGACAGGGCAATATGGAGGTGATTTGTTTGTGGCCACCCCATAAGGGATTAAGGCGTCTGGCAATAGATAGAGAGATAGTAATATATTTTACTTTCTGTGGATTGATCTTTTACTTCCTGTGTATTATATTTTATCTTTAGTATTAATTTCCTTTTATCTTTCCTAGATTCTATTTTTCTGTTAGGTTTCACTTTTATTTGGTGTTTTAAGGTTTTAGTATGTCTATTTTACAATGGAGCATACGCAGTTTTACAACCCTTCACAATGACCTTCGCTATCTTATTTCAGTTCACTATCCGTCCTTAGTCTGTTTACAAGAACCCCGATTGTCTTCCCCTTTGGTACCTATACCCTGCTATTGTTTCTTGTTCTCTCCTGCTTCTCTTTCTGTTTCAGCTGTCTTAGTCAACCATACAGTTCCTCTTGAACGTCTGTCCATTAACGCCACTGTTCCATGTCATTTTATTTGTGTTTTTCTCAGACGTTCGATTACGGTGGTTTCTATTATTTCTATCCCTCCCAGCCTATTGATTTCTTTGCCTTATCTCTTTTATTATCCCAGTTACCCATCCCAATTTTATTGGGAGATTTTAACAGTCGTCATGCATTATGGGGCGATGCCATTACTAATTTGCGTGGCCTCAACCTTGAGTCTTTTATTTTTAATAATGATATATCCTTGTTGAATACAGGAACTTCGATGCATTTTGATGCTAAAACTCGTACTTTCTTCTGTTTGGATCTGTCCTTGTGCTCCCCTTCTCTTTAGATTTCCATTGGTCTGTTCTTTCGGACGTTGTATATAGTGATCACTTTCCTATCAAACTTACTCTTACTACATATTGTCCGGTAATCAGACCCTCTCGATGGAGTTTTCCGAAAGCTGGCTGGCTGTCATTTACTTCTTTAACTGTTCCTTCTATAACCCCTTCTTCCTTCTCCACTGTTTTAGATATGCTCACCTATTTTACTGTTTGAGTTCTGAGTGCAGCTTTGACTGTGATTCCTAGGTCGTCCTGTCCTTTTACTTTGAAGTGTGTGCCTTGGTGGGATTCGGATTGTACTGTGGCACTTCATGTTAAACGTGCACGTTGGAAGAGTTACGCAAACGCAACACCCCGGATGAACAGAGTGCATTTCTACTGTTTAAAAAGGTCCACGCTCTTCTTTGTAAGATTGTTAACTGGGCTAAAGGCCATAGCTGGAGATTATACGTTTCCACCGTTATTGCCAATACACCCATTGCTTCCGTTTGGAAATGTATACGCAAAATAGCTGGTAAACATCTTCCCATGCCTTCCTCTGTCCTCCACTTGGATGGGGAGTCAGTTGCAGATGTTCATCTAGTTGCTAATGGCTTAGGTCTTCATTTTAGTAATGTTAGTAGCGGCTCTCATCTCTTACCTGAATTCCGTGCCATTAAAGCTGCTACTGAATGTACGTCTGTTGTCTTCAAGCGTCGTCTAGTCAGTCATATAACGCTCCATTCACGCTCCATGGATTGTCCTCTGCCCTTCGTCTTTGTAAGAACACTTGCGAGGGTCCTGATGGCATACACTATAATATGCTCCGTCACCTTTACCCCCAGGCCCTGGCCTTATTATTAGCTATTTATAATCATATCTGGACAAAGTTGTTTTTCCTCCCTCTTTTCGTAATGCTGTCATTCTCCCATTTCTTAAACTGGGAAAGCAAGGCCATGCCCCTCAAGATTATTGCCCCATTGCTCTTACTAGCTGTCTTTGCAAGTTGTTTGAGCGTATGATAAATCATCGTCTTATGTGGCTCCTGGAATCCAAGCAGCTTTTGTCCTCTTCACAGTTTGGTTTTCAAAAAGCTCGCAGCACCTTAACTTCCCACCTAAATCTAGAGACTTATATCCGTTCAGCCTTTGCCATTCGGCAATCTGTTGTTGCAGTGTTCTTTGAACTTGAGAAGGCTTATGTCACAGCCTGGCACTACTATATTTTACGCACAGTTTGTTCTTGTGGTATTGATGGTAACCTTGGTGTTTTCTTAAAGAATTTTCTGTCAGCTCGTTTTTTTAGAGTTTGTGTTCAGCATACTTATTCAGATCCATTCCCACAATATGAAGGTGTTCCCCAAGGCATTGTTCTTAGCACTACTCTTTTTTTTTTATTGGCAATTAATGAGCTCTTTTCCTGTCTCCCAGTTGGTGTTCGCTCTTCTTTATATATTGATTATTTTGCAATATATGCTTCAGATTGTGATATCTCTGCCCTTGGTGATCTTATGCAATGCGCGGTTTCTGCTGCCTCAGAATGGGCTACTTCTCATGGCTTTTGGTTCTCTCCTGTTAAGTTTCATGCAATTACTTTTACTCGTTCTCATCTTATTTCTCAACCACCTCATTTTCTCTGTGACTCTCCTCTTCCATACAAAACCTCCACTTCCTTGTGTGGCCTTCTTTCTGACTCCCGTCTTACTTGGAAGGATCATATTGTCTCCTTGAAAATCTCAGCCTTGCAACGCCTCCGTCTCTTACAAACGTTGTCTCACATGTCGTGGGTGTTGATCGGACTACTTTCCTTCGTCTCTGTATTGTTTTCGTTCTCTCCAAACTTGACTATGCTTGCCAAGTTTATTCTTCTACTTCAGACACCGTCCTCCACCAACTTGATTCTGTGCATTATCACGGGTTGCGTCTGGCTCTTGGAACTTTTAAGCCTTCCCCAGCTGAGAGTCTGTATGCCAAATCAGGAGTTCCATCACTCTTCTGCGGTCATGCTCTACTTTCTCTTTGTGCCTACGCTAAGTTGCACTGTTTTCCTCATAACTCTTCTCTACTTCCTCCCAGTCCTGAATTAGACATGTTTTCCACTCCTAGGACCAAGCCACCTTTTGCAGTTCGAACTCATACTCTCTTCTCACACTCTTTCCTTACTGTAAGTAATGTTTTCTCTTTCCGCACATGTCTTTTCCCTCTGTGGGTACTTCCACGACCCCATGTTTGACCTTCCATTTTCCCTTATACCAGGTCCGGTTCTTCTTCATTCATTCTCCGTTCCCAGTTTTCAGACTATCTCTCCCACCTTTCCTCTGTAGTACCTATGTACACTAATGGTTCAAAAACCCCTGCAGGTGTTGGATTCGCGATTCCCTTTCCTAACACCTTTTATCATTTCAGCCCTCCTATTTGTGCAAGTGTTCTAACAGCGGAGTTATATGCCCTCTTGTTTGCATTGCGGTATATTTGTCGTGCCTCCTCACCCTCATTTGTGATGTTCTCTGATTCATATAGTGCTCTGTCCCTTCTTCAGTCACCCTCTACTTCTTACCCTGTAGTCCTTCGTATCTTGGAATGGTTGTTGCGTATCTCCTCTCGTCGTAAAACAGTCCAGTTTTGTTGGGTCCCAGGACATGTGGGCATCATGAACAATGAACGTGCTGATCAGTTGGCTTGCATGGCTGTTAACAGGCATGTCTCTCCTTCCTTCCTCATTCCAGTCTCTGACTTTCTTCCTGCCCTATCTTCCCTCCTTCAACACCAGTGGCAGTCTTGTTGGGACTCTGTCACTAATAATAAATTACGTGCTGTTAAACCCTTTATTTCCCCCAGGTTGACCCCTTGCCACCGTAATAGGAGGTGGGAGACTGCTTTAGTTCGTTTTAGAATTGGTCATACTAGACTTACCCACTTGTATTTGATGTCTGGTGGTCACCCTCCCCTTTGTACTCGTTGCAATACCATTCTTTCTGTACGGCATATATTCCTTGATTGTCCTCTTTACACTCTACAGTGATGTATTTCGTTTCCTTTTTGTCTCACCTCCAACGTCCCCTGCTTCTTGCAGACTTTCTCCGAGAATCACCGTATTTTTCCTTCCATAATATCATGTCCTTCCTTACCTCTGTTGGTCTTCTTTCTGACATCTGATTCCATTCCTTACATCAGTAGCCCCATCTGTAATATAATATATTTCTCGCATTGACCCATTGCTTTCACGACGCCATGTCTGTGCTCCCGGCCCACCCAGCGTACACGTCATGTTGCCAATGATCTGGCTTTGCGCTGGATTTTGGCACTAGGTTCTTATTGTTCTTCTTCTTTAACCAGGCATGGTGCCATTCACTAACAAGTGAGAGAGAAGACATGTTTTATCTCTTAGGCTGGTTTGAGAGTGTAATGGAAAATTTTAAAAAGTGGGTTGTAGGAAAAAAAAAAATGAGTGCTTTGGTCTGTAGTGCCCCTTTAGCGACTGTTGGTACTTGTGGCAGGCCACCCCTCATGCATCGTGTCATATGATCTACTGAGCCAAGACATTATTAACCATGAGTGATATAATAATGTGAAACTCTAGATACAGTAACCCCTCAATATACTGAACTCTTTCCATGAATTTCAGTTTTAACGACCACCTTGAGTTGGCCGAACATTATGTTCTTTTAATGAACACTGTTTGGTAAAAGAATGGACGTGCAGGAAATACCCACCAGGGTTGGGTTCCCTTCCCCCCCCACACACTGTGTGTGTATATGAAAAACATGTTTAATATCCTTGCAGCTGTTCTGTACTATTTGCATTGCTATACTTTATTATGTAATACAGTATTTAGTGTAATGTAACAGTTAATGTACAGTGAGTTTACCCACACTTTCGCTGTAAATACTGATCAACCAGTATACAATAGTGTAAAGGCAGTGTACAGTATAGTGCAGGATTGTGGTGGATATCAGTGACTATCTGTGCCAGTGTGGAATGCAATTTATGTTTAATGTACATGCAGGTGTTTTGTACTGTTTACTTTGCTATTCTCTGGTATGTAGTATTTACTGTAATGTAACAGGTAATGTACAGTGTCAGTTTCTTTTACCTACACTTTCCATGTAAATACTGAGTGACAAATGAACATAGATTTATCCAAGGCCTACTTCCAGTCTTTATTTGCAGTGCAATTACTTCCTGAAAGGTAAGAATAAATATGTCAATTAGTAAATAGAGCATTTATTGAGAAAAAGAGCCATTTAGACTAGGGATGTATCGGATATCCGCATCCGCGGAACATCCGCATCCATTTCAACATCCGCATCCGCATCTGCACTTATGTAAAAATATACATCTGCATCCGCATTGGCATTTTAATAAACATCTGCATCCGCATCCGCATTTGAACGAGACACAAAGTGGATGTGGTGGATATACTAAATACAATGCCTTCGTTATAAACAAAAACATTAGTGTTTTTCCGTGATACGACTTGTTTGCTGTGTTTACTGTTTACCCTGGTAGGCGGTCATAATTTTGTAGTTATCCTATAGTGCTTTGGTCTGCACAAGACCAAAGTGCTGTGACTAACTCCACCAAGTCGATAAGAGTCATAAGGGTAATACGCTAACCTTGGTACTTTGTAGTGTCTAATAGGGTTAGTGGGAGTCAAAATGCATTTATATTGGTGTGTACGGCTGTGTGCGTGTGTTTGTTATGGAGACTATGGCTAGGGAAGTGTCACAGTAAGTTAAAGAAAGGTGCTGAAAGTACCACTGTCTGAAAAAACCGTATTTTTTACAGTGGCTAAGTTCATTATGAATATTTTAAAAGAAGGGAAAAATCAGTTCCCAAGGCTGGGATAAGGGATAGGCAGCTGTCTCCAAGGGGCCGAGCTTTAGTTAAATGATTATGCAACAATATATCCTGAAAACATCCGCATCTGCATCAGCATCCGCGAGGATGTCATAGTTTCACATCCACATCCGCATGATACAGAAACATGATATCCGCATTCACATCCGCATCCGCGGATGTTTAAATTCTGACATCCGATACATCCCTAATTTAGACCTACCTGTATCTTATTGTGTACGAGTATATGGCCGAACAATGCTGTACAATTACCGTAACAATCTTTGTTCGGTAAAAGCCAAAACGCCTGGGAAATACTGAACAGCATGGTGTTCGGCTTTAACTTCAAGGGTTCGGTACCAGTTAGTTCATTATATCGAGAGTGCACTGTATTGGGAGAGGGTTGTTCACTGTGATAGTTGTACAGCAGTACAGGGCATTCATTTGGTATGAAATAAACTGGGCAGCAAGGTGCACTGTATCCTGCACAACATGTGTACACTAAAATATTGTACATGTATGTATTTTTTTTTTTTTTTATTTGTCTGACTCTAGGCATAGGCTTCACAGCCTGCTCCCAAGGCCCAGTAGTCCTCCTACATTCCATACACCTCTACATGTCACCACTTTGGCACTAATACCCACCATCCATATTGAATACAGGCTAGGGCTGTCTCATACAGGTCTGGTGTGTTGGTATTAGCAGGGGTATTTTTACAACATGTCGACGGGTCTTCCAGTAGATATTTATGAAATTCAAATCCTTAAACTGTTCCCTGCCCCAGCGGGGATTTGAACCCGGGTCCATTAGGACTGCAGGCCACCTCTCTACCGATTGAGCCACTGCCTCCCCCAATTGCTCTTTATGGGCAGCAACTTATCTTATTGTGTGACATTTTATAATGGGATAATGATGTCTAAGCACATGGCAAGTGCTCCACCTTGTAGTGAGAGTAATCTGAGTTTTCACTTTACTGGAGCAGGTCTAATGGAACACAATTTTTACAGTACTTTTGCCTCAAGCTTTATTTTTGTCATGGGGGGGTACTGTAATTGCAAGGTAGAGCACTATGGTGGTACCAATCTTAAGTGGCGGTTTAGGTGGGGCACGAACCTCTGTACAGTGGTGCCACGTGTTCCATACCCGCTATGTGAACGGCTCTGATATATATGTAATAGGCATCACAGTAAGATAAACACATTATAATATAATGGTAACGTATTATAATATATGAAAGAACAGTAAACTGATTATGCGTAAAATATTTATACAGCAATACAGAAACGTGGCATAAATATTTTACAGTGTTGCTTAAAAAAAAGTAGTCACTTTTATTGGCTGTTACCATATTTCTGGGGTTGGTAATAATGTCACAGTTATGATTATAAGATAATGTGCGGGAATATAAGCAAAAATATGCCAGTTTCTTAGTAAAAAAAATATATACAGTAATCACTCTAATATCCGGATGCCCAATATCCGAACATCCCCACTATCCAGACTTAAGAATGTTTCATACTGTACTTTTTTCCATACTATACTTACCTCACTTCACTCTTTAATGTACTTTATTGGTGTGAATAGGGTGTTAGGAGCTATGCATGTGCAGTAGGAAGGTGTTTTTCTGAGTTAGGCTAGGTTAGGGTCCATAAGTACCAGTCCAGGAGCCAGTCACCAGAATGTTTAATATTGTATGAACCTACTTTTAAACCCTCATTTTATGTTTCTTTTGCATTTATTTCAGTCATGTATGTGCCTTATTGGTGTGATTTGGGTCTTAAATAGGTGCTATGCATGTCCAGAGGGAGTTGTATAGGTGTTTCTCTGAGTTAGGGTCCATCAGTACAAGTCCATCAGCTGGGGCCCAATATCCGGACAGAACCAATATCCGGACCTACCTATGGCTCTATTATATCGGATATTGGAGTGATTACTGTATATATATAATATATATATATATATATATATATCACACACACACACACACACACACACACACTGGTACATACTGGTACAGTACACACACACACACACACACACACACACACACACACACACTGGTACATACTGGTACAGTACACACACACACACACACACACACACACACACACTGGTACATACTGGTACAGTACACACACACACACACACACACACACTGGTACATACTGGTACAGTACACACACACACACACACACACACACACACGGCATCGTCGGAGGAAGACGTCCTTTACTGGCGCTCCATACCAGCTCAACACGGCCAGAGGCAATTATCTAAATAAGTATCTTTGAATGAGTCAAGCTCTGTACCAGGTTAGACTAAATGATTTTTCATTATTAAAAGGGAAAGAAATAATAAGTTTAAATAAGACTGTTTCAAACAACAAAGAACCACGATGCGTTGAGTCAGCTGGGTTTGTTTATACTACAGAAAGACGGGGAAAGCGTGCACACTGTAAGTATATACTCTGTTCATTTAGTATTACAAAATGGATCCATACTTCAGTAAAACAAATTTGGAAAAGAAAAGGGATAAAAGTAAAAAGCAAAATGATGATTTCTACCAAGAACTGGTTGAAGTGGAGACTCACAATAGACTGGTTGAACGTGTACACAAACTAGAAATGGCTTTCGAAAATGAAATTAAGGAAATAAAGAAGCAAATGCACTTGCAAAAGGAAGAGATAGAAAAACTGGGAAGGGAGGCCAATAAGAAAGACACAACCATCAGTGAACTAACAGTGGAATTGAATACGCTTAGGAAGAAAGTGAGTGAAATGGGAAGTACAGTAGTTAATCACGAGAGTGTTATGGAAGAGTTAAAAAATGACACAGAGACAATTAGACAAGCAAGCAGTCTTATGGACCAGAGCAGTGATATTGAGGAGAAGATAACACAGGTGAATGAAGCTGTGCAAAGCTACAAAAATGATGTAGAAACCACATATGCTGAAATGGTGAAAGTAAAGAAAGACTTAGAAACAAGGGTGGAGGAAAAAAACATTAAAAAGGAAGTGAAAAGAATAATCCAAAACAATCCAAAGTTAGTCAGAGATTCAGTAGAAATAAATAAATCAATAGTAATCACTGGTATAGAAGAGGAAGAAATTAAAAACAAAATCACTAGAGACCAAAAGGAGATGGCATATGTAATGAGCTTACTGAAAGAAGTATCAGAGGAAATCTGTAGTAAAGACATAGAGGAACACAAAAGGTTAGGAAAATACGAGAAAAGCAAGACAAGACCTCTAAAGGTGACTTTCCAGAGTGTAAACACTGTGGAAGAGATACTAAAAAATGCAAAGAATCTTATGGAAAAAGAGGAGTTCAAAAATGTATGGATAAAAAGATGCCTAACACAAGAGGAACTGGAATTACTGAAAGAGAAAAGGGAGGAAGCAAAAACAAAAAATGAGGGAAGATCAGAAGAGGACAAGAAGAAATTTTTTTACAAAGTAATAGGATTGCAGGTACGAAAGTGGTACACAAACAGGATGGAAGAAAAAAGAGGAAGTTAGTAGAACCATGTCATGACAAGTATATAAACAAGATGATAAAGTTGATGTACTCACTTGTGGATGGAATGGTATCTAAATTACTAGAGATGAATGATTATGTCAGAGAAAATGAACCACAAATAATATGCCTAACTGAGACAAAATTAACACCAAGGATATCCAATGACATACTAAACTTAGAGGAATACAATATATGGAGAAGAGACAGAAACTTAAAAAAAGGAGGAGGAATTATAATATTAACTAAGAAAAATCTAAAAGTCAAGGAAATAAACCTAGATATACCATCACAAGTAGAACTGATTGCAGTAGAGATCGACACATCTGAAGGTAAAGTAATTGTAGCCAATTTGTATATGCCACCCAGATCAAACATATGGGAAAGAGACGAATATGAGGACCTGGCAGAGAGTACAGTTCAGAGTATAAGATCCTTGCTACATAAAATGGAAGAGAAATCGGAAAGAATTATACTAACTGGGGATTTCAATACAAATATAAATTGGAATACTCTAGATATAAATAGCCAAGAAAGCTGTTGGGACCAAAAGCTCCTGGATCTCGTACAAGAGTTTTTCTTAACGCAACATGTGAGGGAAACCACCAGAAAAAGAGGACTTGATGTACCTTCAGTGCTAGATCTAATATATACTAGGCAAGAAAATGACATTGACAGTTTAATATATCACCCTCCACTCGGCAAATGCGATCATGCAGTACTAAATTATAACTTCAGGATAGCATATGACATAGTAAACAGCAATGACAGTTACAAAAAGAGACTAAACTATAAAAAGGGAAAATATCAAGACCTAAAGAAGTATTTCTTAGAAGTTGATTGGGAAAATGAGCTTAGAGGACAAGATTAAAATGCTGTATATAAAAATTTTTGTGAATTTTATGAAATAGGAGTCCAGAAGTACATCCCACAGCACAAAGAAGCAGATAAGAAAATACAGAAATGGTTCAATACAGAATGTAAAAAATCAAAAGAAAGAAGAGATTTGTTGTGGAATAGATACAGAAGACACAATAGTGAAAGGGCGTATAATAATTACAAACAGGCAAGAAACGACTATACAAGAATAAGGAGGGAAGCCCAAAAACAGTTTGAGGAGGATATAATAAATAAAAGTAGTGATCAACCAAAGCTGTTTTACAGCTACTGTATATCAGAAGCAAAACCAAAGTAAAAGATATAATACAATCCATCACGGACGAGGGAATCACTTATACACAAGAGAAAGATATTTGTGAAGCACTAAATAAGAATTTCCAATTAGTTTTTACAGAAGAAAAAAATTTTGAGAAGGACTATGTGGAACACGCATGTCCACACATACTACCAGATATACAAATAGCAGAAAAAGTAATACTGGAGGAGTTAAGTAGATTAGACAGAGGAAAAGCAAGTGGTCCTGATGAAATTTCATGTTGGGTGTTACGAGAATGTGCAAAGGAGTTAAGTAAACCATTATTTTTAATTTTCAAGAAATCCTTGAGTCAAGGGAAACTACCTGATATTTGGAAAAAAGCAAATATAGTCCCCTTATTCAAGAAAGGAAATAGACAAAATCCTCTCAACTACCGACCAGTATCACTAACCAGTGTTGTAAGCAAGGTATTAGAAAAACTTATAAGAAAAGCTTGGGTAAATCATCTAGAAGAACACAGTATGATAACAGAAAGACAGTTTGGCTTCAGAAAAGGAAAATCATGTGTTACTAATCTGTTGAGCTACTATGACAGAGTAACAAACACAATACAGGAAAGGGAAGGATGGATGGACAGTATCTATTTAGATTTCAAGAAAGCTTTTGACACAGTACCACACCAAAGACTTTTATGGAAGCTGTACCATCAAGGAGGAATTCGAGGCAAACTGTTTTGTTGGATGCAAGACTTTCTCATAAAAAGAGAAATGAGGACAGTACTAAGAGGAAACTACTCATCATGGAAAGAAGTGACTAGTGGAGTACCACAGGGTTCGGTGCTGGCACCAATCATGTTTCTAGTGTACATAAATGATATAAACAGTAACACTGGAAATGAGAGCTATCTGAATATGTTTGCAGATGATGCAAAAATACAAAGGAGAATTACTAGCACAGACTCTTGTATGGAGCTACAAGAAGAATTAAATAAACTTCATGAATGGAGTAGTACATGGCAAATGGAATTCAATGTGGACAAGTGTCATGTAATCAAGTTTGGTAAAAGTGGAAAAAGACCTGATTGGGATTATAAGTTAGGAAATAAAACCCTATACACATCAGAAAGAGAGAAAGACCTAGGTGTGATTATCAATAACAGACTATCTCCGGCTGACCACATCAGCGAAGGTACGGAACATGTATACACTGCTTGCAAATATGAGAATAGCATTCACATACATAAATGAAGACATGCTAAGAAGGATAATAACATCATTCATTAGACCAACCCTGGAATATGCATCAATAGTCTGGAGCCCTCATCTCAAAAATCATATAGACATGATTGAAAAAGTTCAAAGGGCCGCTACGAGATGGATACCAAGCTTAAGGGACCTAAGCTACGAAGAAAGACTAAAAAAGCTGAATCTACCAACACTACAGGAGAGAAGGAAAAGAGGTGACATGATAATGCTATATAAGTGCATATCAGGAAAGGAGAAAATAGACATAAATGACTACTTAACATATGGAGAAGCATCAGCAAGAGGACACTGCAAAAAACTGCATAAGAAGAGAGGTGATTAAGATATAAGGAAATTCAGTTTCCCAAACAGAGCAATTGATCAATGGAATGCACTACCGAATGAAATAGTGTGTACCAAAACAATTCACAAATTTAAGGATATGGACGATAAATATGGTCTAAGACATGGGACAATACGAGCTTGACTCATTCCTGTAAAGATACAATTAGGTAAGAACAATTAGGTAAGGTAAGAACACACACACACGTAAATACATAAACACATAAATACAGTACTGTACATACATACTATCTATCAATAAACAGACAGCTTAATCCCGGAAGGAGTGGCCAGAAACTAATCGCCCCCATGTCGCCCTACCTCTGCCATTGCACTTCCCTCCCCCCAACTCACACCCTTCTCATATACCTCTCTACTCCATGCCTCCATCTCATCATACATCATCATCATCATCCGGACCTCCTTTCCCACCTTAGGGCAGGGTGAGGAGTAGCAACGTCCAGACAGTCCAAGTTTGCCCAGTCCAATGGGCCACGCTTCCATTCACTCACCATTCAAGCCCCCGGAATCCTGGCTCTATGTGACTCTCATTACAAAGACTTATTACCGACTGCCATCTGCTGGTCAATCGTTTATGAATACAAGTGGCTTAGTTGCCACACAGGGTATATTGGCAGGACCATACCAGCCTTCAAGCTAAGGATTGACCAGCACAGAGGTCAGTGGAGCAGGTCAGGTCTGCCTGTGAGCGACCCTCCTCACTCAGCGGTAAGGGAACATACATAGCATTGTAATACTTCTGTTGATCCCAAGAATTTCTGTATAATAGACACATGTACCTGTAAGAACCTGACAGTACTAGAATCCATTCATATTTATCAACGAAAACCTGTCCTACACAATTGTCTGTCTGCTGTCCCTCTGATTATAATTTGCTGTTAAGTCCACCCTGTAATTAACACCTTTTTTTTTTTTTTTTTTTTTTTTTTATAAGCACGATGAGCTCAAGTTCAAATAGTTCTTTTAGGCATTTAATTACCTTACAGGTCATTTTTATCTTTTTAGTTCCACTGAGGATGAAATAGATGAATATATCGAAACGTCTGGGGATATTATACTTGATACGAATGTTTGAAAAAGTCCAAATTTTGAGTTAGGAGAAAACTGTCAAGAAAAGAGAGAAATTCGTACATATACTCTGTTCACTTTAACTAGGTGCAGAAATCCCATCTCCAACTTATATATATCTACTGAGCTTAACACTAGAAAATGGTGCTAGTCACGAAGAAGTGCTGTGGAAGGCATGTTGTCTGGGTATTGTATTATTCTGCCATTGAGCTACAGGAAGTAAGCTACAAAAGGACAAAAATCACGGCCAAGTTAAAATGAACGCACTATAGTTGTATTAAGAATGTGGCTTAGTTTGTGAAGGAATGACTGGTGAATGAATGTGTGGCTCATTTCACTGGCCACTCTATGGGTAGTTCTGCCAGCTTTGTATTTTCCTTTTCACTATGTGGATGATGCCCAGCCCATTACATGTACTGGATGTAGGGTTAGCATGATGATGATGATCATGATGATGACAGACGGTTATTAGGTGATTTTTATGGTATTGTTGATGGTGATTGTAATAATGGCGATGATGGTGATGATTGTGCAAATGATGATGATACTGATTCAATGATCATTAGGTGATTATTATAATATTGTTGATGGTGATTGCAATAATGACGATGATGATGATAATAGTGGAAATGATGACGATTATTATACTGACTTATTGTAATTCTGATGATAAATTACTATCATCTTGATTATATATTTAGTAATGTCTGTAATATGTTAAAAGAAGACACGATTAGTGTGGTGATGATGATGATGATGACAGTGATGATGATGATGGTAATGATGATGACGATGATGATGATGGTGATGATGATGACGATGATGATGTTGCTGTCTGCCCGTCGCTTTTACCCCTTTCAGGCCAAGATGTGTTTGTGTTAAGCCTAATAAACTCCTCTGACAGTGATAAAAATGTAGCGAGACGCCTTTGAGCTGAGTGGGTTAATTTTGCTGTGTAAGGTTATAAGCAGTGTTAACAGTGGCATAATGTGCATCTCTGAATGTCAAGTCTTCTGTCCTTACTTACCCTAACCTGTCATACTTAACCGTGCCTTACCCTTTCCTGCCCTAGTCTGACCCATGTAAATCCACCCTACCCTTCCTTACCCTAACCTATCATAGTTACAGTAACCCTGCCTTACTCTCTCCTGCCCTGGTCTAACCCATGTAAATCTACCCTACCCTACCGTACCCTACTACCCTACCTAATCCTACCTTACCTTACCTTGTGCTGCCATACTCTGCCCTACATAACCCTTCTCTACCCTACACTGTGTTGCCAAATTCTACCCTACAGTACCCTACCTTGTCCTGCCTTACCCAAACCTACCCTACAGTACCCTATCCTGTCTTGCCTTACCCAAACCTACCCTACCCTACCCTACCCTACCCTACCCTACCACACCTAGTCTAAATCTCGCTTACCTTGCCGGCATCTTATCATATCCAACAGTAGCTTGTACCATGCCACACCTCCCCATACCGTACCCTACCATACCCCTGCCTACCATACATCTGCCTACCGTACCCCTGCCTACCGTACCCCTGCCTACTGTACCCCTGCCTACCATACCCCTGCCTACCGTACCCCTGCCTACCGTACCCCTGCCTACCGTACCCCTGCCTACCATACCCCTGCCTACCATACTAAACCTAGCCCTTGTATCGTTTGAGTGCCGTGTGATACTATAAGGAGTGCCGGTAAATGCGTGATACAGGTCTATCTATCTATCTATTGCCAGACGCCTTAATCCCGTAAGGGGTGGCCACAAACAGATCGCCTCCATGTCACCCTGTCCCCTGCCATTTGACTGTCCTGCTTCTAACACACACCCTTCTCTCATATGCTGTACCTCTTCACTCAATCTCTTCATGTCATCCTTGGCCTCCCCCTCCCTCTCCCCCCCTTCACCTTACTCATATACAGTCTCCTTGTCAGTCTCTCGCTCACCACCCTCTCCACATGGTCATTGGCATTATATGCTCACATACACCAGCGCCTCTTGGACTGTATACCAAAGCCGTGTGGCATCAAATAAACTCTACCCCACTGACTGCTGTTCTGGCGTTATTTTACCTGAGTTTTGCTGTTCTAAAAGGTGCCTTGGGGTCTTAGTAGGTTATTTTATTGATTTATTTTTTTATTTTTTTTGAGGGGGGGATGGGAAAGGAGGATGACAGCTGGGTGTGGAGAGTGAGAGGTGTGATTGTTTGGGGTGGGGTTGCAAGAGGCAGACTGAAAAGTTCTGGTACCAGATCCTACAGTGTGAGTGCCTAGAGGCTGCTGGGGCTGGAGTAATGTGGAGGGCGGCCATTAGGTGACCCATGGCGACGTGTGTATGTTGCCTTTATAAATGGTACACAGCCTGTACTGCCACTAAGGGAAGTAGGCAGCTTAGCTTCCCTTAAATATACTGGATTAGGTTATTCTAGCCTCAGGCCCCTACACTTTAAAGGCAGTGAAGTAGGTGTGCTTTGATCATTTATTTTGACATTCCGGTTACCAGTGGAATTAGGTCACAATGGGTCTAGTGGGGTCAGGTCAGGTCCATAGACATACATATATAACCGTGGGCTACATTCAGGCCACTTCAAGTCATGGTGGAGGTGGTGGTCTAGTGGTTAGAGAAGAGGTCTACTGTTGGAAAGAATGCACGTTCGAGTCCACGCGAGGGAACGAAAGTCTGCTGATTTGAGTCTAAAACATGACTGAGCTGCACAACCCATTGAAATTTCCTAACACCCCTGCTAATATCATCACAGTCCTGAGTGAGACTTGTGGACTGTGGGTATTAGTGGCTAAGTGGTGACGTGAAGGACTTGGGATGTAGGATGACTGCTCGGCCTCGGGGAAATGGCTGTCAAATCAATGGCCTCTTCCGTAGCAACTTGTTTGGCACATTACACCTTATCATTCTCTTGTATGTTACTTATATTAATGCAGACACAGCTGGCAGCATTATCAGAAAGGAAGAGGAGAGTGAAAATTAATGTAATGTGCAGAACAAATCGCTAAGAAAGAGGTGCTACGAAGGAGGTGGGGGAGATGTGTATTTATGTGCGCTCGTTCGTGTAACCCCTCTCCATGGTTCAAAAATTGCAAAGTAAACACAGATGTAATAATAATAATAATAATAATAAAGGCCTACAGCCCTCCTTTCGCTTAAATTGGCCTAAAATTGCCATCTCTTTATCTTGAATGCTGCGTTGTAGCAATAAAACGAATGCTGGACTATGGTGTTAGTAACGAAGAGGTATAGATGTCAAATAGTAGCATTATCGTTTTCTGCCGCTGAGGTACGTGATTAAAGTTGTAAAAGGAAAGGTTTGGGTCGAGGACTTATAATTCAAAAGTCAATGCAGCCACCAAATAACCTGTACTCACTAAATATGCAATAAAACATTGAAAGTGAACTATTAGATAACTCATCAAGATACAAGGGTAAGTATATAGTTTGTGTGTTCTTAAAAAATCTTGCTACCTAACTACACATGCTATATTTTGTTACACTGCATCGCGGTATCTCTGTCACAGTACATTATATTCGTCTAAGGGAAGCAAAAGAAAATTGTACCGTGATTTCCTCCCTAAGTGTCTAAAAAGGTAACATTTAGTACTGCTGAGGTTTAAACTAACTTTAGGAAGAGAATTTGAAACTAGAAAGGAGTGCCAGATGCTGGAATTTTGTTCGATGTTATTGACTTCGGCTTCATGTTATCGTCAGCAAACCCATAATATCCCGTAAGAGGGTAGTATCCATGCAAATAATGTAGCATATAAAAATCTTTCACACAGCTAACTCAATCATAAGTGCAGCGATACTAATAGCATATAAACCAGCGTATTGATGGAAACTGGGATACCAATTTGAATCTCGCAGGCCTTACATCTAGGAAAAGGCCTGGGTTCCAAAATTATAAATGTTTTGAGCGACCGGCGCACGTGTATAAAATTGCTTGTTTATTTTTTAGTTATCGCGTAAACAAACCAAAAAAATAATAAAAACCGAAACAATCAACCGAACTAAATTATTTCTATTACTTTTAAAATGCTGTGAAGACATTTTAAATCTCGGAAATTGGTTTAAGATCTTTATGAATACTGCCGAGGTTGGCGTTGGGAGTGTAAGTGTAACCGACGCCATGCTTCAAGAGAATATTTAGGAGTGATGAGGTGAGTATCCTGCCTTGATTCCACCTTTTCAAGCGGTTACAGTTAATTTACTTGTATTATTGTGTTTGTGAAAATTAGATATGGCAATGGAGACAACTTAGAGGTGAGCATTTCTGGTGAGTATTCGTGTTTCGTGATAGGAAAGGGCGACAACTTCCAAGCAGACGCTGAAGAAGGCTGGCTTCGTGAGTATCCTGGTCCACTTCCATAATTTTACCACTAGCATCTGATTTACGTGCATAAATCTGCTCGTTGATATTAAATAAAGTATTGGAGCTTATTAGGGTATAGGTATGTGATGGAATATTCGTGTGTTGAGATGGTTTGTGGAATGGTGGTGTAAGTGGAAGAACAGACGCCGAAGAAGGCCAGCTTAGGTATCCTGCTCTGATTCGTGTTTCGGCAGCTTCCATCTAATTTACTGACATAATTCTACTCACTAATGTTAGGTAGAGACTAGTAGGGTGTACGTGTGTGAGGGAAAGTGGCTGTATTGAGGTATTTGGCATTCTTGTTAGAGCAGACGTTGAAGATGGCTGGCGTAGTAAGTATCCTGCTCTGCCTCCATATTTTCCTTACTAACAACTAATATCCCCACTTAATTCTGCTTACTGTTGTTATGCAAGGTAATGGAGGTAAATAGGTGTTAGTTTGGTGGGAGAATATTGTTGTTTGCAGATATATAAAGGATGTCGGCTCTTTTCGTGGCCTTGCCGAAAATTGTAAACATTCTGCCCCCGAAATTATTAGAATGTTCGTATATTGTTTACTTCCATCGATTTATTGGTTATTGTCGGTTTATTGATTATTATTATTATTATTATATTATTATTATTTTTATTTTTTGAAGAGGAATCCCTTCAAGCCGGTGACGTGTTGGAGAGGGACGCCTGCAGGTGGTGGCACTGATATAACCAAGCCAGTACCACTATTTATATATACGTTGCTCAATCCGTATCCCACGACAACAGGATGTGGCACTGCAGAGAGGTAACTTCATCCTGCAGTCCTTCGGGTTCACGTTTAGGTGTGCAGGGAGTCACAGTAACACTTTTACTACCCCTGTCTGTTGACGATTTTATCTGTTCGTTTAGATCAACATGGATAGGTCATAAAGGGATCTGTGGGCTTAAAGTTGGATGAGGATAATACTGGTATTCACCAAAAGTCTTGTACAGCACTGCTGGGTTGGGACAGAAATTGCAAAGTCTGGCCAACGTGACTGTGTACTCTAATACTGAAGGTGTGTGGCCTGTGTGAAAGTAGTGTGGTGCATTTATAACGCTGCTCTGCTACCCCACCTGGCTAGTTCTGGTGTGTTGTAACGACGGCTCAGTGTTGTCAATGTCTGTTGTGTATCATGTACCGGGTATTCACTTTCTACTCCTACTGACACACACACACACACACACACACACACACACACACACCAATATATCATGTACTCATTTCCTACTGCCACTGCCACACACACACACACACACACACACACACACACAGCTGTGCCCACAACACATCAGATATTGCAGGGGAGTGTCTTGTGAAGCTCTGTTTACATACTGCCTTGTACAACAATTTTGGCCCCTCTTGGACTCTTCATGGGGTACAGGCTCAACATGTGGTGTATTTTCTTTGATAATAACAAGAGTAATATTGGTCACTTTCTCCCCCCACCTGCAACTAATTGTTCCTTTCACTTGTAGGTACGATGTTACTTGTTACTAGTGCGTTACTTGGGTTACTTGCAAGATGGCAACATGAATACAGAGTCAGGCAGCGGTACGTGGCAGCCTAAGTTACAGAGAACCAGTGGCCCCAGTGTAGTGGCTTTCGAATTAAGGTGAGTCTTTTAGCCTTCTTAGTGCACTGACACCTTAATTTAGTCTGGCAGGCTCCAAGTGATTTTAGTCAGTAGGTCAACTCTGGAATTATTCCCCTGTGTCTGTATTTCCTACATGAAAGGAGCATTGTGGTGTGGATGTGATAGGAAGCGTTACGTGAAATACATTGAGGTGGTTTGGCTATGCGGAGAGGTTAGAGAGCGAGAGACTAACGAGGAGAGTGTATGTGATAGATGGAGTGGGGGTTAGGGAGGGGGAGGTTGAGGATGAGATGGAGGGATAGAGTGGAGAGGTATATGAGAGAGGGATGTGTAAGCTGGGAAAAGGGAAGTGTGAAATGGTTGGGGATAGGGTGACAAGGAGGCGACTTGTTTGTGGCCACCCCTTATGGGATTAAGGCGTCTGGCAATAGACAGATAGATTGATTGACCTACATGAAAATTAGTGTCTTTGAGTGTGGTGTGTTCTCAGTTCAGGTCAGCGTCTTTCCTTGCCACTTCACTCCGATGATGTCTGAGTTTATTCTTGCTATTTCCAAGTGGTTTTATGCAACTCAGACCAAAAAGAAGTGTCCCTAAGTGTTGTGTCTTGGTGTGTTAAGCTGAGGTCTTTCTAAACCCTGTTGAGAATGGCAAGCACAGGACATAATTATAATCTTTTCACCTCTCTCCTCGTGTCTACATACTCTCCCATCCGTCTCAACTTCCTCCATGCCTCTGCTTCCCATCCACACACTAAATGCTTTCTTCTTTTGCGCCACAGCCTGTACCACCTCTTCATTCCACCATGCTGTTCCTTGCACCCCCTTTCGTCTTCTCTTCACCCCACACACCACCTCACACATCATATTTTTCATTTTGTCACTTCCATTAGCTTCAGAGGATGTTCACCCCTGTAGCTGGGCATTTTAAAGTTGGTAGTACATCCGCATGAGGCAACTGGCGGGCAAACTACTGTAGGTCTTTCATGAAACACTTTTATTCTTACTAAATAGTTAAACAAAACGCCTCTTCATGTTTGTGTCAGTTTAAGTCCATCGACCCTTGTTGGACTACACCTGGCCATCACCAAGCTGAAAAGGGTTGGGAATCTTGGCAACTTAGAACAAATGTTGTTAAGTCACATGGATGTCAGGCGAGAAGAATACACTAATTCCTTGTTATATGTTGCGCTTTTTCCAGTCATATTTGCTCTTAATTTCTTGAATCCAGTGCCATTGTCAGTGTTATTCTTGCCATCTTTACGCCACTGTGTACTTAAAGGCAGCATTAACCCTTTCATGGAGGTATTTAAAATTTTGTTCTTGGTATCTCTAGACCACTTTATTCAGTTTAAAGACTACTCGTGAGCAGTTGTTGAGTAACCCTGGTCTGTCTGGTTGAGCAGACCTATCAATCACAAACAAGCAACTACCCCTGCAGGGCCGTGCCATGCAATGAACCATTGTTTCCTTGCAGTGGATAGCACCTTGCCACTGCCAGGTGCTGGCCAGAGTATGGAGGTTGGGTTGCCAGACGGAATTTGCATCTGCATCCAGTAACAGGGACGCCATAGTAGGCTGCACATCATCCTGCTGTTTGGTGTTATGGTTACCACCCAGCGTTGTACAGTAAAGGGTTGCCATGGTTACCCCATAGTAGGCTGCACATCATCCTGTTGTTTGGTGTTATGGTTACCACCCAGTGTTGTACAGTAAAGGGTTGCCATGGTTACGCCATAGTACGCTGCACATCATCCTGCTGTTTGGTGTTATGGTGACCACCCAGCGTTGTACAGTAAAAGGTTGCCATGGTTACCCCATAGTAGGCTGCACATCATCCTGCTGTTTGGTGTTATGGTTACCACCCAGTGTTGTAAAGGGTTGCCATGGTTACCGGAAACCAGTAGGCTTGTCACTCAGTGTAGAGCCACCTGAAGTGGAAAGAAGAGTAATAAAAAGTAACAGGAAGGAAGGGAAAAGCAGGAAGAGAAGAGGCCAGACACAAAAAGGGAATGACAGGTGAAGGAAGAGGTAGGCAGCACTACATCAAGTGAGTGACCGTGGGGCAGACACCAAAAGGGAATGATGAATGAAAGAGGAAGTTGGCAGCACTACATCAAGTGGGTGGATGGTAGTGGGCAGCAGCCACCACTGCACCCGGGTATAGTAAAGGCAGTAAAGAAGGTTATACTGTAGGCAGCACTACATCAGGTGGGTGGATGATAGTGGCCAGCAGCCACCACTGCACCCGGGTATAGTAAAGGCAGTAAAGAAGGTTATACTGTAGGCAGCACTACATCAAGCGAGTGGATGGTAGTGGGCAGCAGCCACCACTGCACCCGGGTATAGTAAAGGCAGTAAAGAAGGCTATACTGTAGGCAGCACTACATCAAGTGAGTGGATGGTAGTGGGCAGCAGCCACCACGGCACACGGGTATAGTAAAGGTATTAAAGAAGGTTATACTGTAGGCAGCACTACATCAAGTGAGTGGATGGTAGTGGCCAGCAGCCACCACTGCACCCGGGTATAGTAAAGGCAGTAAAGAAGGTTATATTGTAGGCAGCACTACATCAAGTGAGTGGATGGTAGTGGCCAGCAGCCACCACTGCACCTGGGTATAGTAAAGGCAGTAAAGAAGGTTATACTGTAGGCAGCACTACATCAAGTGAGTGGATGGTAGTGGGCAGCAGCCACCACTGCACTCGGGTATAGTAATGGCAGTAAAGGTTATACTGTATGTAACCTCGCCAGTTTGAAGTCTGTCCTAAGCTGAATATAAACACCTGAGGCAGCAAGAATATCTGAAGCATAGGTTGGGCCAGGTGGACACGATGGAGGATGAGAGACTGACTAGGAGTGTATGTGAGTGAGGTGGAGAGGGAGACCAAGAATGAGATGGATGAATGGAATGGAGAAATATAGGAGAGAAGTGGGTGTGAGTTGGAGGGAGGGAAGTCAAATGGCAGAGGACAGAGCAACGTGGAGGTAATTTGCTTGTGGCTACCCCTTACAGGATTAAGTCATGTGGTAATAGGTAGATAGATGTCACCGGATTGAAGGGGTTATATTTTCAATAGTTTACAGACAAAAGCCTAATACAGTTCCATTTCTACCTATAAAGCAGGTTTGCCACTTTGCTTTAGTGGTGGAGAGGGACGCCTTCCTGTGGTGGCACTGATATATCTGGGCGGCTACACTGCATGGTTAAGTAACACCCCCAGCTACTGCCCTGCCCCCTGAAAAGCGAATGGTGGACTTAGGGAGAAGGGTAACAGATGAACATGGGGATACAACAGTATTACTACTTCTACTATTACCACCACCACCACCACCACTATTACTGCTACTACTACTACTACTACTACTACTACTACCTAGCACTGCCAAGTTTCCCCTAATTTAGCCACATACCCACTTGCAGGGAAAAACTCCTTCTTTATTTTAAACCCCATACCTGACAATGAGACCCTCCAGTAATTAGTCAACATATTTAGTCATTATTCTCTCCCTTACTGTCTTCTCTCCAGAGTTTTGTTCCGTTGCTTATCATGCGTCTTGGCATTGAATTAGTGCCATATGGTCTCTGACAGGCGCTAGGAATCCAGTATTGAATTCAGTTAAGTAGTCAGCATGTTTTAGTCATTATTCTCTCCCTTACTGTCTTCTCTCCAGTTATTTGTTCCGTTGCTTATCATGTGTCTTGGCTTTGAATTAGTGCCATATGATCCCTGACAGGCGCTAGGAATCCAGTATTCAGTTCAGATCCACCTTATTCTAACTGTTGGTATTCGTCCCCAGGTGGCATGGTGGTTGTGTGGGGCAGTTTGGTGCTGAATATTGACGAAACGTGATGGGTTAAAGGCAGATGGACGACTCGTTATCATGACAACCACCTGATGCTTTCCGTGAGCATTTTCTTTGTAATAGACTTTCATTTTTATTTTTGTTTTTTGTAAGCTTATTCATATATTCGACAGATTTTATTATTATGTACTAGTGGTAAAATATATAGGCCTTTTCAATTTGTCAACTTTTTTTTTATCTGTCTATCTATCGCTAGACACCTTAATCCCGTAAGAGGTGGCCACAAACAAACTGCCTCCATGTAGCCCTGTCCATTTCGCTGCCCTGCTCCCAACTCACATCCCCTTCTCTCATATACCTCTCCACTCCATCTCATGCTTGGCCTCCACCTCTCTCACATACACTCTCCTCGTTAGTCTTTCGCTCTTTATCCTCTCCATCTTCTTGGTAATACTGGCAAGTCATGATGGTTGGGTGGGTTGCAGTGATGTAAGTGGCTACCCATGGGTTAGAGAGAGAGTAGAAGAAACTGAAGCATGGTTAAGAGATGTGATTTAGAGAGAGTGAGAGAGAGAGAGAGAGAGAGAGTGTCCATGAGTTAGAGTAGAAGAAACTGTAGTATAATGAAGAGATATTATTTAGAGAGAGAGTGAGAGAGAGTGCCCATGAGTTACAGTAGAAGAAGAAACTGCAGTATAATGAAGAGATATTATTTAGAGAGAGTGAGAGAGTGTTCATGAGTTACAGTAGAAGAAACTGCAGTATAATGAAGAGATATTATTTAGAGAGAGAGAGAGAGAGAGAGAGAGTGAGTGGGAATGCCCATGAGTTAGAGCAGTGGTTCACAACTTTTTTTTTTTTTTTTTTTTTTTTTTTTAGGCGACCCCAGTCATGCACATCTAGCCATGACCGCGACCCCACTGTAAGGTTGGAAAAAGGACAAAATTAGCATCATTACGCGTTATTTTAGTTATAGAAATTTAAAGTCTTAATTTGAACCCAAACATCCACTTCTGAAATAATATTTTGTCACATTCCACAAAGACGAACTAAAATTGTTTTTTATCAACTGATAAATTGATTTTAATGGGGGCCTTGGGCCAGGATCTGGCTGGTAAGCTTCTCCATTCGTGGCTCAGTCGTAGAAAGTGCTACCCTCAAATCATGTTCAGGCTGCAACCAATTTCTGCTTTTCGTTTTGATGGCAGCCAGATATGCAAACCCTGATCCGCACAGATAGGTTGTAACGAACGGCAACAGCACTTTCACAGCCTCACTGCCGAGGACTGGTTTCTCCTTCACAGTAGTCCAGAACACTGCTAGTGACTGTTTCATCATGTTGCACCTCGATGAGCTCCTCTTACAGATTTGGGATGGAAGACTCTTCTTCTGCGAGGTCTTCGACATGGACATCGAAGGGTCTGCGCACCCATTGGTATTTCTCATGCAACTCTTCATCCGGAATATATCTGTCAAACTCCTCACTCAATTTCTCAAGGTGCTCAACAATGACACTTTGTTCGTCCTCAAGCGTGACGTCTTCATCTTCCTGAAAAAGGTTCAAGAGTGGAAAGGACGCAGTTTTCCCCCACTCAGTCTTTCCCTTCCACGACCGCAGTTTTGCCTTGAATGCCTTGAGCTTTTCTGACACAAAGGGACGAGTTTTTTCTTTTCCTTGCATGGATATATTCAACAAATTTAACACTGTATGTCTGTTGGATATGCCAGTTTAAGCAACCACCTTGGTTCTGCAAGCCTTGATGCTAGTGCATGTTTCTTCTCGTTCAAGAAGATTTCAACATCTGCACGCATTTCAAACACTCTCTGGAGCACTTTCCTTCGGGACAGCCACCTGACAGAGTAGTAAAGCAGGTGTTCATATTCCGACCCCATATCAGAGCACATCTGACTGAACAGCCTGGAATTCAGAGCTGATGGTTTAATAAAATTCACATCACAGAGTTAAGCTCAAGTGACAGTTTCCGGGAGGCAAAGTTTTCCCGGTGGAGCAGACAATGAGTCACTATCACTTCGGGGTTGACTTGTTTCACCCTAGCGGTGAAACCCTGATGTGCCCCTAGCATTGCAGGTGCACCACCCGTGCACACACTGAAGCACTGATCCCAGCTGTGGCCTTCTTTCTTGATGAAGCTGTCAACCAACTTGAACAGATCTTCACCTGTTGTTGTCGTCTCCAGACGTTTACAGAACAGGAATTTCTCTTCCATGTCATTCTTCCCTTGGCACCGCACATACACCAAGAGCTGTGCATCGTCACTGACGTCAGTTGACTCATCCAACTGCAGGCTGAAGTTACCGCTCCTTGTTGGCAGCCGCTACCTGTTCTTTGATATCTTCCGACATCTCTTGAATCCGTCGGCTAATTTTGTTGTCTGACTGGAATAGTTTTTTTTTTCTTTCTTTCTTTCACAGCATCATCTCCGAAAATAGTACAAACCACATCAAGGACTGCTGGCGTCACCAACTTTTCCCCAGTTGTATGTGGCTGTTTACACTTAGCAATTCTTTTTGCAGCCAGATAGGATGCAATTGCTGCTTGTCGAACATAATACACTCCTGTGTTCATAGGGGTGTCCAACCGCTGACTCTTCAGTTGTTCTTCTTTCCTCTTCAAATACTGGCGGTCTTTCCCCGCCAGCGTCGGGTGTTTTCCGTGGAGATGGCGCTCGTGCTTGTTTTCTTTAAGCGACTCATGGCTTAGCACTTCCCCACATCTAACACATTGAGGTTTCTCGATCCCACGATCGATGAGAAGCGTAAACCCAATATCAAGGAATTCTTCTTTGTACACCCGCTTTCTGGACATCACTGAAGAATCTGAAAAGATTTTTATACTCGCTTAATAATAAATCAGACAAAAGATGCTACTTGGTACCGTATGCCAGGAGGGGAGAGGGGAAGGAGCCAAGGAAAGAGGAGGAGGAGAGGAGGTCAAGGAAAGAGGAGGAGGGGAGGGGGCCAAGGAAAGAGGAGGAGGGGAGGGGGCCAAGGAAAGAGGAGGAGGGGAGGGGGCCAAGGAAAGAGGAGGAGGGGAGAGGGCCAAGGAAAGAGGAGGAGGGGAGGAGGTCAAGGAAAGAGGAGGAGGGGAGGACAAGGAAAGAGGAGGAGGGGACGACAAGGAAAAAGGAGGGGGAGGAATAAAGAGGATGGGGAGAGGGGTAAGGAAAGAGGAGGAGGGGACGACAAGGAAAAAGGAGGGGGAGGAATAAAGAGGATGGGGAGGGGGCCAAGGAAAGAGGAGGAGGGGACGACAAGGAAAAAGGAGGGGGAGGAATAAAGAGGATGGGGAGGGGGGCAAGGAAAGAGGAGGAGGGTGAGGGGACATGGAAAAAGGAGAGGGAGGAATAAAGAGGAGGAGGGGAGGGGTACCTTTCGTGCAATATTTCGTCGGCAAGTGAAGTATTCAGTTTCTTCCTCATATTTACCTAGGAATTTTAAAGAAAGACTGAGTGAAAGCTATACAGCACATTGCACTTCAATATACGGGTAAAAATACATCAACTTACCGACAGAAGATGAACAAGTTGGTAAAGAGTGTTTGCCGTTACCACCATACAGCTCGAGTGGTGGCCTGGCAGACTGGACGTGGACGGTTCACCTTTGCAGGACACAAGATGCTGTTCACGTACCAAACACGTACGACACTCAGGGATACCAACATTGAATATACATTCGTATAATTTTATATAAATAAATATATACATAAATACATAAATAAGAATCAACAAATACGTTTATATATTTTTCTTTACTACGAATTCCGCCAGAAGTCTACGGATTTTTCGCTGATTTTTTTACTAACTCGCTGTATGGCTGTGGACGGAGGCACGTCTCATACATGTCTGGCCACTTTATCAGCAGTATTTAACACGATCCCCAGATTCCTCAACCAATATGTGAATATATGCTGCAAACATCACATAATCGGGAATTGAACATATTTGATATTTTGAGGGTTTGGCGACCCCAGGGTTGGGAAAGGGGGAGTTAGAGAGTAAAAGGAACTGCAGCATGGTTAAGAGATGTGATATATATATATATATATATATATATATATATATATATATATATATGTATATATATACAGTAATCCCTCTAATATCCGGACGCCCAATAACCGAACATCCCCACTACCCGGACCTTATCGTCCTGGGATCAAACATTCCCAAAATGGTCCGAAAATCCAAAAAAATCGATTTTTTGCCGTCCGTAATTTGAACTTGCCGCGCGCGCCGCGTGAGAGCATTGTTTTGGTTCGTCATTCCTCCGACGTCCGATAGAGCGCCGCTGCATCCTCCCCACTTCCCGCCTGTCTCTCACCGCGACAAGACCTACGCTCTTCGCCATGGCTGCCCACGTGCTCGCTTTTGTGGTGGTGCCGTACTTGCTGCAAGGCCTCCTGCTGCTCTCTGCCCTACTCTTAGTGTGTGTGATGATGGCCCCGCCTCCTGAGAAAAGGAAGAGAGTGGTGTTGACTCTGGAGAAGAAACGGGAGATATTGGAGAAGGTTGATGCGGGTTGGTCTTCCTCTCGCATTCTCCGCGAGTTCAACCTGGCCCGGTCGACTTTGTTTGATATCAAGCGTTCCCGAGACAAGCTCATGCAGTACACGGCTGACTTCTCGTCGAGAAGCAAACGCAACGTGGAGAGGAAGGTTATGTTTACCCCCAAGTATGCAGAGATCGACCGCTCCACGTTGATTTGGTATCGACAGCAACGTGCAGCTGGTGTGATGGTACGTGGAACGGAGCTGAAGGCTGCTGCTAAGTTTGCAAGGCTTCACGACGCCCTAGACTTCAAGGCATCCGAGGGTTGGCTCTTCGCGTTCAAGTTGCGACATGGCCTTACTAACCGTAAAGCACATGGCGAAGCATTGGACGCTAACGAGGATGGAGTGGACGAGTTTCGGCACAAGGTGAAAGGCTTGATCGACAGGGAGGGCCTCACTCTCGGTCAAGTCTATAACGCTGACGAAACTTGCCTATTCTATCGCTCGGTGCCAACGAACACTCTCACCGATGAGACGGAGAAGCGTGTACCTGGCCGCAAGCTTTCTAAGGAACGGATATCTGCTTTGTGTTGTGCCAATGCTAACGGCATGCACCGGCTTAAGCCCGTTATTGTTGGCCGTGCAAAGCAGCCTCGGTGCCTTCGTGGGGTGATGGATGTCCTTCCTGTCGTATGGTACCATTCTTTGAAAGCATGGTTCACAGCTGTGATTTTCAAAGACTGGTTTCACCATCACTTCGTCAAGGAGGTCATACATTACCAGACGAAGACACTGGGAATTCCTCGCGACCAGGTAAAGGCTCTCCTCCTCGACAATGCACCTGCCCACCCGTGCGACAAGGACTTGGTTGCTGAGAATGGCCGTATTAGGTGCATGTTTCTGCCACCTAATACGACTGCTCTCATTCAACCAATGGACCAAGGAGTGATTGTGGCAACAAAGCGCCTGTACCGTCGGAAGTTCCTGGACGAGGTGATGGTGGTTCTCGAGGACGAGGACGAGCGCAGGGAAGGACGTGACACTCGAGGCAAGCGGACTTTGGAAAACCTTCGCCGCTACAACATCAAGTCTGCGCTGTACAACTGGGCTAGTGCATGGAAGGAAGTCCCTGTGAAAACTCTTGAAAATGGTTGGTCTCGTCTGCTTCTCGGAACAGATGTGGAGTACGGTTTCCTAGAGTTTGACATGGATGACTTCCATGCACGGCTACGTACGCACGGTGACGATGTTGATGTGGACGATGTTCGTGAGTGGTTGGACGACGACGAGGGCGATCCTGGGTATCAGACGTTGTCTGATATCGAGATCGCATCTTCGGTTGCTGGTGTCAGTCCCGAACTTGAAGATTCCGATGACGAAGGCGATGATGATGCAGACTCCGCCCAGCAGGACACTACTCCAGCCATCCCCAAGCTGAGCGCACTCCGGGAACATCTAGAGTTCGTCCTAGACTACCCGGAACACCCGGACTGCGACAGGGAGATGGGGCCCTTGGGACTCGTGGAGGAAGTGCGTGCTTTCCGGCAGCGCATCATCAATCGCCAGAATCGTCGGTCCTTGCGTCAGTCAACGATTGACAGTTTTTTCAGGCCCGTGACCCCCGCTGTGCTAAGCCCTGGTTCCACTCCGTTGCCTCCCCAAGACAGGCCCTCATGCTCCGAGCCACAGCCCAGCACATCAGCTACAGTGGAGTCACCGCTCGACGTGAGTTTGCGGCTGTCTTCAGAGTCTTCTGTAGTCGGTACGCCATCACTACTACCCACCGATGCACCCCTTGGACGCCTGCCAGTGATACTCTCGGGCTCTGACAGTGAATAAACAGCAAGAACTTCTCCACTAGACCACACGGGAATTTTGAGTGTTGTGCAGTGAAAAAAACGGTGTGTTGTGTTAAGGTTTTCGAAATGAGAGAAAAGACTCAGTGGAAACAAAATTTAACGTAACTAACCTTCTTTGTTTTGGCTTTGGAAAATTAAAAAAAATTGGGAAAAGTTAATGTGCAACACTTAAATTTAATGGAACATTATTTGGACTAAAGTGAACACTGTGAAAAGAACGGACTTCTGTGTGTTAGTGACTAAGTTCAGTGCAAGACTTCAGGAAGAGTGTAGTGCAAGTGCTTCAGGAAATCGTTCTTACTGTCAGAGTCCGAGAGGAGGCGGTTATTCATTGAGGTGGCCAGGGACTTGCTGTAAGTAGCCAAAATGTTTCATGTTGTACTATTTTCCATACTATATTTACCAGAATGTTTCATATTGTATTTCTTCCCATACTATACTTACCAGAAAGTGTCATACTGTACTTCTTTCCATACTAAACTTACCTCATGCATGTGCAGTAAGAATGTGTTTTTCAGAGTTCGGTTAGGTTCGGTTAGGTTAGGTTCGGTTAGAGTCCATAAGTACCAGAATGTTTATTAATGTATGAACATACTTCTAAACCCACATTTTATGTGTCTATTGCATTTATTTCAGTAATTTATGTGCCTTATTGGTGTGATTTGGGTGTTAAATAGGTGCTATGCATGTCCAGAGGGAGTTGTATAGGTGTTTCTCTGTGTTAGGGTCCGTAAGTATAAGTCCATAAGCTGGGGCCCAATATCCGGACAAAACCAATATCCGAACCTACCGATGGCTCTATTGATCCGGATATTGGAGTGATTACTGTATGTATATATATATATATATATATATATATCCGGTATACATGTGTAGAGAGAGAGTGCCCATGAGTTAGAGAGAGTGAAGAAGAAACTGCAGTATGGTTAAGAAATTTGATTTAAAGAGTAAGTGAGTGAGTGAGAGCGCCCATGAGTTAGAGTAGAGGAAGAAACTTCAGTGTGGATAAGAGATGTGACTTGGAGAGAGAGTGGGAGTGGGAGTGGCCATGGGTTAGTGTGGAGGAAAAAGAAATTGCAGCATTGTTAAGATACAGCCTATGATTTGGAGAGAGTGAGAGTGCCAATGAGTTAGAGACGAAGAAGAAACTGCAGCATGGATAAGAGATGTGGTTTAGAGAGAGAGGGAGTGAGAGTGGCCATGAGTTAGAGAGAGAGAGAGAGAGAGGGGGAGGGGAGAGAAGAAGAAGAAGAAGCTGCAGCATGGTTAATAGATGTGATTGATGAACAAGTGACGATGGCAGGACCAGTTGTTACCGTGGCAGTCAGTTCACAGTATAATTAAGCCTGTTGTTTATGTATCATGTTGGTGTTGTCACTGACCACACTCCTATGTCTAGTGTTGTAAGGTATATTTGGCAACACAATACCGGGTCTTTCTACCAGCACGATTTCTGTTGAAATACCATCATCATTATTCTTACCGCCTTCACCACCACCACCACCATCACCATTATTGTCATCATCATCATCTCCTCCTCCTCCTCATAGCACTCTGAGATGGTTGGCTTTATGCAGAGAATAATTGACTGACTAAAGTTCTTTCACCTTAACATGGCTCAGATTATCGTCGTTTTACAGCTTATTCCGCACAGCTGATTGGCAGAAAAAGACAATTCTGTGGCTGTACTCATAGCACTTCTTCGTGACTAGCTTCCTGACATTGTTTCACCTTAACTTGCCCAGATGTTGGATATCTTGTAGCTTATTTCACGTAGCTCAGTGGCAGAAAAAGACTGCTGTGGCTCTACATCCCTTTCGCTGCACGTCGTGACTAGCATCATAGTCTAGTGGGGAACTATAATTATTACAGCTCGGCATTCATGATGGAGAGACGGCATTTTTAGGTGCAACCTGTGTTGTCTTCAGCCATTCCCTAGCACTTATTCGTGACTGGCATCATATACTAGTGTTGATCTCAGGCTACTATACCTCATACCAATTAATCTGGCCAGGCATGTATGGCAACACTGTTCCTGCCAAGATTCTGATTGGCTGGAGGTGTTTGTTCGATTTCGTTGTTGCTAAAACTGATACTCTTTTTATTACCAGATGTGATACTGAGTTTGTCGACAATACAATCGTCAAAAGCAATAAGAAATCCGTTATATACTTATCAACAATGAAGTTATCGTAGGAAGATAGAGATATTGAGTCAACAAAGTATTTTAACAGTCCAAGTCAAGGTCAGCATTCGAACAATTCCTTTAAATCTCTGACACTCCGTAATATAACAGAAAATTAAGGAATCCTGCTTAATCTAAGCGTTGGTATAACATTTAAATTTTAAGATCAGTCCGTACTGTGATAATAGAGGATATATAATGAAATAGTTTTCCTTTAGCCTACTTTGATTTTTCGCGATTTTTTCAAACCTCCCTCCCCGCAGAACTCGTCTTTTCACTAGAATTTTTAATTATTCAGAGTTCTGGCACAATTTAAGGGCGCGGACTGATCTTAAAATTTAAATGTGTTATACCAACGCTTAGATTAAGCAGGATTCCTTAATTTTCTGTTATATTACGGAGTGTCAGAGATTTAAAGGAATTGTTCGAATGCTGACCTTGACTTGGACTGTTAAAATACTTTGTTGACTCAATATCTCTATCTTCCTACGATAACTTCATTGTTGATAAGTATATAACGGATTTCTTATTGCTTTTGACGATTGTATTGTCGACAAACTCAGTATCACATCTGATAATAAAGAGAGTATCAGATTTAGCAACAACGAAATCGAACAAACACCTCCAGCCAATCAGAATCTTGGCAGGAACAGTGTTGTCATACATGCCTGGCCAGATTAATTGGTATGAGGTATAGTTACAATTCAGAGTAGAGTGATGGCAATTTTTGGCCAAGTTAGTGCAGAGTAGTCATTGACATCATTCCTCTCAAAGACGGTAATTTAGTCGTTGCTATAATTAGTTTCAGATTTTGTTTCATACACTCACTTCCAGACTCATTAACTAGGTCTAATATGTAGAGTAAATTGCTAAGCAAGATGTGTTAGGAATTCTCAAGTGTCAGTTGCAATAAGACCGTGAGTCTGCGTTGCCATGGAGATATCTGCTTTCTCGTCAACTTCATCTCTCCTTTCTGGCTAACGAGAGAGAGAGAGAGAGAGAGAGAGAGAGAGAGAGGAGCGACGTTCCATCCTCACTCCGCGGTGACCAGCATAAAAATGGCGATATTTCACTAACTTCACCTGCCAGCTGTGTGTTTTTGGTACAGGCGGGTGTGTATATGGTTATTACAACACTGGATCACTTATGTATCGCCTGTGTACCTGAACAACATTATTTAGGCCAAAAATAATATTCTTTCAGTATTGCCAATATGAGGAGGAAACGTACCATCCCAGTTACACTCTTAAGACAAATAAAAACAGCTTTACTTCCTAGTTTGTAATAAAGTGATGGTTTGTATGGTGTTAATATTACAAGTAACTATATTTCCTATGGTATATCTCCTTTATTTTCTTATTATCCTCGTGGTAAAATCCACACCTGGTCAACAGGTAATGCAGTGCTGATGTGGGAACTGTTGTGTGTCAGTCTGTGCTGGAAAAGGTTCAAGGTTTGGGTTGAACTGCTTCCTTCACGTCAGGTAATGTGTGTTTAAGCTGCAGTTATAATTGATGCGGCTGTCTGGCTGAACCCAAGTGAACACATGCCATGTAACAACATTAATTGCATCATCAGTTGGGTAAATTAAACCCAAGTATTTAGGAAAATGCTGGAGCACTGGTAGGTTCGAAGCATGGTTGGTGTGAAGTGGTTGGTGTGGTGGATGAAAGGAGGGTGTAGTGCAGAAAGGGAAAATAGGAGAGGATAGGCCAAGACTGATGCTGTGTGAGAACAGAACATTTGTTAGGGTAGGACAAGACAGGCCAGATGTCAGGCAAAGTTTTACTGTACAAAATATACCAGGTAAAGTGATTGGAAAGGCTCAGGTCAACTTATACCTGTTGTTTCTGTTCTTGGTATCCAAACCTGACAGTCTTTACTACAGCACCACCAAGCAATGCAACTTACTGTTTTAATGGTAATATTATTTTAGCTGCCTTGATTTATTTTTGTACTATTACTGTTAATTATGTATGCAGGAAGGAGGCGTTTTATTGGGTAGTTATGTAGTGTGATTAAAACAGAAAACCTATCTACACTAACAGCACATTAGGCAAACCCCCTGTGGCGGAGGGGACACAATCTGGCCGCACTATGGGGTGGTACTACTACTCTGCGGCCAGGTTGTGTTAGGAAGAATACTGTCACCGTATTCCCTGCGTGTCGTAAAAGGTGACTAAAAGGGGCGGGATGAGGAGACTAGGGACCCCCTCCTCTGTTTTTTAGTTCCCAAAAAGAGACAGGCCAGAGTAAGGGATGGGGGATGGAGTTATCCCCGTACCCTGAAGATTGGGTCTATGAATGTGCGTGGATGTAGTACGATTGAGGCTAAAAGGGAGGAGATTGGGAGAATGTTTGTGAGAAGAAAGTTGGATGTGTTAGCTTTGAGTGAAACGAAGATGAAAGGGAAGGGGGAGTCTATGTTCGGAAGTGTGAATGGAAGATTGTCAGGTGTTGATAGAGGAAGGGCAAGAGAAGGTGTAGCCTTATTAGTGAGTCCGAAGTACAGCAGTGTGTGATTGAATGGAAGGAGGTGTCATCGAGACTGATGTGGGTGAAAGCGAATTTTGAACGTGAGTTGTGGATGTTTGTGAGTGCATATGGGCCTGGTAGTGAAAGGGATGAAGAAGAGAGGGAGTCTTTCTGGAATGATGTTGATGAGTGTCTGCAGAGTTTTGGAGCGAATGTGAATGTGGTAATGATGGGAGATCTGAATGCTAGAGTGGGAAATGTAGCAGTTGAAGGTGTAGTTGGTATGCATGGTGTGCCTGGAAGAAATGAAAATGGGGAACGAATGATGGCGATGTGTGTTGAGCGAGAGATGGTGATTGGAAATACGGTGTTTGAGAAGAAAGATATTTATAAGTATACATGATTGAGACAGGAGGGTGGAAGGGTTGTTGATAGAGCTTTGATGGACTATGTGGTTGTGTCTAGGAATGTAATAGGAAGATTGTTGGATGTGAGAGTTCTGAGAGGGGAGGGTGGAGGTATGTCTGACCACTACCTGGTGGAGGGAAAGTTAAGAGTAGGTAAGAGATGGGTGGGAGCTAGGAGGGTTGGGTGTGGCAGGGAGGTTTTGAAAGTGAGTGAATTGGATAAAAGAGAGAAAAAAATAGAGTATCAGGAGAAATTGAAAGATGAGTGGAACGCACTGAAAGATCAGGAAAATGGCAGTGTGGAGGAGGAATGGCAGTTGTTTAAGAGTGCTGTGGTGCGGCATGCAGAAGAGGTGTGTGGTGTGAGACGTGTGGGTGGTGGTGTAAGAAAAGGAAGTGAATGGTGGTGCGAGGAAGTAAGTATGGCTGTGGCTGAGAAGAGACGTGCATATGAAGTGTGGCTGCAGAGGAAGGATGAGATGTCATATGAAAGGTATAAGGAAAAGAGGAATAGGGCGAGAAGGGCTGTGTGTGATGCTAAAGTGGCAGCAGATAGAGAGGTGGGGTAGGCGGCTTACAGAGAATTTTCAACAGAATAAGAAAATGTTTTAGAAGGAGGTGAAAAGGGTGTGGAAGGGAGGGTCTGGGAAGGAAGAACGAGTAAAAGCAGAGGATGGAAGGATGTTAACTGAGATGGATGCAGTAAGGAAGAGATGGGCAGAGTATTTTGAAAGAGTGTTAAATGTAGAGGAGGAAAGGGTGGCTGAGATTGTGGCAGATGGAAGGGTGCAAGGAATAAATGTGTTGGGAGAGTTGAATTATTCTTTGATCACGAAGGAGGAAGTGGAGAAGGCAGTAAAGGAGATGAAAACGGAAAGCTGCAGGTATGGATGGGTGTGCTGTGGAATGCCTGAAAGGTGGTGGAGTGACCATTGTTGACTGGTCAGTAAGATTGTTGAATGTGTGCTTTGTGAAAGGTATGGTGCCAATTGACTGGGCAAGTGCTTGTGTGGTCCCGTTGTATAAAGGCAAGGGTGATAAGTATGAATGTACTAGCTTTAGGGGTATAAGTCTGTTGAGTGTTGTAGGTATGGTTTATGGTAGAGTGTTAATTATGAGAGTTAGAGAGGGTACAGAGGGAGTGATTGGTGAAGAGCAGTGTGGCTTTAGGAGAAGGAGGGGATGCGTGGATCAGGTGTTTGCTGTGAGACAAGTGTGTGAAAAGTATTTAGCGAAAGGGAAGGATGTGTTTTGGGCATTCATGGATTTTGAGAAAGTGTATGATAGAATTGATAGGGAGGCTTTGTGGACTGTTTTAAGATTGTATGGACTTGATGGTAGGTTACTAAAAGAGGTGACAAACTTTTATGTAAATAGTAGAGCGTGTGTAAGAGTGGGAAATGCTGTGAGTGACTGGTTTCCTGTGAGAGTGGGGCTGCGACAGGGATGTGTGATGTCGCCTTGGTTGTTTAATACTTACATGGATGGTGTTGTAAGGGAGGTGAATGCAAGAGTTTTAGGTGGAGGTCTGAGTCTGGTGAATGTTGATGGTGGAGAGTGGAATCTGAAGCAGCTGGTGTTTGCAGATGATACTGCACTGGTGGCTGATTCAGAGGAGAGATTGAGACAGTTGGTAGAGGAGTTTGGAAGGGTGTGTGAAAGGAGGAAATTGAAAGTAAATGAGAATAAGAGTAAAGTGATGAAGTGTACGAGGTTGGTAGATGGTTGGGGGATGAATATAGCTTTGAATGGCGAGTTGCTTGAGGAGGTAGAGTATTTTAAATATCTAGGGTCACTTGTTGCTGTGGATGGAAGAATAGATGCAAAAGTGAAGTTTAGAATAAATGAAGTAGGAAAGGTGCTGGGAGGAATGAAAAATGTGTTTAGATGTCGTTCGCTTAGAATGGATGTAAAGAGAAGGTTGTATGAGGGTGTTGTGGTACCGACTGCATTATATGGGGCTGAAACTTGGAATATGGGTGTAGCAGAGAGGAAAAGTTTGAATGTAATGGAGATGAGGTGTCTGAGGAGTATGTGTGGAGTGACGCGTATGGATCGAGTGCAAAATGATGAAGTGCGAAGGAGAACTGGAGTTGTTCGGGAGATGGCTGGTAAAGTTGAGCAGAGGATGTTGCGATGGTTTGGGCATATGGAGAGAATGGATAATGAGTGATTGGTGAAAAAGATAACTAGATCTGATGTGAGAAGTGTAAGGCTGAGAGGAAGACCACGAATAGGATGGATGGACAGTGTGAAGAGAGCACTGGATGCGAGAGGGATGTCTGTTGAGCAAGGAAGAGTGGCTGTGCGTGACAGAAATAAATGGAGAGAAATTGTGAATGAATAAGTGATGATGCAGCCCTGAGGGGATATTCTCCCGCATTTGGTCTGATCAGCTAGTCAGGTCAGGTGCGGGTAAGGGGATGGGTCTGTTATGATGTGGCAGGGTAAACCAGCTCTGCTGTCGGGCCCTGCTGCGGATGTCACTGATTGCATTGCGCAGTTGATCCTTGTGCAGTGTGGTGCGGTGAGGATCTGTCCGTTCTCCCCTTTGGGGCTAAGATGCGAATGAATGTGTTTGAATGGATGAGTAAATGGGGAGTGTGTCGTCCTGTCTCGGCTACCTCCCTTTCCTTGGGAGAAGCAGCCTAGGTATATAGATAGATAGAAAACCTCTGCTGTATTTATAAACAGTTCTAAACATAAACTGTGTATACAACTGCCTGTATAGACGCTTAGCATCACCCAGGCAACTAACAAACACTTTACAAAATAATTAGTCAATATTACAGTGACAAAATATGACAAACAAACCACCTGTCATACTAGATAACTTATGGCGTTGAGTTTATGCTGTAGATTAGTTAGGATCCTTTATAAATGCCAGCCTGACGCTCTCACAACACCCACGGGCCATAGTTATAAATCATCCCAGGCCTTAGTGCCGTATAGGATTCTTTGACGTAATATTTTGATCGCTATTCACAACGCCACCAAACCCTTCACAACGGAACTAAGAGTGAATATTACAGTGATAAATACAACACACAATTGTACTTATTATAAGTCACGGCTACAGCAACGTGTATATGGTGAGAAATGTCTCTCTCTCTCTCTCTCTCTCTCTCTCTCTGTTTTGTGGCTATGGGTGGCACAGTTCCCAGATCACAGTGTATTATGGGTGGATCAGTGTACCACATTTACCACACCAGTAGCCATGTGGTAAAGACAATAACATAAGAATTAAATAGTTTACATATTACTAAGACAATATCAGGCCTTAATTTACTGCAGACTTGAAAACAGACAGACATACAGACAGTGTGTGTGTGTTCTTACCTAATTGTATCTTTACAAGAATGAATCAAGCTCGTACTGTCCCGTGTCTTAGACCATATTTATCGTACATATCCATAAATTTGTGGATTGTTTTGGCACACACTATTTCATTCGGTAGTGCATTCCTTTGATCAATTGCTCTGTTTGGGACACTGAATTTCCGTACGTCTTTATCACCTCTCTTCTTATTCAGTTTTTTGCAGTGTCCTCTTGCTGATGCTTCTCCATATGTAAAGTAATCATTTATGTCTATTTTCTCCTTTCCTGATATGCACTTATATAGCATTATCATGTCATCTCTTTTCCTTCTCTCCTGTAGTGTTGGTAGATTCAGTTTATTTAGTCTTTCTTCGTAGCTTAGGTCCCTTAAGCTTGGTATCCATTTGTAGCGGCCCTTTGAACTTTTTCAATCTTGTCTATGTGCTTTTTGAGATGAGGACTCCAGACTACTGATGCATATTCCAGGGTTGGTCTAATGAATGATGTTATTATCCTTCTTAGCATGTCTTCATTTATGTATGTGAATGCTGTTCTCATATTTGCAAGCAGTGTATACATGTTCCGTACCTTCTCGCTGATGTGGTCAGCCGGAGATAGTCTGTTATTGATAATCACACCTAGGTCTTTCTCTCTTTCTGATGTGTGTAGGGTTTTATTTCGTAACTTATAATCCCAATCAGGTCTTTTTCCACTTTTACCAAACTTGATTACATGACGCTTGTCCACATTGAATTCCATTTGCCATGTACTACTCCATTCATGAAGTTTATTTAATTCTTCTTGTAGCTCCCTACATGAGTCTGTGTTAGTAATTCTCCTTTGTATTTTTGCATCATCTGCAAACATATTCAGATAGCTCTCATTTCCAGGGTTACTGTTTATATCATTTATGTACACTAAAAACATGTTTGGTGCCAGCACCAAACCCTGTGGTACTCCACTAGTCACTTCTTTCCATGATGAGTAATTTCCTCTTAGTACTGTCCTCATTTCTCTTTTTATGAGAAAGTCTTGCATCCAACAAAACAGTTTGCCTCGAATTCCTCCTTGATGGTACAGCTTCCATAAAAGTCTTTGGTGTGGTCTATCTATCTATCTATCTATTGCCAGACGCCTCAATCCCGTTTGGGGTGGCCACAAACAAATCGCCTCCAAGTCGCCCTGTCCCCCGCCATTTCACTGCCCTGCTCCCAACTCACACACCCCTCTCTCTTTGGTGTGGTACTTTGTCAAAAGCTTTCTTGAAATCTAAATAGATACTGTCCACCCATCCTTCCCTTTCCTGTATTGTGTTTGTTACTCTCTCATAGTAGCTCAACAGATTAGTAACACATGATTTTTCTTTTCTGAAACCAAACTGTCTTTCTGTTATCATACTGTCTTCTTCTAGATGATTTACCCAAACTTTTCTTATAAGTTTTTCTAATACCTTGCTTACAACACTGGTCAGTGATACTGGTCGGTAGTTCAGAGGATTTTGTCTATTTCCTTTCTTGAATAAGGGGACTATATTTGCTTTTTTCCAAATATCAGGTAGTTTACCTTGACTCAAGGATTTCTTGAAAATTAAAAATAATGGTTTACTTAACTCCTTTGCACATTCTCGTAACACCCAACATGAAATTTCATCAGGACCACTTGCTTTTCGTCTGTCTAATCTACTTAACTCCTCCTGTATTACTTTTTCTGCTATTTGTATATCTGGTAGTATGTGTGGACATGCGTGTTCCACATAGTCCCTCTCAAAATTTTTTTCTTCTGTAAAAACTAATTGGAAATTCTTATTTAGTGCTTCACAAATATCTTTCTCTTGTGTATAAGTGATTCCCTCGTCCGTAATGGATTGTATTATATCTTTTACTTTGGTTTTGCTTCTGATATAGCTGTAAAATAGCTTTGGTTGATCACTACTTTTATTTATTATATCCTCCTCAAACTGTTTTTGGGCTTCCCTCCTTATTCTTGTATAGTCGTTTCTTGCCTGTTTGTAATTATTATACGCCCTTTCACTATTGTGTCTTCTGTATCTATTCCACAACAAATCTCTTCTTTCTTTTGATTTTTTACATTTTGTATTGAACCATTTCTGTATTTTCTTATCTGCTTCTTTGTGCTGTGGGATGTACTTCTGGACTCCTATTTCATAAAATTCACAAAATTTTTTATATACAGCATTTAAATCTTGTCCTCTAAGCTCATTTTCCCAATTAACTTCTAAGAAATACCTCTTTAGGTCTTGATAATTTCCCTTTTTATAGTTTAGGCTCTTTTTGTAACTGTCATTGCTGTTTACTATGTCATATGCTATCCTGAAGTTATATTTTAGTACTGCATGATCGCTTTTGCCGAGTGGAGGGTGATATATTAAACCGTCAATGTCATTTTCTTGCCTAGTAAATATTAGATCTAGCACTGAAGGTACATCAAGTCCTCTTTTTCTAGTGGTTTCCCTCACATGTGCGTTAAGAAAAACTCTTCTACGAGATCCAGGAGCTTCTGGTCCCAACAGCTTTCTTGGCTATTTATATCTAGGGTATTCCAATTTATATTTGTATTGAAGTCCCCAGTTAGTATAATTCTTTCCGATTTCTCTTCCATTTTATGTAGCAAAGGATCTTATACTTTGAATTGTACTCTCTGCCAGGTCCTCATATTCGTCTCTTTCCCATGTGTTTGATCTGGGTGGCATATACAAATTGGCTACAATTACTTTACCTTCAGATGTGTCGATCTCTACTGCAATCAGTTCTACTTGTGATGGTATATCTAGGTTTATTTCCTTGACTTTTAGATTTTTCTTAGTTAATATTATAATTCCTCCTCCTTTTTTTAAATTTCTGTCTCTTCTCCATATATTGTATTCCTCTAAGTTTAGTATGTCATTGGATATCCTTGGTGTTAATTTTGTCTCAGTTAGGCATATTATTTGTGGTTCATTTTCTTTGACATAATCATTCATCTCTAGTAATTTAGATACCATTCCATCCACATTTGAGTACATCAACTTTATCATCTTGTTTATATACTTGTCATGACATGGTTCTACTAACTTCCTCCTTTTTCTTCCATCCTGTTTGTGTACCACTTTCGTACCTGCAATCCTATTACTTTGTAAAAAAATTTCTTCTTGTCCTCTTCTGATCTTCCCTCATTTTTTGTTTTTGCTTCCTCCCTTTTCTCTTTCAGTAATTCCAGTTCCTCTTGTGTTAGGCATCTTTTTATCCATACATTTTTGAACTCCTCTTTTTCCATAAGATTCTTTGCATTTTTTAGTATCTCTTCCACAGTGTTTACACTCTGGAAAGTCACCTTTAGAGGTCTTGTCTTGCTTTTCTCGTATTTCCCTAACCTTTTGTGTTCCTCTATGTCTTTACTACAGATTTCCTCTGATACTTCTTTCAGTAAGCTCATTACATTTGCCATCTCCTTTTTGTCTCTAGTGATTTTGTTTTTAATTTCTTCCTCTTCTATACCAGTGATTACTATTGATTTGTTTATCTCTACTGAATCTCTGACTAACTTTGGATTGTTTTGGATTATTCTTTTCACTTCCTTTTTAATGTTTTTTTCCTCCACCCTTGTTTCTAAGTCTTTCTTTACTTTCACCATTTCAGCATACGTGGTTTCTACATCATTTTTGTAGCTTTGCACAGCTTCATTCACCTGTGTTATCTTCTCCTCAATATCACTACTCTGGTCCATAAGACTGCTTGCTTGTCTAATTGTCTCTGTGTCATTTTTTAACTCTTCCATAACACTCTCGTGATTAACTACTGTACTTCCCATTTCACTCACTTTCTTCCTAAGCGTATTCAATTCCACTGTTAGTTCACTGATGGTTGTGTCTTTCTTATTGGCCTCCCTTCCCAGTTTTTCTATCTCTTCCTTTTGCAAGTGCATTTGCTTCCTTATTTCATCAATTTCATTTTTGAAAGCCATTTCTAGTTTGTGTACACGTTCAACCAGTCTATTGTGAGTCTCCACTTCAACCAGTTCTTGGTAGAAATCATCATTTTGCTTTTTACTTTTATCCCTTTTCTTTTCCAAATTTGTTTTACTGAAGTATGGATCCATTTTGTAATACTAAATGAACAGAGTATGTACTTACAGAGTATGCACGCTTTCCCCGCGTTGCTGTAGTATAAACAAACCCAGCTGACTCAATGCATCGTGGTTCTTTGTTGTTTGAACCAGTCTTATTTAAACTTATTATTTCTTTTCCTTTTAATAATGAAAAATCATTTAGTCTAACCTGGTACAGAGCTTGACTCATTCAAAGATACTTATTTAGGTAATTGCCACTGGCCGTGTTGTTTTGGTACGGAGCGCCGATGTGTGTGTATGTGTGTGTATGTGTGTGTGTGTGAGAGAGAGAGAGAGAGAATTATAGTTTGCATTTAGGAGAGAGAGAAAGAGAGACGGAGAGAATTATAATTTGCTTTTAAGAGAGAGAGAGAGAGAGAATTATAGTTTGCTTTTAAGATATATGAAAAAAAAAAAAAAAAAAAGCAACACCTATGGCCACCCCCCTACCCCAACCTAAAATTCTCGCCACCACGTCTCTGTCCCAATCCGTATCCCTCTATTTACAATAATAAGTGCAACCCTATACAGAAAAACAATGAATGAGCCTCCAAAACCATTAAAGATTAGGTGCACCCCACCCGAATCGAGATGGGCCCCTCCATTTCCTTTCGCCTTCTTTTCTCCACATCTTTTCCTCCCTCTCATTGCCCCTGTCACCCCAGCCTACCACCCTATACCATGGAGTGAGCTGAAGCCGACACTTTCTGTCCTTCTAAAAGTCTGTTCCGTTTAACCCACATTCTTTCACTACTAAACCTTCTTCCCCCTTTCCGATATTTCGCTATTGCTATCGGTATCTCCCGCCTCGACTCCGCCATTTGTAATGGTTGCCTTGCGTAATTTGTAAAATCCACCCCACGGCTAAACTTTTTAATTCGAAAAATCCATGTATGTATAGAATTTTTCTTCTCAGATAATATTTTTTCACTTCTACAAAAAACTGCTGTAATTAGTGGGAGACCCTGTTATAATCATATGAGTTTTTATATGAGGTCCTTAGTTAATTTCACTATAAAAATATGGTGTTTGATGTGGTGTGCGGTTGATGGTCATATATGCCGCACGTTACCTTACTTGGTTTTGTTACATCCCCCATTGCAACCTAGGAGTTTGGCTTGGGTAATGTAGTATTATGAGCAGAAATGGAATTCAAAACAACGCAATGAACATGAAGAAAATCGTTTTGATATAAAGAACCATTACGTAATGAAACCTGTTACAATTATATGAAATTTGGGACGAACATGTCATAGCAGAAAAGTGTCAAAGATATATGTAAAGCATTGGAAAAACAATCAATTCTGATTATCAGCGAGGCTAACTACCTTAAAAAAAAAAAAAAATCAGTATTTGGCGATTGGCAAATGTCCTGGGAAAATGAACCAACAAGTATATAATAAGTTAATAATGATCATATCATCAGTTTGTCCTTGATCATCATGAAAACAATCCTCTGGACATCACGAAACTATTGACTCGTCTAGGAATTGGGCATACGCGATGGACGCATGGCCAACACATACCTTCCTCTATTGGAGCCCCACCTATATGTTCCAACTGCCGAACACAAAACATATTCTCATTGAATGCCCTGTTTATAATCGGTATTGAAAAATGTGCTTCACTAATCCTACAATGTATGATATATTAGTAGTGACACCAAAATTTTCTCAAAGTTCAGTTTTGACATTTTGGAAATACTGGAATCTCCTCCAAACAATATAACACTAAATTACAGAAACGCATTTATGTTAACTATTCATTCGGGCAGCCGAAGGAAAGAGACTCAAACGGGTGTCAGTGGTCTGGTGAAACTAAATCTTGATGATGAGGATGATGACGATGATGATGATTGATGATGATGATTGATGATGATGATGATGATGATGATGATTATAATTATCGGCGAACGTTCACTCTACCGTCGCAGGGGGGGAGGGGGGGAAGTTTGGGGGGGATCCACTTGCAGTTCACAATGGATATATGAATTAGGAAGGGTATCTTGGGCAGCTGATAGTAAATGATTTACCAAAATGTTATGTCAGATAAATTATACTTTACCTAAGTCCTACTAATACCATTAATTTAACACAGTATATAAAATCCTGCATCTGTTACCCCACCATATTACTCGGCCATTTCAGATATGCCTGCAGGACGAGCAAATTCGTCGGAGGTGATTGCCGAGCGAGGCCTAATCGTCGGGATGTGGAGAGCTGGGGCAACTGTGCCGAACATTGCTCTTGAAGTGGGGAGGAGCACCAAGACGATTAGGAGGTGGATCCACCGGTGGGAGGAAGAGGGCTCAGTGGAGACAAAACCTCGAAGAGGGAGGCCACGAGTAACGCTGGCAAGGATGGACGCTATGATCGTGGCAGCTGCAACGGCATATCCAATGCGAACATCAGTGGAGCATACAAGAAATTTGCGGCTGAACTCCCATCACGTGACGACGAGACGCCGACTTCATGAAGCCGGGATCGACTGCCAGATTCCAGCTCACAAAGGGTCTCTCTCTCTCTCTCTCTCTCTCTTTGCGCCATACTTTACCCTTATCCCTATGTCTTCCCGCTTTCATCCTATCTCTTCCTTCATTCATGGTTCTCTCTCTCTCTCTCTCCTCTTGTGGCCGTCTTTACCCTTATCCCTATGTCTTCCCGCTTTCATCCTATCTCTTCCTTCATTCATGGTTCTTTCTCTCTCTCTCTCTCTCCTCTTGTGGCAGTCTTTGCCATTATCCCTATGTCTTCCCGCTTTCATCCTATCTCTTCCTTCATTCATGGTTCTCTCTCTCTCTCTCTCCTCTTGTGGCAGTCTTTACCCTTATCCCTATGTCTTCCCGCTTTCATCCTATCTCTTCCTTCATTCATGGTTCTCCCTTGTCTCTTCCTTGTCTGCTGTTATTTTATATCTTTGATAATTCTCATTCCTTTACTATTTCCCTATACACCTCTGCTTCCTTCTTTCTCCTTCGTTCACTCCTCTCCCTCCTTTCTTCGATTTCTCTGAGCCTCTTTAATTATCTCTTTTCTTTACTCTCAGCCTCTCTTCATCTCGTCATTACTCTCTCACTTTAATTATCTCTATTTCTGAACAATGTCTTTTTATGACCATTTTACGATATCGAGTTGCCCTCCCATCTTATTAAGTCTCTCTCTCTCTCTCTCTCTCTCTCTCTCTCTCTCTCTCTCTCTCTCTCTCTCATGCAGACCTTTTTTCCCACCTCGAGACGGGGTGAGGTAGGGTCCAGAGACCAAGAAAAAAAAATAAGAAAAGGAGAAACTAACTAAATGATTGCATAATTAAACTGGCCACACTTTCCTTCACTCACCCTTCCAGCCCCCGGAATCCTGACTCCACCCCACGGGCACAAACATCCAGGCTTAGGCGCTTCATACCATCTTATCAGCCAGGGTCAGTCCAACGCGTATCTTCTCCCTGACCTAATTACCGTAGTCTGTAACAAAACATAATCCTTTACAAAGACAGGTTACTTCTTAGCCACAGGACGCCATTTTTATGTTATTCATTCTGTTATACTGAGCGAATTTGAAGGAGGGAGGAGGCGGGGTAGGCTAAGGAGAAGGTGGAGGGATATGGTGGATGAGTGTGTGAGGAAGAGAGGTTTGGAAGTCGATGAGGCTAGAGAACTGACAAGAGATCGAGCTGGCTGAATGAATGTTATGAGGAGAGGTGCAAGATCAGGGATTTGGCACCCCTTTTTTAAAGTGGTAGCGTCCGGATTGACTCTATTGGATACGTTTAGCTGAAGCTACAGAATGTGGTGAATGTTTTTGGCGTATCCGATAGAGCCAGTATTCCGGGGGCTTGAATAGTGAGTGGATGGAAGCGTGGACTATTGGCTTGGGCAAATTTAGGCTGTCTGGACGTTGCTACTCCTCACCCTGCCCTAGGGTGGGAAAGGAGGTCCGGATGATGATGATGATGATATCCATCCATCCATCATCCAGTCCTACATTGCCCCATGAACAGCGTAGGGGCCCGGGGCGAGGCAGTTGGTCCTGACATTTAAGATGAGAGTGCCCAACCTCACTCATCCGTGAGTGGCATTACGTGAGCAATAAACCGCAACCATCCCTTGGATATAAACCTTCACTAGCTCAATCCGATTGGAGCACAATAATTACTCATTAAACCATCAGGCGCCAAAATTTGGTTATATGGTTACCACCCAGCATAGTAAATAGTTTCCTGGTGTACAGGAAACCATTTGGCTTGTCACTCAGTGTAGAGTCACCCACAGGCAGAAGGAAGAGGAAAGAATGAAAGACAGAAGAGGGAGTGTAAAGTCACCCGTAGGCAGAAGGACGAGGAAAGAATGAAGGAAAGAGAGATAGAAGATACTTTTTCAAACTAATTTGGCCAAGAGCTGCCATACTTCACTCTTGACTGCTGAGGTGTAACAGTTAAGATGGGAATATAATGGTAGTCACAGGAAATACTATGCACAGGATGTACAGCTGTAGCATTGCCTTTTTCTGCCACTGAACTACGTTATAAGCTGCCAAACGACAGAAATCCAGGCCAAGTTAATGTGAAAGTACTACACCAGACGATTTTATTCAGCTGACGAGGCAGCCTGAATGTGAAGGGTGACTGAACGCCATATATAAACCCTTCCAAGGTCGTCGTCTTTCTTCCTCTCTTTTCACCAAATTTCCTTCCCCCTCCGCCCCCTCCCCCCCTCTCTCTCTCTCTCTCGCTCTGTAACCCCTTCCAATGTCTTCCTCTTCTCTCTTCCTCCCTTACCTAAATCGTCCCTCTCTCTTCCTTCTCCCTTTTCCCCCTCTACCTAACTGATCCCTTCCATAGTCTTCCTCTTCTCTCTCCCTCGCTCTTCTCTAAACCTTCCCTCTGTCTCCCTCCTCTCTTTTTTTTCCCTCTCCCTCCCTAATCCCTTCCAAAGTCTGTTCCATTTCTCACCCTCTCTGTTCTCTAAAACCTCCCTCTCCCCCTCCTCTTTGGGCCCTTCTGGCGCGGACACTCCTATGTCAGCTAGATCTCTTTTAGGCTATCTTGGCCCAGATTTTCGTCCTTACGCGGTTTATTTCACGTAGCTCACTGGCAGATAAAGACAGTACTACGGCTCCACATCTTTTCCATTGCACTTCTTCGTGACTAGCATCATCTTGAAGTGTTGATATATTGCTACAAGCTCGGCATTAAAGATGGAGAGATGGCAATTTTAGGCCAAGTTAGAGTAAAATGAGAATACCCGGTGGTGGTTTGTGGTGGCAGTTGGAGCCGGCACTGTGCTATACTTTTCCGTCTGGGCTGGAGTCCCGGGGATTTTAACTGTCGCAATTAAACTGACATTAGGTTAAGGCCGTCAGAAAAAAAAATAAAAAAAAAAAGATTACACTGCAGCAGCCTATGACGTTGTTTTATTTATGTTCTTGGCTAAATGTATCACATAATTCATAGAGCTAGGCAGAAAAAAAATCATAATCTATTTATATTTTGTATATATATATTTTGAATTATGGTACAGAAAGGTATATGTGAAGCTACAGAACGTGGTGAAAGTTTTTTGGCCTCTCTGATGAAGCCAGGATCCATGAGCTTCAATGATGAGTGAATGGAAGCGTGGCCCTTAGGCTGTCTGGACGTTGCTACCCCTCACCCTGCCCTAGGGTGGGAACGGAGGTCCGGATGATGATCATGATGTATACATAGAAGCAACAGGGAAACAGACAGCAAGCTAAGATTGCCCACTGAGCTCTATAGTATGGAGAGGCTATCTCCGCCGCGGGCGTGTGATTTTGGCCGCCGTATTGAAACACCAGCACTCAAATTCAAATTCAAATACTGTACTTTATTTCCACTAACCCAGTGGTTATTAATAAAGATACACTCGTCGCTTATAATACAAAAACATATATGGATTATGATTTTTTTTTCTGCCTAGTTCAACGAATTATATCGGGAACATTTAGCCAATGAGTATAAAACAACGCCATAGGTTGCTGCAGTGCAGAACTAAACTTTTTGGCACTAAGAGAAAGGTGATGGCAGAAAGAGAAAAGTGTGGTATTAACGTTGAAATGATAGTGATGTTGAAGCTGTTTTACGTTGAAGTAATGGTGTTGAAATGATGTGTGTGAGATGCGTGGGGCAAGCAAGGGCAACCGTGGGGTGGCAGGGGTGTGGGCAGCACGGCGTGGGGAGCGGGGTGTGGGGTGAGTGGGTAGTGGTGTCATGGGGCCGTGGGCGGTGCAGGTGGAGGTGGGGGTGTGTGCAGGCGGTGGGCTGGGAACTGTGGGGGCGGTGGTGGGCGGCAGCTGGGACGGGGGTGTGGGGGTGGGGGCAGGACAAGCGGTGCTGGGTGTGGGAGAGGGGATGGCAGGTAACGAGGAGGTGGGGGAGCGGCGGGGTGTTGGTGGTGTTGGTGGGTTGTCAGGTGAGGTGCGATGCAGCGTGACGTAAGGCGAGGTGGAAGCAGCGGAGGAAGGGAAGGGAGAGAGAGAGAGGGGGAGGAGGAGATGTAGCAGTCATAGGTGGTAGGAAGGGGCAGCGTGGGAGTAGAGAGTGGGACGGGGCATGGGGCTGAGACGGTGATGGCAGAAGTGCGAAAGAGGCGCACATGCTGGTTTCAGAGGGTGCAGGGAATTCCGTGGTACTCGACAGTTACCTGATAGGGGTTAGGGACGCAGATGATAGTGTGGGGTCCCGTGAAACACGGCGCGAGCTTGTGTGGGGTGGGGAGCTGGGCAATCATAACTGTGTCACCTGGCTTATAGGGGTTGGGGGCAGTGTCAGGGCCGAGGTCCAGGTTGTGTTGGAGGTGGGTCAGGCGGCGTTTGAGGTGGTGTAATGCGTCTGTTGTGGGGGTTGAGATGGGGGTTTGCAAATGCTACCGAAGGGGCAGGAGGAGGGGTGTTTCCCTGAACACTCACTAATGTGGAGAAATTCCATCCTCGTGGGGGCAGGAGTTGATGCCCCATTGCACGATTTTTACATGGGCGGGCCAGTCATCGTTTTTGGTGGCTTCTATCCGGGTGCAGAGCTGATTCATTAGTGTGCGATGGCTGCACTTGGGTACGGCATTTCCTTTTGGCCAGTAAGAGGATGAGTGGGAGATGTGATAACTGAAGATATGGGCCGGATCCTCCCAGATCTTACTGGTGAATTCGGGTGCGTTATCTGCGTGAATCCCTTGTGAGATGCCAAAGTAGGGGAACACGTACCGAAGGAGGGCGTCAGCCACTGGGACAGTGTGGTGTTCCTTCGCTGGGCAGGCCACATTGAATTTGGAGTACGTGTTGATGAAAGTGATAACGTACCTATAGTCTGATTTTGGAGGTAAGGGTCACACCAAGTCGATCGCCAACAGCTGCCAAGGTTTGTGGGCGGTAATATGGCCCGACGGACCTGCGGTATGGGTGATGTCTTTACCGAGGGCGCAGGGATTGATGTGCTCGTGGCCCTCTTGGACTTGTGCTAGCACAGCACTGATTGCAATTAGGGAGACGTTGGTATAGAGCCAGAACGGGAGGGCATTGTCAGGAAAGGCCATGATGGGGGCGGAAATGAGCTTATCTTTAAGGTGTTGGAAGGCGGCTCATCTCTCATCTGTCCAGAGGAATGGTTCCCCCTTACAGGTCAGGTCATGGAGTGGTTTAGCAATGTGGGCAAACCCCTTCACAAAACGGCGGTAATAGGACGTCAAGCTGAGGAAGGCCCAGATCCTGTGAATGTCTTGTGGTGGGGGTATGTCCACGATGGTGCGGAGTTTGTCTGGGTTGGGAGATATGCCCGCCTGGGAGATGACGTGCCCCAGGAATGAGACGGTTCTGGCAGCCAGGTCGCACTTGGTGGGCCGGAGTTTGAGGCCAGCCTGTCAGATCCTGGTGAAAACCCGGTGGAGGCACTGCAGGTGGTCGGCCCAGGTCTGGCTGAAAACGATGACGTCGTCCAAGTATGCGAGACAAATCTCCCACATGAGACCACTGAGGATGGATTCCATTAACCTGGAGAAGGTGGCAAGGGTGTTACAGAGGCCAAAAGACAGAACATTATCCTCATAATGCTTCCCATTGCTGGTTGAGAAAGCAGTTTTGCCTCTGTCCTCCTGGCGCACAGGGACCTGCCAATACCCCAACTGGAAGTCGAGGGTAGAGAACCAGGAGGCACTGTATAGGGAATCCAGGGAGTCGTCTATACGCGGGAGTGGAGTGGCGTCCTTGGTGGTTACGTCGTTAAGCCGGTGGTAGTCAACGGAGAACCGCATCGTGCTGTCCTTTTTCTTCACGGCGACGACAGGGGAGGACCAGGGGCTGGTGGAGGGGGAGATGACTCTGGCTTCGTTCATCTCCTGTACCTGGCGGTCTTCCTCTTCCCGCTGTTTGGGGTTCTTCCAACAGGATGGCTGTCAAATCGGTGGGCCCATTGTATGAATCTCGTGAGCCAGGTAGGTGGTGTGTCTGACGTTGGCTGGTCCTGCCGCGAACAGATCCTGGAAATCCAGGAGTAAGTGGCGAAGGGTGTCTGGTGGGTGGAGAGATGGTCAGGCTTAGGGGGGGGGGAAGTGGGAGGAGGAGGGGGCGCAGGGCTTGGCTTCCTCCATCTCTCTGATTATGAGCCCTTTAGGGAGGGTGAGGGGCGAGGAGGCAAGGTTGGCAATTTTGGACTGCCGTGTGATGCGGGGGAAGGAAAGTTGGGGGCAGAAGGCAGGCCAAGAGGGTTCTGGGCGGCAGGAGTTGGGAGAATAGGAGAAAGAGGTCGGAAGGCCGGTTGAGGGTCACCCAGGATTCATGGTGAGGGGGAATGGTGATGGCGGAGGAAATGGTGGCAGGAAAAGATAGGGGGGTAGGGGGCGGTGGGAGGATGAAGGGGTGGTCAGTCTTCCGGCCGGGGCCGTGGTGTGCAGGTGCAGACGGCCTGAGGGGAGGGGGGTTGGGTAATTGACAGAACTGGAGCTGTCTGTTGCGGCAATCTATGGTGGCTCCTAACTTCTGCAACAGTTTCAACTCCAGGTATCTGTCGTAATTGTGGCAGGAAGAGTCGAATATTATGAACTGGTGTTGGGTTGACACTGGTTGATGGGTGTCGACTCTCGGGGCCCGTATTTCCCCACGGATAGGCAGGGGGCCATCCCCCACATCCACAAGGTGGGTAGCCATTAGGCGGATCGGGCCAAAGGTCGATTTGTGACGAGAGAAGTAGTGGCTATATAGGCAGGATCTGGCCGCTCCCATATCGACCAGAAAACTGGCGTTCACCCTTTTCAACTTTATCTTGTGGTAAACTGGGGGGCGATATGTGAGGGAATGGCCCCTGCCACCGTGGGAAGGTGCGGGGACGGTCCTAAAACATCCAACTGTCTGGGGCCCGCTTCTTCTTGCTCCGGCTCCTGTTCCCTGGCATCAGTCTCCTCCACAGGTGCGGGTTTGTCCTCTGTTACCTCATCCTTTAGAGAGGAAACATTGTGTTGACCTAGGGTAGTAGTTTTTTGTTGTGCAGCTTTTAACTGATCTCTGATATCGTGCAGTGGGCACCTGGAACTGCACGCGGAGAATTCCCAGGGATTCACTAAGATAAGGTTGGGGTTCTCCCTGTTGGTGGGGCACCGGTGGGTGGGGTGTGCCCTAGGTGGGCTGGGTGCTGGGGTGGGGTTGGTATGGGCCATAGGCGGATGTGGCTTGACTGGAGGAGCCGGAATCTTTGTGGGAAACTTCCTTACCACATTGATTTGTTGGGGTGCAGGGCAGGAGGTCAGGAAGCGCCGTATCAGTTGCACATCCTTATCTACGTCTCCAGTCAGGTCATAGATGGTAAAGTGCTCTTTGACTATGCTGGGAAGCACTCTCAGAAGAGAATTAAAGGTGTGTTGCTCCCGGGTTTCATCATCTGCCTCTGGGTAGGCAGCAGTGACCAAGCGTCTCGCCTGGATTAAAGTATCGTTTAAGATGCCATCGAAAGTTAAACTATCCAGTTGGGATAGCGCCACCACGTTCCCTAGTGATGGGGTGATGGCTTGGATCATGAGATTCGTGAAATTCTGCCAGGTGAGCCCTGGGACGATTTTGGGTGCTATATTAGTTGCCGCTTTGACCAGCAGTGGGAATGTGATTGCAATTTTCTGCTTGTCATCCTCAAAACCGATATCTAGCAAAGGTTTAATAATTGCCAGGTATGTGTGAACATCATACTGTTCGGGGTCGAACTTAGGTAATTGCACATGTGGTTTGGTTGCCATATTCCAGTATTTCCTGATTACCTCTCTCGTATGCCCAGCTCAAGATACACCACTGTCCACCAGTGTAATGCTAGGTGTTTTAGGTCCAGCTTCCCGTCCCGTAAATGCCTAGTGTGTAGCAGGGCTCTCCTTCTAGACTGGAGCTTAGACAAATAACAGAGAGGTAGGACACAAAAACTCAAGGCAACAACCTTACACGTGTATTACTAAGTTGGTCAGGGGAACGAGTAGATATCGCTGATACAGATACACTGGGCAATTACAACTCTTATGTCTAGATATGGGTTATCAGTATCATGCAGGATACTGCTCGGGTCACAGTGAATAGCACTTGAGGCAGTGTTATTAATTATGGGAAGTCCGGGTTTCCTATATTCGGGGAGTTACTAAAGTTATTCCTTGCTGGTAAGTGTTTCATTGGCACTGGGGTCTGAATATGGTCTTAGTATCAGGAGGTATTTTCTTGTGGTAGCATATTCACTCTGATAGACTCGACTCTCACTGGGTGGCCGTATTTGTGGTTACACTGTCACTGTTACTCACTCCACCACTTTGGTATTATCACTGACTTCTATTAGAGGGTTAGTTCACTGTTCTGCCTTTATATCACTAGGTCACAGACACTGTACTATCACTGTCACTCCTTTCGGGTCCGGGCGTCGTGACAGTCAGTTACAAGGGTGGTGGGGTGTCACAGCTCCACTACTGATGGGGCTGGGTTCCGCCGGGGGCCTCTATATCCAGAGGCCACGGGATCATGCGTAGGGGCGTCCGTTCTCGTCCAGGGCTGTGGGTGGCGAAGGGTCCCGCACTCTTGGAGCTGGGGACTGGAGTACAGCCCTCAGGGCTGGGGCCGAATAACTGCCTGAACCTTTCGTTCAGGCTCCTGATGGAGAACGAAGATCTCTGACATTGAGGTGTGGGGAGTTCCCACCCAGGAGTCCTGGAGGCAGTCTGGGGTTCCTCAGGCATGCGATCCCCAGGGCTTGGCGGCGCCATCAGAAAGGGACTGCGGCACCGGTCTCCGTCGGGGTCCGACAAGTGGGTCTCCTCCAGATCCGGTTGTAGGGAGAAGAGGCCAGGGGAGACCAAGGAGCCTCTCCAGTACTCCTCTAGGCCTGAGACTCCCTCTGGGTCGTGGGTCGTGGAACAGGCGTCAGCTTCAGACGGAGGAGCGGCTAAAGGCCATCTCCTGCTGTAGGGCCCGGCTACTGGCTGTGGCCACCTGGGGGCGCGGCTACCGGCCGTTGCCAAGGCCTGGCTACTGGCAGTGGCCTGGGGGAGTGAGCAGCTACCAGCAGACCAAAAGGCACCTTCAGAGTGGCTACAGGCCATCTCCTGACGAAGGCGGGAGTGGCTACAGGCCGTCTCCTGGTTCCCCTCAGAGCAGCTACAGGCCATCTCCTTCAGGAGGGTTGAGCAGCTACAGGCCGTCTCAGGGAAGACACCTTCGGAGCAGCTACAGGCCGTCTCCTGACGAAGGCGGGAGTGGCTACAGGCCATCTCCTTCAGGAAGTTTGAGCAGCTACAGGCCGTCTCAGGAAGGACACCTTCGGAGTGGCTACAGGCCGTCTCCGTATTACCCTCAGAGCGGCTACAGGCCATCTCCTTATTACCCTCAGAGCGGCTACAGGCCATCTCCTTATTGAGAGGTGAGCAGCTACAGGCCATCTCAAGAAAGACACCTTCAGAGTGGCTACAGGGCATTTCCTGATGAAGGCAGGAGCGGCTACAGGCCGTCTCCTTATTGCCCTCAGAGCGGTTACAGGCCGTCTCCTTAGCAAGGGGTGAGCGGCTATTCTGTCTCAGGGGTGCTGGCAGGAGCTGGAGAAACAGTTCCACCCCAAAGCTGGTTGGGGAAGGCTCGTCCGGAAGGTAGTCTAGTATTCCTGTTATGGTTGTGGCGGGCGAGTTCTGGGTCATAGGGGTGCACGGCACGGGCTGACTTGTGCCGTTGTTGCTCCGAGTCCCGACACACCGTCATTGCTCCTCTGTGGGCTCCTTGTGGGGGTGTCTGGGAGCTTTTGGGGGTACTATACTGCATTTTACGGCTGTTCTTCAATATTCACTTACTTTGGTCTTTTCTGGCCTCACTGTGTTCACTGTGAACTCACATCTATACTCTTAGTGCCGATCCCACTGTTTACTATGAATTCACTGTCTTTTCGTGCACACTTGGTTTCACTCACTGGGGGAAGGGAAGGTCCAGGGCTCACAACTCTCGGCCCGGGGTGGGTGAAGGCCCTGCGGGAGTCCCTTTGTCCCGCGGCCACGGGACCACTCTCAGGGGTGCCGTCTCTGTTCTGGAGCTCGGACTGTGTGTGGCGAAAGGCCCCTCACTGTTGGGGCTGGGGACTGGGGTCTGGCCCTCGGGAATGGGGCCAAACAAGCATTGGAGGCACTCACTCAAGTGCCTGGTGAAGGACGGGCGTTGCCTTCATTGGGGTGGGGAGTGGGCCCGGCTGGGGGTCCAGGGGATGTCCTCAGAGGGGCACCAGCTGCAGTCTTCTGCTGGGGGCTCCGCCGTCAGGGCTGGGCTGCGGTGTCGCTCTCGGCCGGAGTCTGTCAGGCTGGCGTCCTCCTCCTCCTGATGTAGGGAGAATAACCCCGGGGACAGTACAGGGCCACTCCACCAATCCTCCAAGTAGTGGTCTTCCTCCTGGAGGTTGCCTTGGTCTGGGTGGACAGGTGGGTAACCTGTGCTCCTGCCAGAGGGCAGGACTGAGCACAGCTCACCATTTCGTTGTGGAGTCACAGGGGGCAAGAGACTTTGGTGACTTTGCCCGGCATGGGTACAGGCTGTCACTAGGTTCCCTTGGGCAACAGACGGAGGGCGGCTACAGGCCGTCCCTTCGCTGTCAGCACGGCTACAGGCCATCGCCGGGGCCCGACTGCCTAACGGGCACTCAGGCAAGGTGTGGCTATAGGTCTTTGCCTGCCTGCCGGTGCGGCTATTGGCCATCACCAAGGTCCTGCAAGGAGGGCACTGTGCAGGAGAGGAGTAGCTCCAGGCCAGCTCCTCCCTACGGGCGCGGCTATAGGCTGTCGCCGGTGGCGTGCCCTCCGAGGCAACTACAGAAGGAGAGGGGACGTACCTGTCTCTCCCCATCGCGGCTATAGGCTGTCGCTGGTTTCTGTAGGGGGTGTGAGCAGCACTTGGCAGAGCGGCTATAGGCTGTTTCCTAATTGACGGTCCGGGTATAGGCCGTGGCCCTTTCTTTTTGTGAGCGGCTATAGACAGCCTCTTTATTAACTGAGTGGCTATCGGCTGTCCCAGGTGCCCAACTATAGACCGTGGCTGGGGTGTTGCTCGGAACTGCTAGGCCAGTTCCACCCCGATCCTGTCGGTGGTCAGCTTACCCGGAGGGTAGTGCACTTTGATTAAGGTGGTGGTGGCGGGCAAGTTCCGGGGAATAGGGGCGCGTGGCCCGGGTGATCTTTTGGCCCTGTTGCCTGGGCGCAATCCATGCGCCGTCCAGCCCTCCGTGTCTTCCTCCTGGGGGTGTGGTGGCAGCTTGTGTTGTTATCGTTGGCATTTTAATTTCTTACCTGTGAAATGTAACGCCATCTCTCCTCGATGCATTCCTGTGCTCATTTTTGTATCCATAAGCTGTACAGTGGACCGTGGTACTATATTTTCTGGAATCATCAGGTGCTTTCAAAAACCCAAAGAGCAGCTCAGTAGAAAAATGCAGTCATCAGGCGTGGTGTAACATGGCTGCCACTACACCAGCACCGCCCTGGATGCAGCTACATAAACTATACTGTGCTACCCATGACAAAGCCTCTCCATACTATAACGCCCAGTGAGATTACCATGATGGCGATGACGAATGCGGGTGTTTTAATATGGCGGCCGCAAGTCACACGCTCGCTTGGGAGGTAGCCCTCCATGTTATACAGATGAGTGATGTGTACACAGCACTGAGCTCTGTAACAGAGTGGCTATATCATGGCTAACACAGCGTAACTGATGTAGCCACCGCCAGGGAGCACTGGTGTAGCGGCAGCCATGCTACACCTCGCCTGATGCCTACGGTTTTTGAACCAAGGTGTTCGTTGGATTTTTAACCCTTACACCGCAGGCTTGTTTTTCAATGTTTTGCATGTCCCGCGGGCATATTTGGGCTCCGACAGACTCTGAAAAAATATTTGCCAAAAATCAGTTATTAGTCCTAGAATATTAAAATTACATACGCATATGGCACATACCTTCAGCTTTCTCCTGGGATGTTTGTTGAACCTTCGTCGATTACTGTAGGACTTGTGGAGACCTCTGAAATTGGGTAACGAAGTTTCCACTTTACACTTTCCGACAACCCATAATATGATTACCACAGCCAGATATTATCACTAGAAACACTATTCTATGATTATCAAGTAGTTTGGGATCCATACTCCAAAAAAAAGCCACTGTGAAAACAATGAAAATTACGAGTGCGTGTGACCTTCCCACTTGCGCTATTATAGTTCGCTGTTGGTATTCTGTCATTTATTATTCATAAAACCCCTCACACTTTATATTTCTGTTACTATATAACACTTATATATATCTGCAGTCTTTATCCATAAGTTTCCTTCAGTAGTATTAGTTTATTGTCACTGAAGTCATTCAATTTTTCATCCAGTAAAATACGTAGAGAGCCACGGATTCACTTTCACTGTTATAACCTCAAGTATTTGTACTCATATTCTTATATTACTAATTACTTACATTTCTATTTACATTTTCTATTGTATTTTCAATATTTACACTTCTATTTCACTTACACTATGTTATTCACTGTCACTTGCAGTAACATAAAACTATATTACACTGTTCAATCATATATACTGTAGATCCATTGCTTTCACTTGCTATTTACACATTATTTTCCTTTCCCACTTGCACTTTTAGAACTGCTTCTGGCTGTGGTAATCAAAGAAGCAGGTAACACAGAGGGGAACCTGGCACTCAGCGCACTGCCAAGAGGTGCGTTTGTGCTCAGGTGTGCGTCGGGTGGTATGTGCACACACCTGGCACCTGCGGATCGCAGCCTTCCTCTTGGTTGTGGCAGGCATTTGCACCAGTCTGTGCCGATCCATGTACGCCCTCTGCTCAAGTCTGTCGGAAAGTGTTACTGCATGGTGCCTTGGAGTTGCTGCTGTCACCCTACCATATCTTTCAAGCAGCTGCTGAACACAAGTCCTGGCAAACAACCTCAGGGAGAAGGACTTGGGTGGCTTGACCTTCATCTTGTACAGGATGAAGGCTTTCAGCATCGTCATGTCTATGAGATGCAGAAAAACTTTCCTGTACCACCTAGTATTCTTCCTGAGGCAGTCGATCTCTCCAATCATCATGTTGGACTTGTCCACCAGCCGCATGTTGATATTGTGGTCTAAGACAGCATCAGGTTTCCTCACAGGTTCGCCTGTCCTACGGTCGACCTTCCCACTGTCTGTCATTTACCCCTTGTGTACGGTGGTGAGTAGGTGCATGACCCTCTTGTCATGCCACCGTATTGCCAGCATCTTCTCAGACTTGCTAGGTGCACGTCTCCTCGCTGCGAGGTTCCTGCCTCTGGGAATTTAGGGAAGTGGGCACGATTACTCTTGACAGTGCTGCAGGAGCCGATGTCGTGCTCTGAAAGGTATTTGGGAAGTTTCGGTGCTGTATAATAGTTGTCTGTATACAGCACATGATTCCCACCAAAATACCTTTCAAGGAGCACTTTCACTACACAGACTGAGAAGCCAAGGGGGTGTGTTTTATCAAGATCGACAGTGCTGGCTGAATAAATGACGAAGTCAAGGATGTACCCCGTCTTACAGTCTCACAGTACAAAGAACTTGCTTCCAAAGCGATGGCGTTTGCTTGGAATGTACTGCACAAACCTAAGACGTCCTCTGAACAAAACCAAGGATTCGTCAATGAGAACCTTCTGAAAGGGGTGGAAGAATGTCATAAACTTATCCTTCATTCTGCTCAGAATCTCCCGGCTCTTCCAGAGTGGGTCGGTTTGGGAACGTACATCGTTGTCGGCAAAGTGCAGGTTTCCCATGATGTTCCGGAAGCGATCTCTGGCCATGTACTTATTGAAGGTGGGTGAAGGTAGTAAGAGGTCCATGGACCAGTATTCTTCCAACTAATGCTTCTTTGAGTGTGGCATGAGAAGCATGAAGGCGAAGAACACATACAGCTCCTAAACTCCCAGTATGGACCACTGTTGCATCTTGGCTGCACCTGTACCACTTGCAGCACATTGTGATTCATACCTGTTGGTCTCATCACATATGTGCTGCATGACTTCGTCATCGAGGAAGGCCAAAAGGAAGTCCACACACTCAGCATCATCATCAAGAGTGAAGGCAGGCTGTATTCCTGAGGAACTCTCGTCAAAATGGAGATGTTCAGGGACAAAATCGGACCCTTCCGTCCATGCGAAGGCGTCCAAGATTCCCTGTTGTGGCGGTGTAGGGTGGGTGAGGGTGGAGGGTGGCTGTGAGGCAGATTTATCTGGTTCAAGGTCACTCGCACTGACCCTGGGTTGCCGTACAGCACTAGCAGCCCTTACTCTACTAGCAACTCTACTTTTACGGGTCAGGGATTTACCTCTTCCTCTACGGCCTGCCTTCACTGTTGATGCTGGTGGTGACTCCGACGACGAAGACTCCAGAGAAAATTCAGCAGAAGAGGAAGAAATGAGTGAAGTGGGGCTTGGGGAACAGGGAGGTGAATCACCTCGGGACTCATGGCAGGCTGGGTCATGCAGGGCCATTGTTCCAGGGCTAACCCGCCGCCTTTTCATTCCCTTCCGAAATTCCTTCCCTTGCTGCACTAACGGCTCCTTTCCCTTGGAGCTAGGGATAACTTGGGACACTGAAGCACTCGTACTAGTAGTTTCTGGCACGATGTCCTCATCCGGCTCATCACACGAATCCCCCGAAGGGACATAGTCACTATCCATCATTATCATTGATAATTCGGCTAGTTCACGTTCCACTGCAGAGTCACTTAGTCCTTTCCTGCTTCCCCCACGAGTTTTTCTGGGTGTAGAGGTCACGGGGTCCTTTGCAATGGGTAGAGAAGCGGCAGAAATGGCGGGGCGCAAGTGCGACATGCTTTGACCACAGAGGAGGACAAGGAACTAAATGGTGCGGCTTATCTGAGAAGGCAAGGGTTGACAGTGACAATGGGGCTGACAGCTGCTAACTTACATGCTAAGAAATTATTGATAGAAAATCTCGGCAATACATAAAGAAATAGGTAGTTCCAGGTGAATGTAAACGTCACTTAGTCTTCTCCCTTCCTTTCTGATATATATTTTTATTACAGAAATAGATTACAAGGCATAATTCAAAGGGGAAATTACCGTGGGAATTTAGCGAATGAATGCATGTGAGGTGTTGTCAGGTGATAATTAGCCAATTCCTGGTGTATACCACTATCACTTACCTTATTTTTTTTGGTATACGACGTTGAGTACACCGCTTCCCGTCTGATCAGCAAAGTTAAGCAATGTTGGGTCTGGTTAGTACTTGGATGGGTGACCGCTTGGGAACACCAGATGCTGTTGGCATCCCTACGTGTCAAGTGGGGTTGGTGGAGGATTAGTGCCCCTCCCTGTAAAACAACTAACTCTAAGCCCTTGGCCACCTCGTTCGGGATACATGGCGTCTGGCAATGGATGGATGGGATATATTATTTTGTATAAGTATAGGGCATAGGGCTTATTTCAATGAATGAAATCTGTGGAAAAATCCGGGGGAGATTTGCTTAGCGCAGCGCGGCAGGGCAGGCGATAGGAAAGGAGGTGAGGTAGGGAGGGGTGAGAGAGTACTGGAGGGGAGGTAGGGAGGGGAGTCAAGAACGGGGGAAAATGGCTAAATCGTCAACAATGGATGGGAGTACAGATGAGATTGGGAGTGTGGACTATTGGTGGACAGTAGCAGTACATGCTAAAAAATGATTAGTAGGAAATCTCGAAAATACAGAAAAAAGTAGGTAGTTCCAGGTGAATGTAAATGTCACTTTGGCTTCTCCCTTCCTTTCTTATATAAAATTTTTTTTACGAGAATAGATTATACGGCATATTTCAAAGGGGAAATTTCCGTGGGAAATTAGCGAACGAGTGCACGTGAGGTGTTGTCAGGTGATAATTAGCCAAATCAAGGTGTATAGCACTATCACTTACCTTGTTTCTTTTTGGTATATATTATTTTGTATAAGAATAGGGCATAGGGCTTATTTCAATGGATGAAATCAGTGGATAATTCCGGGGGAAATTTGCTTTAGCGCAGCGTGGCCGGGGAGGTGAGAGGACAGGGTAATGGAGGGGAGGTAGGGAGGGGAGTCAGGAACGGGGAAAAATGGCTGAATTGTCAACAATGGATGGGAGTACAGATGAAATTTGGAGTGCTGACTAGTGTTGGACATTGGCAGTAATGACAGATGATACAACCCACCACTTGTAAGCCCGGGATAATTCAAAATAACACAGAATCACAAAAGTGACGCCCTGTGGTATGATCCATTGCACCTGAGCGTCATGAAAGTGACACCCCGTGGTTAAGGGGTTAAAAACAGCTGATGATTCCATAATATAGAGTGCCACGGTCAGGTGTGTTGCTTCTGGATGCAAAGGATGCGGGAATTCATCAGAGAGAGATGGCATTACATTTCACAGGTAAGAAATATATCTTGTTGCTAAATGTTATGCAGCGTATTCTAGGTTCTGACTTCTCGGTCCTAGGTATGGTGCAATGTGGGGTTCTTTGTTCGAGACCGGGTCAGGGTCAGCCAGGAAGGGAAAAACACAAACACCTTGGGTCCAAGAGTACACTTATATATTTACTAAAAATACACACATACACTATTCCATGATCAAAGCTGGGTGGATACAATAGCAGTTACAAGGATCACTCTCAATTCCTAGTTCGGCTCGTCTAATATGGGATCGCACCTGACTAATTTTACAATATGTCCATCCAGTATCACAACAAGTATTCCACAGAATATTCAGGCACATGACATGTGACACATTGATATACAACAGGGCTTAGTGTCTCCGGCAAAACTGAGATGATAATATAGATATATACTCAACCTTAAGCCTAGGTGTCCGCGTCACAGAGATGAAAGCCTAGCTAATATAATATATTGCGTCACATAGACGAAGCCCTAGCAAACTTAGTCTATGCCGCGTCACATACAAGAGACTATATATGTATATGGTCTCACACTGGCAGTCACCCGAGGGGGATTTGATGAGGCTGGGGTGGGTGTATTCTCGTGGGAGTGGAGGGAGGGGGGGGGATTTAGTGCGAGTCCACGGGTGCGGTTACACTGACGTCTGTTGTCCAGTGGGGGAGGTGACACTGGGGGAATATTGGTCACAGTTGGGGGGAGGAACCGACTCGTGCGGGTGTGCTGAGTACTCCGTGTAATAGCACTTTGAGTAATAGGGTACACTAGAATGCACAGGGGGTGTGCATACTGGGGAAAGATCACACGTTATTTGCGGGGGATCACAGGGAGGGTTCACTGTGGGGTGGGGCTGGTCACACTGGGGGAATGTAAAGGGAGGATTTACTACTCACAGTTTCTGACAGAGAGGAGGGTAGGGCCCGCTATGACGGGAGTTCCAAGTGACGGCCTGGCGTGGGAGGGGGGCTGCCCGGTGAGTAGTATAGATGAAGGTGGTCCATTGGGTTGCCACGAGTGAGAGAAGAGTGGGCCGGTGGTGTGTAGGGCGGCTCTCTAGTCGCTATGGCCTGACAGGAGGCCGGGCTCTTGGGGCTGGGGCCAAAGAGGGCCAACAGGTGCACAGCTCGGTGCCGGCCCTTCATTGTTATTGGGGTTCTGGGAGAGGACCTGGGGAGGCCGGGGGCTGGGGTCGGGTGCAGAGGAGGCGGCGCTCTGGCATGTCTGCTGCTCCTTCTGGGGGATAGCAACCCTTGAGGCTCCTCCTGAGTCCTCTGTCAAAAAGAAGACAGGTCCAGGGGACTCAGTGTTCGAGGGTCTGCTTGGGAGCTTGTCTATGCAAGTCCCACCCCGATTCTGGTGAGAGTTCCCTCTGCTTGAGTGTAGTGTCGTTTTCCTGCACGCTGCCGGGTGGTCTGGCTGCGGAGAAGTAGGGCATCGGGTCGCGAGGGACATATGACGCTCTTGACTGGTAGATGTGACAGGTAAACCAGCCTCCCTGTCATCCCCTAGTGGGGTTGTTATCGCCCCCCTCCCCCGTACTCTCCTCCTGGGGTGGTGGTGTCTGGCTCACCTTGCCGCGCGGATATTTAACTAATTCTATAAGAGTGCTGCTCCATGGGGTGGGGCGGGAAGATTCTTCCACAGTATCCCTGCATGAATGAGGCCTCTAAAATGGGCCCATTTATCTTCAGTCTTTCTCTCCATGTCCTCTTCTCTTCTGTTCACATTCTCTTGTAGATATTTCCATGTTTCTTCCGGCCTTTATCAATCTGGACATTCGGTTTCATAACATGGACAGTGCCATAAAGGGTAAGACCTATGGCGTTGTTTTATACTCATTGGCAAAATGTACCCAATATAATTCGATGCACTAGGCAGGAAAAAAATCATAACCCATATATGTTTTTGTATTATAAGCAAAAAGTGTCTCTTTATTAATAATCACTGCTTAGTGGAAATAAAGTATTTGAATTTGAATTAGAGTGTCGGTGTTTCAATATGACCGCCAAAATCACACGTCTGCGGCGGGCGTGTGGCCAAGGCCTTCTAAAATTAGAAGGCTTCTCCAATCCTCTTGTGACGTCAGCCGCGTAGGTCAGGGGCAAGGTGCGTGGTCAGGTAGCGGTCAAGGTTCTGCCTCACTAACTCTTTGTTGTGTGTGTGTGTGTGTGTGTGTGTGTGTGTGTTGTTTAAATGATATTATATATTAATAGACTTATTGGTACTCATAATTTTATTCACATGAAAAATTTACAATGGTAAAAGAAGAGTTACTACAAAAGAAACGTATGTAGTGAAATCTGAAATCTGGCATTATTTATTATATATATATATATATATATATATATATATATATATATATATATATATATATATATAATATACGTATTGGGGCTGTTATATTGGAGGTATATTGGGGCTGTTATATTGGTGGTATATTGGGGCTGTTATATTGGTGGTATATTGGGGCTGTTATATTGGTGGTATATTGGGGCTGTTATATTGGTGGTATATTGTGATATTATATTGGTGGTATATTGTGATGTTATATTGGTGGTATATTGTGATGTTATATTGGTGGTATATTGGGGCTGTTATATTGGTGGTATATTGTGATATTATATTGGTGGTATATTGTGATATTATATTGGTGGTATATTGTGATGTTATATTGGTGGTATATTGGGGCTGTTATACTGGTGGTATATTGGGGCTGTTATATTGGTGGTATATTGTGATGTTATATTGGTGGTATATTGGGGCTGTTATATTGGTGGTATATTGGGGCTGTTATATTGGTGGTATATTGGGGCTGTTATATTGGTGGTATATTGGGGCTGTTATATTGGTGGTATATTGGGGCTGTTATATTGGTGGTATATTGGGGCTGTTATATTGGTGGTATATTGGGGCTGTTATATTGGTGGTATATTGGGGTGCTATATTGCTGGTATTACATTGGGGTATTATATTGGTGGTATTTTGGGGCTGTTATATTGGTGGTATATTGGGGTGCTATATTGCTGGTATTACATTGGGGTATTATATTGGTGGTATATTGGGGCTGTAATATTGGTAGTATATTGGGGTGTTATACTTAGAATCTTACTGTGTATTGGGGTGTTATATTGATGGTATACTGGAGGTATTATATTGGGCCTCTTATATACGGGGTGAACAAGGTAATGCAGATTTCGTTTGAATTCGATTCAGTTTCTTTATAGAGGAAAGCTGTGAAGATATGTAGGAAAAATGAAGGGTTATATTTTCCTCTCTTATCCAGCTTCTGTGGGTAGGGTGGTTTTCAAGAATACTCCCCCAGTATCCCTGCTTGTCGTAAAAGGCGACTAAAAGGGTTGGCGGAGGGTTAGTGCCCCTCCCCGGAAAACAACTAACTAAAAAAAATGAACAAGAAGCCTCGGACAAGGACTGATCAAACGATGACGACCCAGGACCGGACAAAGGATTTGGTAATGAGTACATGGAATGTAAGAGGAGCGAATGATGAGGTGAAAGAGAGAGAGATTGTCCAGGTGCTTGAGGGTGCGAAAGTGGATGTATGTGGAATAACTGAAACAAAATGGAAAGGAGAAAGGGTGAGAGAATGGGAGTATGGATGGGGTATATGTGCATGAGTAGGTGAGAATGAGAGGGCAAAGGAAGGAGTATGTATAGTTGTGAGTAAAAGATGGAAGAGGAGCATAAGACAGTATGGATCAGTTGGGTCAAGGATTGTGTGGGTAAAGTTGAAAGTTGGAATACAAATGTGGGCGATTGTGTGTGTGTATGCACCAACGCAAGATCGTGCTAGGAGAGTGGGAGAAGAGTTCTGGACAAATGTGGAAGTGTGCATGGAAAAGTTTGGAAGGAATGAGAGAGTGTTTTTGATTGGTGATATGAATGGTAAAATTGGGAATGTGAAATGGATGGAATAGTTGGTGAGTGGGGTCTGCCTGCTGAGATATATGAGAATGGGAGTGCGTTAGTGGACATTTGTGCTGGGAGGGGGTTGGTGATAGCCAATACCCTCTTCAGGCATAAAATGATCCACAGGTATACATGACGAGTGATGAGAAGGGTGGGTGGTGAACTGAATGAAAGGAAGGCAATGATTGATTATGTGTGTGTGGATGAAAGGATGCGAAGATGTGTAAAGGATGCAAGAGTGTATAGAGGTTCGGGGAGTGGACTTTCTGACCACTACTTGGTGGTGGCCAGAATTAGAATGCAAGTAAGATGGAGGAATAGAAGAAGGGAAAGACGAGAGGAAGGAGTAGTTGTTGTCCATTTCTCCTTTCTCTGAAATCTCCATTCTTGGAGATTTCAATGTTCACCACCACCTTTGGCTCTCCTCTCCTTTCACGGATCCACCTGGTGAACAAGCCTACATCTTTTCTATCCTTAATGACCTAGAGCAGCTTGTACAGCACCCTACCCGTATCCCTGACCGCCTTGGAGAGAGCTCCAACATACTTGACCTCTTCCTCACAACTAATCCTTCTGCTTACTCTGTTAATCTTTTCTCTCCGTTGGGCTCCTCCGATCACAACCTTATTACCTTAACCTGTCCTATCGCTCCAGTACGGCCTGCGGACCCTCCAGGGAAACGTCATCTCTGGCATTTTGGAGCCGCGGACTGGGAGGCCCTCAGGCAGTACTTCTTTGATTTTCCCTGGAATGATTATTGCTTCCATGGCCGTGAGCCATCTGAGTGTGCCTTGCGCATTACGGAGGTTATTCTCTCGGGCATGGAAGCATACATTCCTTTCTCATATCCTTTGACTAACACAAGAAAGCCTTGGTTTAATCACGCTTGTTCTAATGCTGTCCGCAACAAGGAGAAGGCCTACAAAAGGTATCGGAGCCAACCCACCCCTGAATCACATAATCTTTAAGTTTCTGCCCGGAATCGTGCTAAGTCTGTTCTTCGCTCTACTAAAAATAATTTCATCCATACTAAATGCTCTCAACTCTCTAACTCAAATTCTTCCCGCTCCTTCTGGCACCTTGCCAAAAATCTTTCTAACAACTTTACCTCATCATCCTTCCCTCCTCTTTTCTACTCTGATGGTTCTGTAGCTATTTCTTCTACTGATAAAGCAGATCTCTTCGCACAGACTTTCTCCTCCAATTCCACCTTAGACGATTCCGGTGCTGTTCCTCCATCACTTCCCCCCTCTGACTTCCTCATGGCTGACATTAAAATTTCTTCAGTTGATGTATTTTCTGCCATTACTGGCCTCAGTACTAACAAGGCATATGGGCCTGATGGGGTCCCTCCTGTTGTTCTCAAAAACTGTGCTTCTGTGCTTACACCCTGCCTAGGCAAACTCTTTCGCCTTTGTCTGTCAACTTGTACCTTTCCTTCTTGCTGGAAGTTTGCTCTCATTCAGCCAGTCCCAAAGAAGGGTGACCACTCCCAACCCTCCAACTATCGTCCAATTGCTTTAACGTCCTGTATTTCAAAAGTTTTCGAGTCAATTCTTAATAGAAAAATTTTAAGGCATCTTTCCTATCACAACCTTCTTTCTGATCGTCAGTATGGGTTCCGTCAGGGACGCTCCACTGGCGATCTCCTCACCTACCTTTCAGACTCCTGGTCATCCTCCTTTCGGGACTTTGGCGAAAGCTTTGCCATTGCACTTGACATATCAAAGGCTTTTGATCGAGTCTGGCATAAATCTTTAATTTCCAAACTGCCCTCCTACGGTTTCTATCCTTCTATCTGTGCCTTCATCGCTAGCTTCCTTTCTGGTCGTTCTATAGCTGCTGTCGTAGACGGCCATCGTTCTTCTCCTAGATCTATCAACAGTGGTGTTCCTCAGGGCTCTGTCCTATCACCAACTCTCTTCCTTTTATTCATCAATGATCTTCTAAGCTGTACATCTAACCCTATCCACTCATACGCTGATGACTCCACCCTTCACCTTTCCATTCGGTTCCCGCAACGCCCATCTCAACAGTTACTTCAAGAAACAAGGGATGAGGCTATGGCACACCTAATGTCTGACTTGGCTCATATCTCTGACTGGGGTAAAAATAATATGGTTGTCTTTAATGCATCTAAGACTCAGTTCTTACACCTATCAACCCGACAAAATCTTCCACAGGTATACCCACTAATGTTTAATAATATTCAGCTTAATCCTGCATCATCCTTGAACATGCTTGGGGTTTCATTTACTCGGGACTTATCTTGGAAAGATCATATTACATCTCTTGTAAAATCTGCTTCCAAGAGATTGGGTGTGCTAAGCCGACTCCGCTCTTTCTTTACCCCTGCACAATTGTTGACTCTATACAGGGGTTTTATCCGCCCCTGTGTGGAGTACAACTCTCATGTGTGGGGAGGCTCCTCACATACAGCTCTTCTCAATAGGGTGGAGTCAAAGGCTTTTAGTCTCATTAACTCTCCTCCTCTTACTGACTCCCTTCAACCTCTGTCTCTTCGCCGCACTGTTGCATCTTTATCTCTTTTCTATCGCTACTTTAATGGTCACTGCTCCTCTGAACTGTCTGCTTGCATTCCTCCACCTCTACGACGGGCGCGTAGCACTCGTCTGGCAGCAAACTCTCATCCCTTTTCTGTCCAACTCTCTAATGCAAGAGTTAACCGTTACTCCCAGTCTTTCATTTATGCAACAGGTCAGCTCTGGAACTGTCTCCCTCTGTCTGTATTTCCTTCTGCCTATGATCTCCAGTCTTTCAAACGTAGTGTGTCCAGGCATCTCAAAATGATCGGATCTTGAATTTGGCTCTCTATTGTATTTTGTTTTTCTCTTGGAGGGAACTGTTACTGCGGGCTCATGCCCTTTGGTTCCTTCTTCCTCGCATAAAAAAAAAAAAAAAAAAAGGAGAGTGGAAAGGTTACAAGAGGATGAGAAAAAGGCAGAGTATAAGAGAGAAGTGGAGGAACGATTGGGCAAATATGAATTGGAGCAGATGGCAGACGTGAAAGGTGTGTGTAAGATATTTACAGAAGAAATATGTGCAGCATGTGATGTGGTGTGTGGAAGGAAGAGAAGACGGAGGGGGGTGCAAGGAACAGCATGGTGGACTGAAGAGGTGAAACAGGCTGTGGTACAAAAGAAGAAAGCATACAATGAATGGATGAGAAATAGGGACGTGGAAGAAGTTGAGAGGCGGAAGAGAGAGTTATATGTGGAAAGAAAGAGAGAGGTGAAAAGATTAGTAAGAGAGAGTAAGAAGAAAGTGGATGAGGAATTTGGAAGGAATTTGAGTGTAAAGTAGAGGGACTGTAAGAAAATGTTCTGGAGAGAAGTGAAAAGAGTAAGACAGGGTGGAAGTGAAGTTAGCAGGGGAGTGAAAGATAAAAATGGTAGATTACTAGTGGAGAAGGGAGAAAAAGTGAACAGATGGAGAGAACACTTTAAGGAATTGTTGAATGTAGAGGATGGAAGTAATGCGAGTATAAGTGGCTGGGGAATGGCTGGGAGAAGGAGGGAGGTGAGAAGACAGGAAGAAATCAGTAGGATAGAAGTTGTGGAAGCAATGAAAAAAGTTAAATCGGGGAAAGCCCCAGGAATTGATGGAGTGTGTGGTGAAATGCTGATGCATGGGGGAGAGATAGTAGTAAAATGGATGTGGAAGATGTGCAGATTGGCCTGGGAGGAAGGTAGAGTCCCGGAGGATTGGAAGTCAGGTATAATTATTCCCTTGTACAAAGGAAAAGGGGAAAAAAAAGTGTGTGGTAATCATAGGGGCATTTGTCTTCTTAGTATAATAGGAAAAGTGTATGGTAGGATACTTATAGACAGAGTTAGAGAAAGAACAGAGAAATTAGTTGGAGAAGAACAGGGAGGCTTTAGGAAGGGAAGAGGTTGTGTAGATCAGATATTCATTCTTAGATCTTTAGTGGAAAAGTTTTTAGAGAAGGGAAAGAAGTTGTATGTGGCTTTCATGGATTTGGAGAAAGCATATGACAGGATGGATAGACAAGGATTGTGGAAAGTGTTAAGAATATATGAAGTAGATGGGAAGTTGTTGCATGCTGTGAAGAGTATGTACAATGGTGCGAAGGCTGCAGTGCGTGTGGATGGTGAACTAAGTGAATTTTTCTCTTTGAAAGTTGGTTTGAAACAGGGATGTGTCATGTCTCCATGGTTGTTCAATCTGTACATGGATGGGGTAATAAAAGAGGTACAAGGTAGGGTAGTGGATGTTGGAGTGGCCCTGGTGAGAGAGGATAGTGTTTGGAAACTCCCTGTACTGTTGTTTGCAGATGATACTGTGTTGTTGAGTGAAGACGAAGGGGAGCTGCAAGGCTTGGTGGATGAGTTTGAGAGAGTGTGTAAGAAACGGAATCTAAAGGTGAATGTAGGGAAGAGTAAAGTGATGGTCTTTGAGAGAGGTGAAGTTAGTGAATGTACAGCGAGGTTGGATGGTGAGGAATTGGAAAATGTGAGTACGTTTAAGTACTTGGGTAGTGTGATGAGTAAGGATGGAGGTTTGGAGGGTGAAGTGCTGCAAAGGGTACAGCAGGGAAGAAAGGTTGCTGGTTCTTTGAAAGCAGTGATAAGAAACAGGGAAGTGAGCATGGAAGTGAAAAAGCTACTACATGACAGTATTGTGATACCAACTCTAACGTACGGAAGTGAAGCTTGGACATTGTTGGAAGGACACAAGTCAAGAGTGAGAGCAGTGGAAATTAGTTATTTAAGAGGAGCCTGTGGAGTCACGTGGAGAGACAGGCTGACGAATGAGGATATAAAGGAGCGTTGTGGTGTGGATGTGGATGTGATAGGAAGCGTTATGAAGAACACACTGAGGTGGGTTGGCCATGTGGAGAGGATGGAGGGTGAGAAACTGACGAAGAGAGTGTATGTGAGTGAGGTGGAGGGGGGAAGAGGGATGGGGAGGCCGAGGATGAGATGGAGGGATGGGGTGGAGAGGTATATGAGAGAGGGGGGTGTGAGCTGGGAGCAGGGCAGTGAAATGGCGGGGGATAGGGCGACTTGAAGGCGATTTGTTTGTGGCCACCCCAAACGGGATTGAGGAGTCTGGCAATAGATAGATAGATCCAGCTCCAGCCACGTCTGTGTAATGGCTTTGGTCCTACACCCTAGTATGGCTAAGGCCTCATTTTTCTTATATTCAGTACAATTACGATGACTTAAAGCTTCTCACTGTACTCTCTACACTTTTCTGATAATAATGAACAGAAAATAATGTTGTACTTACCCTGCTGTTCCGATTTGGAGTGAACTGGTCGCGCTTAATGGCACGTAGCCACTTGGAGGCAAGTTCTTTATCTTGCGGGAAGGAAAATACACTTACTTTTGGTCCATTTTTATAATTTCCCTTACATCTGGGAACACAACACATGTAAGGCATTATTACCTTAATAAAACATACAAATAATGTAAATATCAATATATAATACAATGTTTTTCCGTCCTTATTGTTACTGAACCCACAGCGTGACCTCTGCCGACCATAGCTGACCCAACACTACCTAGACCTACCTATAAGTACGTCACGGCTTACCGTCCCCCCCACCGACGAGGCCTTCTAATTTTAGAAGGCCTTGGTGTGGCACCACAGAGTTATGGCACAGACACATCATTGATACTTCCTAACTAAAGGGCAGCATTGAATTATGAAGCAATATGGCCGCCGTCTTTCTGAACAATAATCCTGTTCAAGAGGTCACGTACTTAAGAGCACTTGAAATCTAAATATTTTAAAGTATGCGTTCAAAGATATTAACATGGTGCTTAGGAATGTATGTAACTTTTGCCAAGTTCTGATGGTAAATCTATACAGCACAAGCGATAAATGGAGTGGAAAGATGGCGGAGTCAGCATCAGTGGTGTGATTGTTGTTTGTCTTGTGGCGTCAGCTGTCTGTAATTATTGGTGAGCCGAGGCCCGAGCACCGAGGTGTACTTGATCATTTCCCCGTCAGGACGATCGTGTGGAGGGTGTTCACTGCGTCCTTCAATGATAGACTCCACCAGTAAGTTACTGTGTTAGCCATGTCAGATGTGCTAAATTACAAATGTATACACAACTGATTCATTCTTTACCAAACGGCCGCGGCCTTTCCAGATTTTCTATTGAATGTTTCACAGGTTGATTATTAGGTCAATTTTTACACGTTGCCCTCATCCTATTTTTTCATCCAACCTGAGTGTTTGCTGTTGTTTGTGGTGTAATTCGATCGATTTTGACCTTCGTTTCTATCGCAAGTCGCTAGTTTTTGTTGAACGACACTAGCGACTTACGGTGGAAAGGACCGGTCAAAATCAACAAAAATCACACCAAAAACAACAGAAAACACTCAGGTTGGATGCCTTTTATCACGTGAAACGTATTTTTTTTGCGGTTCTTCCCCCCCCCCCTAAGAATACTGGGGGACCTGTGGGAAACCAGGGTTTTGCGTGGGGGAAAAACGCAAAAGCGAGTGATTTCCTACTGGAACTGTTATCAAAATCAAACAAAAAACACTAAAATCCTTCGGAAGAAAATAATTTTAAGCTTCTTAGGGAGTTCGTGTTTCCTAACTGGAGGGCTTCGCCCCCCAGACCCCCCAACCCTGGCCGTGCTTCCTAACTGGGGGGCTTTGCCCCCCAGACCCCCCATGACATTAACCAAACCTCATCTAACCTAACCTAACCGGGTGTAAATAAGAAATAATGCATTTACCTAGCAGTTTACAGTTCCTCGTCTGCATCTGAAGAGTCGTCTGTAGCTGTAACGGCAACTGGTGACGGGCGGCAGTGCAACACTTTCTGATCCTCACGTAAAATGAGACTTTTGCCTTGATTTGGGTACTTTGTTCCTGTTGAAGGTAAAACACCATGCAATCGCACAAAGGCTACAGTTTTATCTTCTTCCTGGTAGAACTGTACAATAGCAGTGAAGTAATAAATTTTGCAGGCTTCCCAGTCCTTGGTTGGAGACGAACTGAGTTTCAAATCTTGCGGGCCCTAGCGTGGGGCATTTGAAATTCTACTTTGTGATTGGCTGATTCATGTGCCACGCATGCGCTTTATCCACCCACACACATAACACGCACCAACGAACACACAGAACTGTCCGACCACGGCAGGGAAAATTTTTCTCCCATAGGAAATAATAAGTGTAGTAAATTGCACAACTTATCAACGGTTGATTTAAGACAGAAGTGTCATAGAAGAAAAAATGCTTAGAATTGTGCAAAGTATAAGGTGAGTTAGCCACTTTTGTTGTCAGTGAGTTGGGTGTAAGTACGAAAAAATACCACCCGTCATTGTGATTGGCGGAAGTAAATTGCGTTTAACTCGTTTATTATCAATTTGCGAGAGAAATGTCATAGAAGAAAAGATTCTTAGAATGACCAATTCTACTAGAAAATGTTAACAAAGTCAAAAATCGGATGAGGGCAACGTGGAAAATTTGACCGATTATTATTCCTGGATTACCACAGCTACTGGGGATTTTTATAAACCTGCCTCTAAAAGCTACAAATGAGGTTTTAGAAAAGCGTTAATGTTTCGCCGTGTACCAGCAGCTGACCGTATTTAACATTCATGATGCGCATTTTTATATGTGAAAGCTGGCTGTCAAATGCAAGTGAGGTTAAGTTGGATTAGGTTAGGTTTGATTAAATCATTAAATTTGCCATCGCTTTGACACGGGATACACTGATGCATCCAGTCAGAGAGACGGTTGGTAAACAATGCTGGCAGTCAGAGAGACCTTCGGTAAACACTGCCGCGAGTGACCTGGCCGCTTCCTTAACTACCCAAAAATAGGTTTATTTTGTCGTTTTCCAATCACTTCATGCAGTCACAACTCATTAGTTAACTATCTGTGTTGCATATGTACCAAAATTACTTGAGATTGTGGGTTTGTTATAATGCAGGTGGAATCACCACACCCATTTGGGAAAGAATTACCCTGTATGCTTATTTGGATCAAGTTTGTTTTAATGTTTCATTCTCTTTCAAATAATTTTTACGATGCTGTAAAGTTTTGTGTGGTGTAGCTACTAATTATCCAGTTAAACATACACTTGTACCAGTAGAAGGACCTTACCAATTCACTTCATATTCCTCCAGTTTGTTTTTTGGGTATAACTTTAGAAGTAACCAACGTTACCAATTTTCATTATATTACGTCCCTGAACTATTCTAACTAAGACTTACCTTTTAAACCTAGTTTGAGTTGGGGGAGCAAATTTTGTAGGGATAGTCATATAGTGGCTTAGGTTAGGCTGTCGCTCAGTAACGGATGAATGTTGCGCCATATTGGCTGGTGCAGGCTTGTGCATTTGGTCTATGTCAGGCCCTAGGTTAGGTTAGGTTTGGTTTGGGTTAGTTTAATGCAAAAAAGTGTGTTTTTAATTAATCTTGATCTTAATTTTGGGGGATAAACTCATTTTTGGAAATCTTACTCAAAATTCCAAAAGGGGGATTTTCCCCCCAAAATGAGGGTCAAAACAAATTAAAGCACAGTATTTTGCTTTGGAAACCATAAAAATAATAATAAAAGAAAACATTGGTTACTTTTAAAAATTTTCCTTTTTTTGTATTATTGTGACTGTTTTCAGGGTGGTAAATTACCTTTCCTGCAGAAAATTTCCCACTGTTTTTATCATCACGTTCCTAAAGCCATACCTATGATTCTTTGTCTTATGGTACTCTGCATACTCAAAGGCAGTTTTCATGTCCTAACTTTCCAACTTGAGGCTAGGTTAGGTTAGGTCAGACTAGCTAAAATTAAATTATTACGTACAGTTAAGGTAGATTAGGTTAGGTTAGATTAAATTAAATTATTAGGTACAGTTAAGGTAGGTCAGGTTAGGTTAGATTAAATTTAATTAGGCAGACATGGGGTAATCGTAATCAATTACAGACTTTTGTGTAATTGTAATCGTAATTTACTTCGGCATTTTTTTCAAAGTAACCGCAATTGTAATCGATTACTCTCATGTTGTAATCATAATCATTGTTACTTTTACGATTACAAGGCCCCAGATAAATTATTCTTCCACAAATACTTGTCAAGAATAAAATACTGTAGTTCAGTGTCAAACAGTCAAATATACACCATAAAAGTCCATAAGTAATATGAAAACAAAAGTGAATTGTAGGTTATCACTCTGAAGCTTCCATATAATATCCTGCCTAAGCTAGAATAATATCACCTGGGAAGATCTCAGTTGGTAGAAAAGTTAATAGAATGAAAGGGTCAAGGACAAAGTGAAGAAAAGTCTTGGTGCTTGAATTATTAAAACACATTTGTTTTGTAAATTGGTAAAAAAATAAAGGAACAACTTACCAGACATAGCACTGTACAGTACAGTATATTTTATCCAGAGTAACAGTCGCCATAGGTCCTTCAGAGCTTAACCCTATGTTCTTCCTTACTTAGGCAATTCTTATTAAAATGATTTGCATATAAGATATATATCCCTAGAAAATATCAGTTTTATATTACTGGACGATGTTTTTGCTTTTAAAAACTAACCAGCTATTTAGTTAATCAATGTCAAGTATGAAAGAAACATGCTCATAATTACATAGTGCATAACAGTACATGTAATCTTGAGTACTTCTTACGTACCGGTAATCGTAATCGATTACTCTTACTTTAATCATAATTGTAATCTGAAGTTTGCAAAGTAATTGTAATCGTAATTGATTACAATACCCCTGTAATCACCCCATGCCTGTTATTAGGTACAGTTAAGCTAGGTTAGGTTAGGTTAAATTAAATTAAATTTAATTAATATATTAGGTACAGTTAAGCTAGGTTAGGTTAGTTTTTGTTAACACTTACGTTAGGACTCCTTTCACCATTATAGCAGACAGATTGAAAAAGTTGACACAGCAGAACACAGCTAAAAACAAAGGCGAAACAGATTTTGCATGAATCGTTTATGTACTACCGCAGAAAAGTATATGTAACAGACTATCAGGAAGAAGAACTGGCTGTGGAAGATGCTTTTACTGCTTCATATAATGCGTATCTTTACCGTTATCTAAAACTGACTCGTTTTCACGACTAAATGAGAAACTTGGCATTAATTTGGGGAATTATTTTACACTGTGGATTTTGAAAAGGTCTTGATGGTTGACTTTTTTTTTTTCTTTATTTCACTACACAGGCTTCATGAGTACTGTCCCACTACACAGGCTTCATCAGTACTGTCCCACTACACAGGCTTCATCAGTACTGTCCCACTACACAGGCTTCATCAGTACTGTCCCACTACACAGGCTTCATCAGTACTGTCCCACTACACAGGCTTCATGAGTACTAACCCACTACACAGGCTTCATCAGTACTGTCCCACTACACAGGCTTCATCAGTACTATGCCACTACACAGGCTTCATCAATACTATCCCACTACACAGGCTTCATCAGTATTGTCCCACTACACAGGCTTCATCAATACTATCCCACTATATAGGCTTCATCAGTACTATGCCACTACACAGGCTTCATCAATACTATCCCACTACACAGGCTTCATCAGTATTGTCCCATTACACAGGCTTCATCAGCACCTGTAGGCTACATCAGTATGCAAACTTCATCAGTACATTAGTAATACTCTGTACAGTATTTGCAAATTCATTATAAGTAGTAAAGAAATCCACAGATTTTCAAAATCTGGCAAGTCAGGCTGGCTTTTCAGGAATTGAAATGAAAGAGAATTGTATGTTTTATAATTGTGAAGGTTATTTAAGGCCCTGTGCGGTGTATGATACACAAACGGCATTTTTTATAAGTGCCAAAAAACACGGTCAGAGTTTGTAATGTTTGATTAGGGATAACGCCAAAACTATTATAGCTAAGGTTATGCTGTTTGCAGTGTGTTAAAGCTCAATGTCTCTACATTATCCAACAACTTTTTGGTAAAGAAACTATTATTTTTTATATTTTTCCAGTCAATTTGGAAAAATATTAGACATCGCGGTTTTACGTTGCATGCAGTTGTGTGATCTTTGCACAGCAATAACACAAAAACTAGTACCATAGGCCTATAGCAAGAGGATTCCTTTATGTTTTAAAATGAAGTTGAATTTCAGTAGACTGTTTGCAAAATTTTATGCAAAGTTATCATCAGTGAAAATAACTTTCATAAAATTTTGGAAAGATTATTCATAATTGTTGTTTTATTTGCTTACCAAGTACTTGTACTGTGTGATTTGTGAACGGTAGACATTCTTGTTCTGTGAAAATAGTTGACACAGGCACAACACCATGGTTGTACATACTTTGGTGTTGTGTTACAATCCTGGTATTTTACAGGTTGTAGGTGCAAGCAAACCTGGTAATAATAACAAGAAAGGTTCCTAAACCAAGGGATTTCCCCGGATGGAGACAGTGCGGTATTAAGGCAATAAAAACAAAAGAACATAATAATAATAAGAAAAAGAATGTAAGTACAAGAAAAAGACATTGTTGCATTAAAAAGCAACATTGCAATAAAAATAATAACCTTATTGACAGAATTAATAAATAATAAAGAATAAATAACCAAAAACAATGACACAGGAAAAAACAGTATTAATGGTTAGTATTATAGTGGTTATTCTTTTTACTGACAACACAATGTCAGCACTCCTGCAGTGGTGTTGTGTGAAGAATTGGTCAATTATCCATTCCATTAGCTATCAGTACCGTAGGCTGTGTCTAGTCCAAAGTCATCAACAAAAGGGTCAATCAGGCGAGGGATATGGCACTTATCCAGTGTCTTTTTCATCAAAGACATAGTGCATGGTGTTATAGTCTGGGTCATCCACCTCCTGGTCCTCATCATGTGCACATACATGACCACAAAGCTGTTGTTGCCGTGCCACAAGCCCTTCCAGCCGTGCCCTTTTTAGTGGAGGGACAAAGAATGGCAGGAATAAGTTCAGGTCCTTTGTTTTTGTCTTCTTCAGCAAACGTTCCTCCTCGTATTTTGGATTCATCGTCACAGTGTCCAGGTGGAAGTTCCCGTGCACAAAGGTCTAGGGACAGAGTCCCTAGAGAGGTGGTGAAGTGGGCAATGAGAAAGCTTGGCTTGGAGGAGTGGCTGGTTAGGGTGGTTATGGCCATGTATGTGGGTGCTCACACCCAGGTGAGAGTGAATGGAGATTTGAGTGATGAGTTTTCCGTGAATGTTGGTGTGCATCAGGGGTCAATCTTGAGTCCCATGTTGTTTATCATGGTACTTGAAGCCCTTTCACGTGACTTTAGAAACGGACTCCTGTGGGAGTTGTTGTATGCTGATGATTTGGTGTTGATTGCAGAGAATGAAAGGGAGGTGGAGGAAAGGTTTAGGAAGTGGAGAGATGGTATGGGGCAAAAGGGTTTAAGGTTAAATGCAGATAAAACAAAAGTGATGATATCTAGGGTTGGTGGTGGTACTGTCAAAGACGAGGGAGAGTGGCCATGTGCAGTTTGCCACAAGGGCGTGGGAAGTAATTCCATCTTGTGCGGTGTGTGTGATAAATGGGTGCATAAGAGATGTAGTGGTATCAGAGGTAGACTGCGAGATAATGCTGATTTTATGTGTACGGCGTGCCGGGGTGAGCAGGTGGAGATCGTCAGACGTGAAAGAATTGAACTTGCTGGTGAACCTCTTGAGTGTGTGGAAGAGTTTTGTTATTTAGGAGACATGTTGTGTGCTGGAGGTGGGGCTGGAGCTAGCTCTGTGGCTAGGGTGAGAAGTGGTTGGAAGAAGTTCAGGGAGCTCTTGCCTCTCCTGACATTGAGGGGGCTCTCCCTACGTGCTAAGGGGTCTTTGTATGCAGCGTGTGTTAGGAGTGTAATGCTGTATGGCAGTGAGACCTGGGCAGTGAAGGAGGAAGACATTCGCCGGCTCAGACGTACAGAAATGACAATGATTAGGTGGATGTGCAGTGCGTCCCTGCGTCCAAGGCCTGGAGGGGCTGGGTTTACAATGGAAGATTTGAGAGGTAGGATGGGACTGGAGTGTATTGGTGTTGTGATGAGGAGAGGTAGATTGAGGTGGTTTGGACATGTGGAGAGGATGGGGGATGATAGTTGGGTGAGGAAGGTGAGAAGTGTTAATATTGGGGGTGGGGTTATGAGGGGTAGACCGAGAAAGACATGGGACAAGGTCATTAAGTGTGACCTTAGGGTTAAGGGACTGAACAGGGAGGCTGCAATGGATCGTGCAGCATGGAGAGCCGCCATTAGGTGACCAAGGCCGACACATGTAAGCATGTTGGAGCCTTTAAAAACGAAAACGAAACGAAAACGAAAGGTTTGCTGGTGAGGCTGCATGCGTACTTTGGTGGCCAGTGCATCACTAGCCCCATAGTGGTCCTTGAGGAGTTATCCTTCCTTGTACGCATCTGTTATCATGTTTCAGTTGCCTTGGAACATATACCCTCAGGCCCTCTGGATTGTTACAGCCTTAGTGAGGGCTTGGAGTTCTAAAAAGTCTTCTCACTGCAAGTGCAAGACCCTGAATTTTTTGCTTGCAGAACGGATGATGTCAGCGTAGTCATCTAGGGTCAGATTTACATCATGCAGCCATATACATTTCTCAGTTACCCCAAATGACCCATCACACTTTAAGTAAGAGTAACTAGCAACAAAAATAATGAACTCAAGGCAGTTCAGTCACATGCACACTGGCCATGTCCCGGGCACTTGGTAACCAAACTCTGCGCATGTTTCAGCCAAGTGCTCATGGGCACTTGAGTATCACATTCCTCCAATATTTTTTCCAAATACAGGTTGAGCACGCTTTGGTCGAAATTGATGTTTGTTTTCATGGCTTTCCAACCTTATGGTCAAAGGAGTTTCATAACATCCATCACCTCCACATGAAAATACAGTAATCGCTCATTTATCCGGACTTGATACAGCCAAAGGCATGTCCTGGTAGTGGCAATATCTGGATAATGAACACTATTCCCCTATCATACCCAGACCCTACCAATGCCCAACCTCCATCCTATACCTAACCTATTTGTACAGTACCTGTGCTTAATTTGACAGTGTTTTTGGGCAGTTCAGGCAAATTTAGACATCAAAACACTCTTAGGAATATCCAAAGTAATGCTAAACTCCAAGAAAACCATGCAGGAAAAAAAAAATAAATGAAAACCCCAGAACTCCCTACCTATACACTACTGTATGTACAGTACCCCTCCTAATTTTGTCACTGTTTTCCAGTCATTCTGCCATATTTTGACATCAGGACATACATATGATTACCCAAAATAATTTTCAATACCAAGAAAACCATGAAAAAAAAAAAATGAAAACAAAAAACCACCCTACCTATCCAGTACTGTATGTTCAGTAGCCCTGCTAATTATGGCACTGTTCTTAGGTCAATCTGACATATTTAGACATCAAGCCACACATAGGAATATTCAGTGTAATGCTAAACACCAATAAAACCGTGCAAAAATACGCTGAAAACCAAAAAACACCCTAGCCATTCACTACCGTATGTACGGTAGCCCCCCTAATTTTGGCAGTGTTTTCCAGTCATTCTGCCATACTAAGACATCCAGACACACATAGGATTATCTATATTCATGCTAAACATCAAAAAAACAATGCATAAATAACAATATCCACAAAAACCTGAAGACGGTTTGAAAATCAGATATCTGTGACGAGTGATTGCTCTTAGGGCTGAAAAAAAAAACATCCACAGCCAAATATGTCACTGGAAATTGATTATATTGGTATAAATGATATACCATCATCTTTGCTGGTGTTTATACTATAATATAAGCTAATAAAAACACAAAACTGATAAGTAAAAGTACAGAAATGGAGTGAGAATAAAGTGTTCAGGAGTAAAATTTACCTTAATATAACTTCCCACCATCCTAGTGCAAAATTTTGTCAGCATCTCCCAAGAGTTAAGCATATGTCTAGATGCAAAATTTCATGAGCTTGAGGATTCAGTGGAATTTTGATATGACCAATAGTAGTTGAATAAATCGCAAATCTTTAAAAGCTCACAAGTCGGTGTTATCACGTGTTACCACCACAGAGTAGGGTAGGGACTGAGGAAGCGAGGGGGGAGCCAGGAGTGTATGGAGGAGGGATGGGACGGGGGGGAGAAGCAAGGATATGGGCAGGATTCTCCCCCTTCTGTCAAGAGGCAGACGGGCGTTTTTACCGTACATTTACTTGTGGCTTGCAGTCTGTTAGACGCTGAGTGGCCATGCGGAAACACATCTCATTGTGTTCAGGTGACTTTAAATGTTTAGTAGAGAGGCAGATGGCCGCTGTCACTGAACGTGTACCCCTGGATTGCGGTCTGTGTTTGTTGGTGGTGGCAGCTGGGAAAGACTAAGCCTGGTGGCCGTGTGACTTTGGACATTCATTGGGGATGTGTACGGACGTTTTGACACCACTTGTGGGTTACAGTCGTATTACTCAGGTGCTGGAGGTTCATTGGGAGTGATTGGATGCGTGTGCAGCTTTGATCGTTCAGTGCAGGGGTGGACGGATATTTTAGCTCTGGTTGTGGGTTACGGCCTACTTCCCGCTCACGGCTGGAACCCAGCGGCCACAATACCAAATGTTTGAACATGTCGGCTGGCCGGCCGAAGTTCTCAGAGACATTTATGTCTGGATAATAGCAAGTTAATTTGGATGATGGTTTAACAGAGCCAAGGTCCAGCATCCAGGTAACGAACACGTCTGGATGCTGCATGTCTGGATAAACGAGGGACTACTGTACATACTTTGATGGACTGTGGGATAGCATTATCTTGATTTTAAGGGGGATGACGCTTGTGTATCATACTCCATACAGACCTTATTTGTCCTTGGATAGGTTTGCCATGTATAATACAGTACCCATAAATAATTATGGATTTTTTTTTTTTTACCTCCCCTTTGTTTTTATTTTTTATTATTGGTTCAAATGAAACTTTTCATGTTTCAGTTGTTTTAATGATCATTTTTATTGGAAATGCCTTATCTTACCATTTTCAACCCCCTCCCCCTTTCCCATGGCGAAAAAAGGTATTTCTGACAAAAACGATGATTTAAAAATTGATCGAAACAAAGAAAACTCCCCCCCCCCCAAAAAAAAGAAAAAGAAAAAAAAGCCATGGCAAAACCAGGGCCTGTATTTATCATTAGCTGGCAACATTCACAAGGGGCCTGGTAAAGTCCCAAGCCAGTGAACCGTTCACAAATATGCGAATGACCATAAGAGTTATTTATCAACCTTGTAAAGTGGTCCTAATGCTGCGAACTCATCCCAGCAGTGTGGCAAGTCTGCTCATGGTGCAGTCATCTTTTAAGGAGTTAGGAGGCGTTCACAAGAGGTGAGTCGGCGACGGTATAAACACAAACAGTTGACCACTGCTTACACCAATCGTGGAATTTTTCACCACGGAGTGGCTTCCTCAGTGGATGTGATGATGAAGAGTTAGGAAATGATACCATTTATACTGGGAATGAATTATATTTGTGACAGACTTGGTGAGAAATGAGATAACCAGCTACATACGATGAAGTAATGCTGTCTACCCGGAAATGAAACGTGCTCTGACCCTTTGGTATATGGCACAGTGTGGCAGTGCAACGATGACAATTTTAGGTTGTCACAACCAACACAGCCAAGTGACCATGCTGACGTTTGAAGTTCTGGTTACACTGGAAATAATAGTCATTTGCTTCCAATGGATACTAGAGATATTCAAAGAAAGCAGGCAGAATTTTCAGATAAGGCGGGCAGAATAATCAGGGAAAGCAGGCAGAATATTCAAAGAAGGCAAGCAGAATATTTGAAGAAATCAAGCAGAATATTCAAGGAAAGCAGTCAGATGATTCAAAGAAATAAGGGAGAATATGTAAGGAAAACTGGCAAACGTAACACAACTGTTAACATTTTAGTTTATTAATCTGAAATGTATGTCAGGAAAGGAGATTGTGCAGTTTTGTAGTTCATAGTTTAAGCATAGAGATGCACACAAATACACTTGGTACTGACAGATTATGTTCTTGTGTACAGCGTGGTGCTTGACAGTGTTGTGGATACGAGAGTGGTGAGAGGATGATTGGGAAGTCTGTCATTTCATATGGCTGTGGTATGGAAGGTAAAGCTGGGAGGAATAAGACTAAAAATGAGAGAGAAGAGCAGTCAAGGCAAAAAACTGAAAGTGAAGAAACAAAGAAAACAGCAATTGTCTGATGAATATATGGAGGAGGTGGGTGGAACAGATAAAATGAATGATAAAACATGGTGGGGTAAGATATAGGGTGGTGGGATAAAGAGGGAGAAGTGGCAAGAGTGGATGCAGAAAGGTACTCATATGAAAGAAGAGAGCACACTGACAGTAAAGCATTCAAAGAGATTAATATGAAGGAAAAAAAATAGTAGGTAAATGAGGATCTTGGAAGACAAATGAAAATAAATGAACAACTCTTAGGAACATTTCACAGTAGTGAAATGTTTTGGAGCTTGGGAATGGACTCTTGTGGAAGGGGAAGGCCACTGTGATAAAGGGGCCCCAGGTACCTTACTGGGGGAGACTTCATGCTCCAGACTCCCTCATGACATCAACCATCCAGACTGCCATTAACCCTTTCTGTGCTGGAGCCTATGTTGGCTTTTGGGCGTCCAGTGCCAAGGGTGTGGGAGGCTGAGTAACCCTCCAGTGCCAACCGTTTTCAAATGTTTCCATTTTTCCATGAGGCATTTAGTAGGAGGTGGTTGGATGTGGTATATGTGCAGGAAGTCAGGTATAGCAGAGGATCGGCCAGAATGATTGCAGGGAGGGATTGTTATTACAAGTTGTTTTGGCAGGGTAGGACAGATGGATATGGTGGTGTGGAGACGTTGGTTGGGGAGAAATGGATGGAATATGTCATGAATGTTATGAGAGTCAGTGATAGCATAATAGTAATGAAAATTTTGTTTGGTTGGATAATGGTTGCTTTTATATTGGTGTATGCCCCACAGGCAGGCTTGGTTGAGGTAGTGAAGGATAGATTTTGGGATGACTTAAGACGTGTAGTAAGTGGTATGGGGGCCAATGAGATTGTAGTGTTAGGAGGGGATTTAAATGGTCATGTAGGTGAAGAAGCTCAAGGATATGAAGGAGTACAGTTGCCTCCACTGCTCCATTGACCACTCAGTGTTTTCATTGTGTGGGCTGTCTGAGGTGTGAACCACCCGAGTATTAGAACGTGTATTGGAAGCAAAGTTGGGCGAGTCAGGCAGTGGATGGTTGGTGCTTTTATGCGGAGGTAGAGGAGGTAGAGGGTTTGAAAAACTAGTGGATGTTTGAGGGGGTGAGGAAGACAGTATGAGGTGCATTATTTATGTGAAAAGGAATTACAGTCATTAAAGTGTGTTACTCCTCACTGTGGTGGTTACAGTTAATAAGAAACCTTTTAAGATATAATGCAGAATGTGGGATGAGGAAAGACCTAGCTTCGGCCAGGTCCCTCATGGCTGTTGCGAGAACCTAAGAGCCATAGAGATGTAATTTCATTGTCTTTTATGTAAGATCAATGAGGTTGTATAAATATGACACATAACCATTGGATTTCTGGACACATTGGAATATTACTATCTATTCTATCTGTCTATTGCCAGACGCCTCAATCCCATTTAGGGTGGCCACAAACAAATCCTCCAAGTTGCCCTGTCCCCCGCCATTTCACTGCCCTGCTCCCAACTCACACCCCCCTCTCTCATATACCTCTCCACTCCATCCCTCCATCTCATCCTCGGCCTCCCCCTCCCTCTTCCCCCCTCCACCTCACTCACATAGACTCTCTTCGTCAGTCTTTCACTGTCCATCCTCTCCACATGGCCAAACCACCTCAGTGTGTTCCTCATAACGCTACCTATCACATCCACATCAACACCACAACGCTCCTTCATATCCGCATTCGTCAGCCTGTCTCTCCATGTGACTCCACAGGCTCCTCTTAAATAACTCATTTCCACTGCTCTCACTCTTGACTTGTGTCCTTCCAACAACGTCCAAGCTTCACTTCCGTACGTTAGAGTTGATATCACAATACTGTCATGTAGTAACTTTTTCACTTCCATGCTCACTTCCCTGTTTCTTATCACTGCTTTCAAAGAACCAGCAACCTTTCTTCCCTGCTGTACCCTTTCAAGCACTTCACCCTCCAAACCTCCATCCTTACTCATCACACTACCCAAGTACTTAAACGTACTCACATTCTCCAATTCCTCACCATCCAACCTCGCTATACATTCACTGACTTCACCTCTCTCAAAGACCATCACTTTACTCTTCCCTACATTCACCTTTAGATTCCGTTTCTTACACTCTCCAAAACTCATCCACCAAGCCTTGCAGCTCCCCTTCGTCTTCACTCAACAACACAGTATCATCTGCAAACAACAGTACAGGGAGTTTCCAAACTCTGTCCTCTCTCACCAGGGCCACTCCAACATCCACTACCCTACCTTGTACCTCTTTTATTACCCCATCCATGTACAGATTGAACAACCATGGAGACATGACACATCCCTGTTTCAAACCAACTTTCAAAGAGAAAAATTCACTTAGTTCACCATCCACACGCACTGCAGCCTTCGCACCATCATACATACTCTTCACAGCATTCAACAACTTCCCATCTACTCCATATATTCTTAACACTTTCCACAATCTTTGTCTATCCACCCTGTCATATGCTTTCTCCAAATCCATGAAAGCCACATACAACTTCTTTCCCTTCTCTAGAAACTTTTCCACTAAAGATCTAAGAATGAATATCTGATCTACACAACCTCTTCCCTTCCTAAAGCCTCCCTGTTCTTCTCCAACTAATTTCTCTGTTCTTTCTCTAACTCTGTCAATAAGTATCCTACCATACACTTTTCCTATTATACTAAGAAGACAAATGCCCCTATGATTACCACACACTTCTTTTTCCCCTTTTCCTTTGTACAAAGGAATAATTATACCTGACTTCCAATCCTCCGGGACTTTACCTTCCTCCCAGACCAATCTGCACATCTTCCACATCCATTCTACTACTATCTCTCCCCCATGCTTCAGCATTTCACCACACACTCCATCAATTCCTGGGGCTTTCCCCGATTTAACTTTCTTCATTGCTTCCACAACTTCTATCCTACTGATTTCTTCCTTTCTTCTCACCTCCCTCCTTCTCCCAGCCATTCCCCAACCACTTATACTCGCATTACTTCCATCCTCTACGTTCAACAATTCCTTAAAGTGTTCTCTCTATCTGTTCACTTTTTCTCCCTTCTCCACGAGTAATCTACCATTTTTATCTTTCACTCCCCTGCTAACTTCACTTCCACCCTGCCTTACTCTTTTCACCTCTTTCCAGAACATTTTCTTACAGTCCCTCCACTTTACACTCAAATTCCTTCCAAATTCTTCATCCATTCTCTTCTTACTCACTCTTACTAATCTTTTCAGCTCTCTCTTTCTTTCTACATATAACTCTCTCTTCCGCCTCTCAACTTCTTCCACGCCCCTATTTCTCATCCATTCATTGTATGCTTTCTTCTTTTGTGCCACAGCCTGTCTCACCTCTTCATTCCACCACGCTGTTCCTTGCACCCCCCTCCGTCTTCTCTTCCTTCCACACACCACATCACATGCTGCACATATTTCTTCTGTAAATATCCTACACACACCTTCCACATCTCCCATCTGCTCCAATTCATATTTGCCCAGTCGTTCCTCCACTTCTTTCTTATACTCTGCCTTTTTCTCATCCTTTTGTAACCTTTCCACTCTCCTTGCAACTACTCCTTCCTCTCGTCTTTCCCTTCTTCTATTCCTCCATCTTACTTGAATTCTAATTCTGGCCACCACCAAGTAGTGGTCAGAAAGTCCACTCCCCCAACCTCTATAAGCTCTTGCATCCATTACACATCTTTGCATCCTGTCATCCACACACACATAATCAATCATTGCCTTCCTTTCATTCAGTTCACCACCCACCCTTCTCATCACTCGCCATGTATACCTGTGGATCATTTTATGCCTGAAGAGGATATTGGCTATCACCAACCCCCTCCTAGCACAAATGTCCACTAACGCACTCCCATTCCCATCTATCTCAGCAGACACACCCCACTCACCAACTATTCCATCCACCTTCACATTCCCAACTTTACCATTCATATCACTGATCAAAAACACTCTCTCATTCCTTCTAAACTTTTCCATGCACACTTCCACATTTGTCCAGAACTCTTCTCTCACTCTTCTAGCACGATCTTGCGTTGGCGTGTACACACACATACAATCGCCCACATTTGTATTCCAATTTTCAACTTTACCCACACAATCCTTGACCCAACTGATCCATACTGTCTGATGCTCTTCTTCCATCTTTTACTCACAACTATACAAACTCCTTCCATTGCCCTCTCATTCTCACCTACTCCTGCACATATACCCCATCCATACTCCCATTCTCTCACACTTTCTCCTCTCCATTTTGTTTCAGTTATTCCACATACATCCACTTTGGCACCCTCAAGCACCTGGACAATCTCTCTCTCTTTCATCTCATCATTCGCTCCTCTTACATTCCATGTACCCATTACCAAGTCCTTTGTCCGGTCCTGGGTCGTCATCGTTTGGTCAGTCCTTGTCCGAGGCTTCTTGTTTGTTTTTTTTAGTTAGTTGTTTTCCGAGGTGGGGCACTAACCCTCCACCAACCCTTTTAGTGTCCTTTTACGACAAGCAGGGATACTGGGGCAGTATTCTTGAAAAAAAAAAAAAAAACTACCTGCAGGGGGTATATTAGGTAAATACATAAATATTTGGAACGACTTAGACGAAGAGGTGGTGCATGAGAAAAACATTTATGTGTATAAAGGTAGACTTGATAAATGTGGATTTGGAGACAGGACAACTCAAGCACTGCTCAATTCCTGTATACTACAAATACAGGTAACTCGCACGGAACACGATCTCACGGAACGCGCTCGCAATTATACACGGTAAGGGCTGGGATACATATAAGACAACGTAAGATTTAAAAACCATTATGAAAACTTCAAATTAACGCAGGAGAGGCCTTTGAAAGATCAAATCCTCGAACGTCACGTGACGATCTAGGCGGGAAATTATTCAGTGAGTGAGACATTCCCGAGTACAGTAGCACAGTATTTGTAAGTTAAATATTTACAGTACCGTACTGTTCTGGTAAGTTTATGTGCAACTTAAAGTACTATTAAATAACGTTAAAGCAAGAAATAAAGTCTTATAACCAGTTTACCTGATAGGCGTCAGAATATTGCCTTTTTTATTTGTTCGTTTTTTCCACAGTGCTGTTCAGTATTTGTAAGTTAAATATTTACTGTTCTCGTATGTACTGTACTTGTAAGCACTTAAATAAAGTTAAATCATTAAATAAAGCCTTGTAACCAGATAACCCGAATTATATGATTACCCATGATCGGCGTCGGAATATTGCCGTTTTTGTTTGTTCGTTAAACTCTTACTGTACTGCTTTTCTACAGTACTGTATTTGTAAGTTAAATATTTACTGTTCTGGTATGTACTTGTAAGCAATTAAAGCATTAAATAAAGGAGTTAACCTGATTTATATGATTACCCATGATCGGCGTCGGAATATTGCTTTTTTGTTTGTTCGTTAAAGACTTATAATAAGAGAAAATACATTTTTGTCTTGGTATCTTTACCTATTTGCTCAGGTTTGCTGTAATGGTTTGCAACTTGTAGAAAACTGTGAAAACTTTCGGGAAGTGAAACGAAAATCTGGGACATGACCTTGACTTCACCGTCTCAAGTATCATCTGTCACTACTGTCAGTTCACCACCGCTATCGTGATGAGTGGATGTACGATTTTTTCGCTCGTGGCCATGCCTAACCACACATAGTTACACCCATTATCTCGACCCAGACAGAAAATACAACCTTTTTCCTCCCTTGCAAAACACAAACAACCACCCTGTTTACGAGACAGCAATATATATTGCGAAAATAACAAGGTAAAATGATAAAGATGAACGTAAAATGATTGAGAAAGATGAACATGTTATGACGGAAAAAATACGTTTTCCCTGTCTGTAAACGTATTTATTTCTGCTTTGCATCTGTATTCGTAATAATTAGACTTATTGTTCGTTCTGAAACTGCATTACGATTCTATTTTTAGCCATTCTCGTGGTGTGGGAGCTGGAAGTTGTGACACAACTTCCTTATTGCTAATCGGACTGACCCTCCACTTTATTCTCCCGTGGCAGAGTCTAGCCTTGGAGGACGAACAGTTTTCTCATTTAGGACTGAAAATTCAACTCTTTCGCTCCCTTTTCCAAGCATGGGCACAACGATAACGTAAAAAATAACTCGAAACTACCATAAACATATATCAAAAAGGTGAAAATGTATTCATAACATTTTTTTTTTCCAGCCATTCCTAACAGATTATGTACTGAAATCATTCGATATCACAGTACTGCATTTCTAAGTTAAATATGTACTGTTCTGGTATGTACTTGTAAGTTAAAGCACTGGTACCAGTTAACCTAATTTATTACCTATGATCGGCGTCGGAATGTTTCCTTGTGTTTACGTACAGTATTTGTGTGTGGAAGTTTTGCTAGGAGTACTGTATTTGTGAGTTATAACATTAAATAAACCTTCTAACCACTTAAAGTGCTTTCTAGTGACAGATAACAGCAAAACAACACATTTGGGGGGTCTAGGGAGCAAAATACGGAGTAGTTTAAATATACGCGATTTCGCACCTAACACGGCACGGTAGGAACGAAACCCTCGTGTTCCGTGCGAGTTACCTGTAGTTAAATACAAATAGGTAAACACACACACACACACACACACACACCGCTCGCTGGTGCAGTGGTAACGTTCTCGCTTGCCAACTGGTGGACGAGAGTTCGTGCCTTGCTCAGGTTTCGAAAAGTTTCACTGACGAAGTGGGTGGTTACTGTCCCCCTTGAGCAAGGGGACGGGTGTGTGCGTGTGTGAAGGTCACAGCCTTGCCCTTAGATCGGACTATATGAGCTCTCAGCTCCCTTCTGGGAGGGTAAAAGCTGACGATCACGACCATCAAGTGATCCTGACCGACCCGGTGAATTACACACGCACACACACCCTAAGACAAGAGCATGGAGTGATGATGAATACCAGGAAATGTTATCAGACATGGCTAGCTATTTACAGAAAATGATTGAGAAAAGTAACAATATAATTTTAACCCCTTAACCGCGGGGCGTCACTTTCGTGACGCTTGGGAGCAAGAGATCATACCGCGGGGCGTCGCTTTTGTGATTCTGTGTTATTTTGAATTCACCCGGGCTTCCAAGTGGAGGCTTGTATCATCTATCAGTACTGCCAATGTCCAACACTAGTCAGCACTCCTAATCTCATCTGTACTCCCATCCATTGTTGACAATTTAGCCATTTCTCCCCGTTCTTGACTCCCCTCCCTACCCCCCCTCCATTACCCTATCCTCTTGCCTGCCTGGCCGTGCTACGCTAAGTAAATCTTCCCTGGAATTTTTCACTGATTTCATCCATTGAAATAAGCCCTATGCCCTATTCTTATACCAAATAATATATACAAGAAAGAAATAAGGTAAGTGAGAGTGCCATACACCTGGAATTGGCTAATTATCACCTGACAACACCTCATGTACACTCGTTCGCTAATTTTCACTGTTTATTTCCCCTTGAAATATACTGTATAATTATTTTCGTAATAAATATACATATAAGGAGGGAAGGGAGAAGCCTAAGTGATATTTACATTCACCTGGAACTACCTAATTTATAATGTATTGTCTAGATTTCCTGCCAATCATTTCACTGCTATAAATTAGCTGTGTCAAGAGGCTAAACGTTGTCAGTACTTATTTCCCTAGGTAGGCCACCACCCCGGTCCACCCTTATCAGTTCACTCTCATCTTCCAGTGTAGGGGTACGTCTGTTCGCTCTTGCTAGCTTCAGGGCCTTTTCACCCCCGTGCAAAGGGCCCTGTGACCTTTACCCCCTACTAAACCTCGTGTGGAAAGAGGTAGAGGGCTGACAATTGATAAAAGAGTGACTACGATCTTTCTATTGAGTAAAACAGTGCAAGTGGAATTGTAAATAATATGTAAACAGCAAGTGAAAGTAATGAATGTAAATATACATGAACAGTGGAAAATAGTTTTATAAGTTACTTCAAGTGACAGTGCATAACACAGTGTAAATAAAATAGAAATGTAAATAATGTAAATAAAATAGAGAACGTAAATAGAAATGTAAATGAGTAGTATTATAAGAATACGAGTATATACCCTAGGAGTAATGAAAGTGAAAGTTTCACTCTAGCATGTATGAATACTATGAGTTATGAGAGTGAAATTGAAAGTGACATTCACTCTCAATGCTAGTATACAGGACGAGAAAGTGAATGCTACGTATTTTACTGAAAGAAATTGAATCCCTACAGTGACAATAAACTAATACTACTGAAGGAAACTTATGAATAAAGACTGTAGATATATATAAGTGTTATATAGTAATAGAAATATAAAGTGTGAGGGGTTTTATGAATAATAAATGACAGAGTACCAAGAGCGAACTAGCGCAAGTGCGACGGTCAGACGCGCTCGTAATTTTCATTGCTTTCACAGTGTTTTTTTTTTTTGGAGTATGGATCCCAAACTACTTGAAAATCATAGAGTAATGTTTATAGTGTTAATATCTGGCTGTGGTAATCATATTACGGGTTGTCGGGAAGTGTAAAGTGGAGACTTCGTTACCCAACTTCAGAGGTCTCCACAAGTCCTACGGTAACCGACGAAGGCTCAACAAACATTCCAGGAGAAAGCTGAAGGTATGTGCCATAAGCATGTATAAGTTTAATATTCTAGGACTAATAACTGATTTTTGGCAAATATTTTTTGAGAGTCTGTCAGAGCCCGAATAACCCTGCGGCACACGCAAAACATTGGTAAACATGCCCGTGATGTAGGGGTTAATGGGTGACTTGTAAAGAGGTGAACTGGGCGGAATGGGACTCAGGAGGCTGCGAAGATTCGTGGGACACTACATTATTAAATATAACAATGAACAATGTGATGACCCAGTGGGTCAAAGAAGAGACACGGTTCTGAGGTGAGGACACACCAGCAAGACTAGACTTACTGTTTGCCAAAGAACCCGATGTAATAGAATCATTGGAGTACCAGTGTCCTATTGGAAAAAGTGATCATGTGGTCATTGAGTTCCAGATGATAACAGGGAACGTGGAGCCAAGAGACGAGCTTTATAGGCAAGAAAGATACAACTTTGGGAAAGCATTTTTCGAAAATGCAGATTGCAGGAAATTCAGAGTAATGAGAGATACGGAGGAAGTGTGATATTTTTCAAGCCTTCTATAATTTGGGAGTGGAAAAATTTGTGCCAAGATTAAGGGAGAAAGAAAACAGAAAAATGAGTGGTTTAATAAAAAGAATGTGAAGGTGGATGGAATAGTTGGTGAGTGGGGTGTGCCTGCTGCGATAGATGAGAATGGGAGTGCATTAGTGGACATTTGTGCTAGGAGGGGGTTGGTGATAGCTAATACCCTCTTCAGGCATAAAATGATTCTCAGGTATACATGGCGAGTGATGAGAAAGGTGGGTGGTGAACTGAATGAAAGGAAGGCAATGATTGATTATGTGTGTGTGGATGAAAGGATGCGAAGATGTGTAATGGATGCAAGAGTTTATAGAGGTTGGGGGAGTGGACTTTCTGACCACTACTTGGTGGTGACCAGAATTAGAATTCAAGTAAGATGGAGGAATAGAAGAAGGGAAAGACGAGAGGAAGGAGTAGTTGCAAGGAGAGTGGAAAGGTTACAAGAGGATGAGAAAAAAAGGCAGAGTATAAGAGAGAAGTGGAGGAACGATTGGGTAAATATGAATTGGAGCAGATGGGAGACGTGGAAGGTGTGTGTAGGATATTTGCAGAAGAAATATGTGCAGCATGTGATGTGGTGTGTGGAAGGAAGAGAAGACGGAGGGGGGTGCAAGGAACAGCGTGGTGGAATGAAGAGGTGAGACAGGCTGTGGCACAAAAGAAGAAAGCATACAATGAATTGATGAGAAGTAGGGGTGTGGAAGAAGTTGAGAGGCGGAAGAGAGAGTTATATGTAGAAAGAAAGAGAGAGGTGAAAAGATTAGTAAGAGACAGTAAGAAGAGAGTGGATGAGGAATTTGGAAGGAATTTGAGTGTAAAGTGGAGGGACTGTAAGAAGATGTTCTGGAAAGAGGTGAAGAGAGTAAGACAGGGTGGAAGTGAGGTTAGCAGGGGAGTGAAAGATAAAAATGGTAGATTACTAGTGGAGAAGGGAGAAAAAGTGAGCAGATGGAGAGAACACTTTAAGGAATTGTTGAACATAGAGGATGGAAGTAATGCGAGTATAAGTGGCTGGGGAATGGCTGGGAGAAGGAGGGAGGTGAGAAGACAGGAAGAAATCAGTAGGATAGAAGTTGTGGAAGCAATGAAGAAAGTCAAAATGGGGAAAGCCCCAGGAATTGATGGAGTGTGTGGTGAAATGCTGAAGCATGGGGGAGATATAGTAGTACAGTAAAAGTCCAATATTTCGGCATCCAATTCCCCGGCAAATCTGGCATTTCGGCAGTTTTGAGAAATAGTCCCATTTACGAAAATCTCCGATCGTTCGGCAGATTCTCCGATTTTTTTCGTCAGTCTTGAAATTCTCCATGAGGCTCGCCAGTTAGCTACCTGCCTTTACCCGCCGTAGTGAGTGAGATAGTGAAAGTGATGGAACGAGTCTACCACTGCCATGAAGCTCAGAGGCTAGCTCTTTCTCCTATAGCATAAAGAGAGGACAAACATGTAGTGAGTCTAGCATGGGAAAGAGAATCTGTTTCGCCATTCTTCCGAGTTGTTGTCGTGCTGCTGCCGACTTCTCTTGATTCTTCTGTGTGCTTTGTGAACTTCGTACCGAAATACCTCTGAAATTACTATTCGAGTGTGCTGGGGACTTCTTCCAGCAGTAGCAGACTCCAATCAAGCCCTTCTATTGTACATATGTAAATAAGGACCCTACTATAAGTTTAGGTAAGTGCATGTGAACTTGTAGGCCTACTGTACCAAAACATTTATATACAGTATGTTCACTAATTTCTTTATTTTTCATATTCATGTACAGAGATAGCCCGATTATCCGGGCTATATGGTGTTAAGGGGTGCCTGATTAATCCGAAAGCACAATTAATCCGGCGGAAACACAAGTACTGTACTGTTAGACTGATTTATTTACCGGTAAATGTACACTTAAGTACCAGAAAGACCTTTCCAGTTCAATGTATATTCCTCCAGCTTGTTTCAGTATTTTTCAGACTATATTCAGTTCGGTAAATCACGTTTTCTTACTGAATGATTTCCTCCCTGTTAGTATCGTCACGTTCTAAAGCTGTACCTACGATTGTTTCCAGCACAATGGACGAAACTCATCGTACTCAAATGTGGACTTTGTTTCCCAACTTCCCAACTGAAGATTAGGTTAGGTTACATTATTAGGTGCAGTTAAGCTAGGTTAGGCCAGGTTTAAACACTTAGGTTAGAACAGTGTCTTCTGCCATTACGTTAACGAATCAAAGTGTCGTCACACCAGAACAGATAAAAACAGCGGGGAAAGATTTAACAAGAAATGTTTCTTTACCAACCCAGAAATAATCAGAAAAATATAACAGACTATCAGGATGAACTGATTTGGTAAGGTGCTTTTACTGCTTACAGCAAAGCGTATGTTTACCCCCCTCAAATACTCAATGTTCGTGAGTTCAGAAATTTGTGTGCTCCCGTGGCAGACCTTGAAACCATTTTTTCAAAGTTATAAAGTCAGTTTCTTTTTCTTACAGATGTGAAAAGACTCGTCTGGTACACCTGGCTTTTTCCCCTCCTCCCTAAACCCATCTTGTGATTTGCTATGATTCGTGAAAGAAAATTAGGGGGCATGTTACATTAGAATTTAAACATAAAGTTAGGGTGCATGTTACTTTAGCATTTAAACATATCGGCGAAAACAACTGGGATGAAAGGACCGCCGAGCTGTTTGGGATTGTAGAGTAGGGTCGTATAAACATACCAGTGACCTTGGTTCCCTTCCCATAATTGTTCGCAGTTTTTATGGCTCTCCCTAACTTAACGTTACTGACACCGGTACAGTAAAGCATTGTTCAAGGCTAACAGCCATAAGGGGTTAATGGAATACATTATTGTTTGTATCAATACTCTCTCTTTCACACATACACGAACGAACAAAAGAATGTGCAATAAATGTACACTTAACTGTAAGGAGCAGAAATAACTGTATGCTCTGTCGGTCCGCAATGTGTTGGGAAGCGACATCGAACAATGAATGTGGAACTGAATGCCACCTTACAAGAACACTTGAGATGAAAGTATTTTTTCTTATTAGTAAACATAATTGTTCCATTTCGTCCCCTATAATTGTGAAACTCTTAAATTTTCGTCCAAGCATACAGCGTAATAACCTTACCAATTCAATTCATATTCTCTAGTTTGTTTTTGTATTTTTCTAGTTTGTTTTCTTATCATAACGTTCCTTAAGCCTTACCTACGTTTGTTTCCGGCATATTGGAAGAAACTTACTCATAATTAGGGTGCATGTTACATTAGCATTTAAACATATCGGCGAAAACATCTGAGATGAAGTGGCAGGCCGCCTGACTGTTTGAGATGGTAGAGGAGGGTCGTGAAAACATACCAGTGACCTTCGTTCCCTTCCCATAATTGTTCGCAGTTTTTTATAGCTCTCCCTAACCCAACATCCCTGACACCGGTAGAGTATAGCATTGTTCGAGGCTGACAGCTATGATGGGGTTAATGGAATGCATTATTGTTTGTATTAATTCTCTCTTTCACACATACAGTACACTTAAGAACGAACAAAAGAGTGAACAGTAAATGTAAGAGGAAGAAATAACAATGCTCTGTTGGTCCGAAATGTGTTGGGAGGCGCGATACCTAACGAAAAATGCAGAACTCAATGCTAACTTACGAGAACACATGAGATGAGTATTTTTTTTTTTTTTCTGATTAGCAGACATTCTTGTTTCATTTCGTTCCCTAAAACTAGGAAACCCATTACTTTTCGTCTAAGCATACAGCCTAAAGACCTCACCAATTCACTTCATATTCCTCCAGTTTGTTTTCTGTGTTTTTCTATTTTGAGGGTAGTAAATTACCTTCTCTTGCTGAAAGATTTTCTCTTTTATCACGTTCTTTAAGCCGTACCTACGATTGCTTCGGGCATAATGGATGAAACTCACCGTACACAAATGTGGATTTAGTTTCCCAATTTCCCAACTGGAGCCCAGGTTAGGTCAGGTTAGGTTAAATTATTAAGTAGTTAAGCAAGGTTAGGCTATGTCAGGAGTAACAGTTGCCTCACCAAACTCCATCCTACCACCCTTGTGATCGAGTTGTGAGCATGAGGTGTGGGTGGGGGCAGGGTGAGCAAGACTCTCTCTGGTTTATCCATGCCTCTCTCCCTAGAAACTGGATGCTTCCTGTTTAAACCGTAGCTATCGTACGGATAATTCTATGAATTACTATACCACTGAACCATTGGGTCACGGCCCGGATATACCGAAAGCTGGATAATCCGAGCCTGGATAATCGAGCTTCCACTGTATAGTACTGTATTCATTACAGTATTGTACAGTATCAAACAGTATACAGTACTCTCTCCAAACACATTTGTAATGATATGAGTAATGATGATAGTGTTCACCGAAACATATAAGGTACTGAGTGGGTAGGGTTTTCGATAATTCGGCAATTTTGATATTTCGGCACTTGCCTGGTCCCATAGATGCCGAAAAATCGGACTTCTACTGTAGAATGGATGTGGAAGATGTGCAGATTGGCCTGGGAGGAAGGTAGAGTCCTGGAGGATTGGAAGTCAGGTATAATTATTCCCTTGTACAAAGGAAAAAGGGAAAAAGAAGTGTGTGGTAATCATAGGGGCATTTGTCTTCTTAGTGTAATAGGAAAGTGTATGGTAGGATACTTATTGACAGAGTTAGAGAAAGAACAGAGGAATTAGTTGGAGAAGAACAAGGAGGTTTTAGGAAAGGAAGAGGTTGTGTAGATCAGATATTCATTCTTAGATCTTTAGTGGAAAAGTTTCTAGAGAAGGGAAAGAAGTTGTATGCGGCTTTCATAGATTTGGAGAAAGCATATGACAGGGTGGATAGACAAGGATTGTGGAAAGTATTAAGAATATATGGAGTAGATGGAAAGTTGTTGAATGCTGTGAAGAGTATGTATGATGGTGCTAAGGCTGCAGTGTGTGTGGATGGTGAACTAAGTGAATTTTTCTCTTTGAAAGTTGGTTTGAAACAGGGATGTGTCATGTCTCCATGGTTGTTCAATCTGTACATGGATGGGGTAATAAAAGAGGTACAAGGTAGGGTAGTGGATGTTGGAGTGGCCCTGGTGAGAGAGGATAGTGTTTGGAAACTCTCTGTACTGTTGTTTGCAGATGATACTGTGTTGTTGAGTGAAGACGAAGGGGAGCTGCAAGGCTTGGTGGATGGGTTTGGGAGAGTGTGCAAGAAACAGAATCTAAAGGTGAATGTAGGGAAGAGTAAAGTATGGTCTTTGAGAGAGGCGAAGTCAGTAAATGTACAGCGAGGTTGGATGGTGAGGAATTGGAAAATGTGAGTACGTTTAAGTACTTGGGTAGTGTGATGAGTAAGGATGGAGGTTTGGAGGGTGAAGTGCTTGAAAGGGTACAGCAGGGAAGAAAGGTTGCTGGTTCTTTGAAAGCAGTGATAAGAAACAGGGAAGTGAACATGGAAGTGAAAAAGTTACTACATGACAGTATTGTGATACCAACTCTAACGTATGGAAGTGAAGCTTGGACATTGGTGGAAGGACACAAGTCAAGAGTGAGAGCAGTGGAAATGAGTTATGTAAGAGGAGCCTGTGGAGTCACATGGAGAGACAGGCTGACGAATGAGGATATAAAGGAGCGTTGTGGTGTGGATGTGGGTGTGATAGGAAGTGTTATGAGGAACACTCGGAGGTGGTTTGTTCATGTGGAGAGGATGGAGGGTGAAAGACTGATGAAGAGAGTGTATGTGAGTGAGGTGGAGGGGGGAAGAGGGAGGGGGAGGCCGAGGATGAGATGGGGTGGAGAGGTATATGAGAGAGGGGTGTGTGAGTTGGGAGCAGGGCAGTGAAATGGCGGGGGACAGGACGACGTGGAGGCGATTTTTGTATGGCCACCCCAAATGTGATTGAGGCATCTAGCAGTAGATAGATAGATAGATAGTATGATAGCAAAAAAAGAGAGAGACTCAGCATGGAACAGTTGGAGAAAGAGAGTTAAGAACAGAACAAAGGAAGAATATAAAAGAACTAGAAATGATTACACAAGAATATGTAGAGAGGAAGAAAGGAATTTTGAAAAAGGTATAATAGACAAATGTAAGGATGAACCCAAACTGTTTTATAGATTTGTCAGTGACAAACTGAAACAAAAGGAAGGAATTACCAAATTGAAAGTAGAAGGAGAGGTCTATAATGATGCAGCAGTGCAAGCAGGAATAATGAACAAATGTTTCCAGTCAGTTTTCACTAATGAAAGTGAGTTTGTGGAAGGGGAGGGAGTGACTGGAAATCTAGTGATAAAAGATATAAAAGTGGAAGTACAGGAAGTGTATAAAATACTGGAAACTCAAGATGTGAGGAAAGCCCCAGGACTGGATGGAATTTCTAATTGGGTACTGAAGGAATGCAGAGACCAACCGGCGGATAAGATTCACAGCTTGATTGTGTGTTCTCTGGAAGAGAGAAAATTGCCTTGGGAATGGAAGAGGGCAAATGTGGTATTAATCTATAAGGGAGGAAACAGGGAAGAACCCCTAAATTATAGACCAGTGTCCCTGACCAGCATGGTCGCAAAATTGTGTGAGAGAACCCTGAAAGATAGATGGATAAAATATTTGGAAGAGATGAACATTTTGGCTGAAAGTCAGTTTGGAGTCAGAAGTGAAGGTCATGTGTTTCCAACTTGCTGAGCTTTTACTCAAGAGCGATTGATGTGCTACAGGAGAGAGATGGTTGGGTGGATTGTATTAAGATTTGGAGAAGGCCCTCAACAAGGTACCCCATAAGCGACTATTGTGGAAATTGGAGCTTATAGGAGGACTGAAGGGAAACCTCCTGGAATGGATGAAAGACTTTTTGAGAGACAGACAAATGAGGACAGTAATAAAGGACAGTATGTGTGGATGGGGGGAAGTAACAAGTGGAGTCCCACAGGGTTCAGTGTTAGTGCCAGTAATGTTCTTGATTTATGTATTTATTTAAGTGATATGGTAGATTGGTGGTAGGTGGTGGCGACCATCATCCACTCACTTGATGTAGTGCTGCCTACTTCTTCCTTAGCCTTTATCATTCTTTTTCTGTGCCTGCCCTCCTCTCTTCCTATATCTCCCATCTTTCCTGTCACTTCTTATTGCTCTTCTTTCCTTAACAGGTGGCTTTACATTGAGTGACAAGCCAAATGGTTTCCTGTAAGCCAAGAAACCATTTACAGCGCTGGGTGGTAACCATATAACCAACCCATACGTGCTCCCTACGTGTCAACAAGTGGGTTGGTGGAGGGTTAGTGCCCCTCCCCATGAAACCAATAACTCAAAGGCAAATGTCCATCCCTTACGGGATTGTGGCATCTGGCAGTAGATAGATAGATATGGTAGATGGAGTGAACATTTATGCAGGTCTTTTTGCTGATGATGCATAGATCTTGAGAAAAGTAGAAGCTGAGGAAGACTGTAAAATGCTGCAGGAGGATCTGGATAGGATACATGATTGGAGCCGGATGTGGGAAATTAAATTTAGCGCAAAAAAAATGTAAAATATTGGAAATGGGTAAAAGTACCAAGAAGCCATCACCGAATTTTTTGATGGGTAATGAACCAGTCACAAAAGTGAGAGAAGAGAAAGATGTGGCAGTGCCGGTTTAGGATAGTTTGTCACATGAAAAACACATTAACAAGACAGTTAGAGAGACATGTAAACTCTTGACTAACATAAGAGTAGCTTTTCATTATATGCATGAGGAGATGATGAAAAAATTGATAGTGGCCATGATCCGCCCCAGGTTGGAATATACAGCAGTAGTGTGGTCCCCACATAAAAAGAAAGATATAAACAAGATTGAGAGAATACAAAGAACAGCAACCAAGATGGTCCCCAGTCTGGCAGATCTGTTGTACAGATAGAGGCTGGAAAAGCTCGACTTGTCTTCCTTAGAGGAAAGGAGAGAGAGGGGTGATATGATTGCAGTGTTCAGGACCATGATGGGAGTAGATAAAACTGATAGAAAAGATTTGTTTGTATGGGATACGAGAGTAACAAGAGGACACGGAATGAAACTCAAGACGCCAAGCTGCTTGAAGGATATCAAGAAATATAGTTTTTTTTATAGATGCATAGACCTGTGGAATAGTCTGGACAAAGAGATCATCTAGTCTAAAAGCTTAAATGAGTTCAAAGCAAAATTTGACTTATTGAGAAACAGAGATGTGATCCCACTAGCGAAGCTCATTTCTTGTATATCACAGTTAGGTAAATACAATTAAGTAAATACAGGTTGAGGAGGCTGGCATGAAGGCCACCAACAGTCAGAAGCAAATCACTCAGTGCCCTTACTAATTATTAATAACAGTTTCAATAATGGAAACTTAGATGAGCATGTATTATCATAAATACACATTAAGGTACGGTAAGCATTCTGTGGGTTACATAAGCACACACATCATGGATCAGGGTACCGCACCATGCCAGGCCCAGTGATAATTGGTAAACAAAAAACAGATGATTCCATTGAATGTAAGGGGGTAGTGAAAGACTTGTAGTTCTTGTATTGCCATCCATCCATCCATCATCCAATCCTACATTGCCCCATGAGGAGTGTAGGAGCCTGGGGCTTGGCAGTTGGTCTCGACATTTAAGATGAGAGGGACCAGCCTCACTCATCCCTGAGTGGCATTACTGTTCATCATCATCATCATCATCCAATCCTACATTGCCCCATGAGGAGTGTAGGAGCCCGGGGCTAGGCAGTTGGTCTCGACATTTAAGATGAGAGGGACCAGCCTCACTCATCCCTGAGTGGCATTACATGAGCAATCAACCCCAACCACCCCTTGGATACAAACCTTCACCGGCTCAGTCCGACTGGAGCGCAATAATTACCACCAGGTGCCATATTTGGTTATATGGTTACCACCCAGCATAGTAAATGGTTTCCTGGTGTACAGGAAACCATTTGGCTTGTCACTCAGTGTAGAGTCACCCACAGGCAGAAGGAAAAGGAAAGAAAGGCAGAAGAGAGAGTGTAAAGTCACCCGTAGGCAGAAGGACAAGGAAAGAATGAAGGAAAGAAAGACAGAAGAGGATGGAAGGAAAGAAGGATGGAAGAGAGGAAAGGGCAGACACCCGAGAGCAGCACTACATCGAGTGAGTGGATGGTGAGCGTCCCCACCTACCACAACCACTTTAAGTAAATAATTTAATGCCAGATTATTATTCTAACCTAATTTATGATATTACAGTGTGTTTGGATAAGTTACCATAGGTTAGTTTCGGTTAGATTAGGCTAGGTTACGGTTAAATAAAGTTTGTTTAGACTGTGTTAGATTAGGTTAGGGTTGGCTTGGTTAAGTCAGGGTTGGGTTGGTTTTGGTTGGGGTAAGTTATATTGTTAGGTTAGACAATTTAAGTTAGGTAATGAAGAGGTTAAGAGAGCAGTGGAGGAAAAGAGAAAGAAGTGGCTAGATTGGGTACAAGACAGGGGTTCAGCTGAAATGAGAACTGAATATACTGAGAGCAAGAAGCATGTAAAGAGACTAGTGAAGAGGAAAAAGGAGGAGGTAAATTATGATCTAGGAAGAAAAATGAATGCAATCAACTATGAAAATAGGAAGTTATTTTGAAAAGAGGTGCAGAAATGTGGAAGTGGAAGTGGAAAGAAATGTGAAGGTGTGAAGGATGTAGGTGGTAGATTATTAACCCATGGGGATGAAGTAAGGACCAGATGGTAAGAATATTCTGAAAGCCTGATGAATGGGAATAGAGAGAGTAGAGCCACTGTAAACATGATTGGTTTGGGGTGTGTGCAGAGAAGGAATGCAGTGCCAGGAAACGTGACCCTTCCACAGGTGAAGAGTGCTGTGAAGTGGCTGAAAAATGGGAAAGCAGCAGGGGTTGATGAGGTGTCTTCAGAGATGATGAGTGTAGTGGAGAGAGTGGAATTAAGTGCTTGTTGGAGATATGTAGGAAGGCATGGTTGAGTGAAACTGCTAGCAGAGTGGGAAAAGGCTGTGATTGTACCCCTGTGCAAAAATAAAGGTGAGCGAAGTGAGTGCAAGAATTATCGTGGCATAAGTTTATTGAGTGTGGTAGGGTAGGTACATGGAAAAAATATTATAAAATAAGAGAGATATCAAAAGTCCTAGTGAGTGATGAACAGGGTGGCTTTAGGAGTGGCAGAGGATGTGTGGGTCAAATATTTGCAGTGAAACAGATAGTGGAGAAGGCTTGTGAGAAGGAGTATAAGGTGTTTATGGCATTCATGGATCTGGAAAAAGCATACAACAAAGTAGACAGAGAAGGATTGTGGAAGGTGTTGCACACGTACGGTGTAGATGGTAGGCTGCTAGGTGCCATCAAGAGTTTTTATGATGGTAGTGAGGCATGTGTCAGGGTTAATGGGCATCTAAGTGAATGGTTCATGATCGGTGTGGGCATGCGTCAAGGTTGTGTGATGTCCCCATTGTTGTTCAATATATATATGGATGGGGTGATGAGAGAAGTAAAAACAGGAGTAATGGAGAGGGAGATGGAGTTGGTAATGAATGGTGGTGGATGGAATATCTCAAATTTGTTGTATGCTGATGATGCAGTGCTACTTGCAAATACTGGACATGAACTTGGTAGACAGGTGCAGAGTTTTGCTGATGTCTGTGAGCGTCATGCCTTGAGAGTAAATGTAGAAAAGAGTAAATGATGGTTATTGAGAGAGAAGGTGACTCCCAGTGCGATGTTACAGTGAATGGAGGGAGACAGGAATTTCCATTCGTATCTCCAATCAAAAACACTTTCTCATTCCTTTCAAATTTTCCAAGTATTCATCCATGTTTGTCCAGAACTCCTCTTTCTCTCTCCTTGCACGATCTTGCGTTGGCACATACATGCACACAATCGTTCACATTTTTAGTCCAACTCTCAATCTTACCCACACAACCCTAAAGCCAACTGATCCATACTTTCTTATATTCTCCTTCCATCTGTTACTTACACCAATACACACTCCTTCTTTTGCTCTCTCATTCTCACCTACTCCCGCACATATTCCCCAACCATACTCCCATTCTTTCACACTCTCACCTCGTCATTTAGTTTCAGTTACTCCACATACATCCACTTTTGCTCCCACAAGCACCTAGACAATCTCTCTTTCACCTCATCATTTACACCCTGTACATTCCAAGTAGCTATCTGTACCATGTCCTTTGTTCGGTCCTTAGTTATCACCTTTTGGTCAGTCCTGGTCTGAGGCTTCTTGTTCGTGTTTTTAGCTGATTGTTTTCCGGGGAGGGGCACTAACCCTCCGCCAACCCACTTATTGTCATGTAGGGAACACGTGTTGATTGGTTATAAGGTTACCACCCAGCGTTGTAAATGCTTTCCTGGTTTACAGGAAATCATTTAGCTTGCCACTCAATGTAGAGCTACCCTAAAGACAAAACCACTACATTAAGTGGGTGGAAGTATGAAATACGTCACATGTTTATTGGAAAATATATGTTATTCATAATTTTCCCGTCCTAATTCTTCCGTATCACTTTCGAGAACATGGGCAGACGTGGTCGTAGAAGCTACCACATAAGCTTCCCTGTGCATTTCAGCCTGTCTCTTGAGACTTTCGACATCAGCTGCCATTTTTTGGCATCTCCTTGAGTCGGCTCTATCAACAGGGCCCAACTGGAAAGAGTCTTTGGTCCCCACTTTAGCTCTCTGATCATCTAGGTATTGCTTGTCCTGTATAGGAACCAGAAATAAGAAATATGTGCATTATATTGCATGCCCAATGGGATTCAGCTGAATAATGCACACATAGAACCAATTATAAATCAGAGAAAATATTCACCTTCTTTCTAGGAGGACAAGTGCAGACAATATGCTGGACTTGACGGTTTTCTTTGCTGCACTTCACAGATTTGTCATCACAGTTACGGACAGGCAATTCACATATACAGGCGGAAATATCAAAAAGCTTATCTAACTTTGCTTTCTGTTTCTGTTCCTGAACTGTAGGAAGAGATTTCCTGTTGATGGCCTTTGCTTTCTTGAAGCACACTCTGTTGACCATTTTCACCACGTAATACTCTCCATGCAGGGTAAGCCGTGGGTTGACTGTCTCCCAGATGTCGATGACATCCTTTGCTATCATCTTAGCAGTAGCGTAATCTTTTACATGGGGATGACTGTTCTGCAGATAATAGCAATACTGTATTACTTGGCAGAGTGTGGCGGTTCGATTTTATCCAGTGGCGAAAGGTGACTGCAGAACTTTCTGGCTGTACCAGTCCAAGTTGACACTGCAGAATTGTGAGTTCTTCCCATTTTCAAGAAATGTATCACAACGTAACATACCTGCAACATGACAAAAGTCAGGCTCAGTGAATGCACATATACTATGCTTTCATACAAACGAAAGTCAGAGTAAAATTGTGAAAAAATTCAATGGGTCACTGATATTTGTATTTGTCTTTAGATCGATTTCCTCAAAAAACTATACAAGTGATGGATCTAAAACTTCTCGTCAGACATCATAATACTGAGTCCTAACTATCTCTACTTGTCCAAGATAGTAGTTTTATAATGAACCTACCCTACTGAGCATAGAGCCACCTGATATGGAAAGAAGAGTCATAAAAAGTAACAGAAAGGGAAGGGAGAGGTAAGATGAGAGGAAGGCAGACGGAAATAAAGTGAGAAAGGGGAAGGGAGAAGTTCAGTACTACCATACATCAAGTGAGTGGATGATTGTTGCCACCACCTCATAATTTCAGTCATTGTTTAAATTATGTAATTACAATTGCTGTATGTATCTTTGTTTTAGAAATGCTTTACATTTAAGCTTTACTGGTTTCTGTATTTCCTCAGGATGTACACATTAATCTGTTGATTCCAGATCAATGACTTATAAAAGTATTACATAGTTGCATTGATGTACCATGAAGTACTTGCCCACTAGATAGTGTACCGTTGTGTATGTAATGAAGTGATCTGTGATTCAGGTGTGTGGTGAGAGGGCAACTGGACATGCACAAGGCAGCTTGCAGTCAGTTCATCTGAGGAGCTGATGTTGACCCCTGCTAAAAGGTAATGACTGTGCCAAGACTCAAATCTTCATGTTTATGTTTCTGCCTCTGCCTTTATAAAGTGTTGTACTGTAAACCATTGTTTTGCATGGCTATAATGTATTACTAGGTTGTACCATGCATTGTGTAAGTGAAATCTGCACAGAAAAAAAAAAGGTTAAGAATCCCCTTGTTTTGGTATTGGGGAAAATTGAATTATAAATATTCCCAAAGATTCCTCTTTTGGCTCTTTAAAGTTTTTGTTATCTTCAATACAGGAGTGATTCCAGTATTGTGTGGCTTACTGTCAAACTGTGCCACAGTTGATGCTATCCATGTCTCTGATGCACAATAATGAGGTGGTAGGAAGTTCAGAATACATTCCAAAAGTAATATAGCAGTTACTTGATGATTACACATTTTAAGGGTTAAAGATGTATTGGTCATGAATGAAACAGTAAAGTGATATTAAATGTTAAATTATATATTTTTTTTTATAAAAGTTCATGTTGTACACAGATTTGCAAACAAGCCCCTAGTAAGACAAAGACACAGTATTTTTTCTTTAGCTGTTTTAATATACATTTCTATATGTCTTTTATTGCTTTGCAAATTGAATAACCATTAAAATGAACCTGAACATTTTTTTTTCTTTTTTGTCAGTATAAATGAGCTCCATGCAAAATAAGGGTTCACTGGACCATGTACTTAACTTCATGGAAATGCTGGTCTAATGGCGGCTGTTGTTCCAGGTTCACAGCTGGAGTCAGAGCAGTAAAAGTGTCATAAACACTGTCGTCACTGCCTCAGTAATGGATGATAAGTACAAAACAGGACTGAGGGCACATCTTATGTTGTGTTAGCACATCCAACAAGAGGTACCTCAGCCAACAAATTATGGGTTATTATCCATGTAGTGTCCTGTGGAAGATTTTTTTTTTTTTTCACAAAGCTGATTTGGATTATATACCTGGTGTGGTATCCTTTGCAGTATCTTTTACGGCAGAGACAATGGGTAACAGCATTTGAAGTAAGGAAGATGGTGGTAATATGCCTGAATTGACTCAGCAGTGATGGCCTGTATGTTTAAAGTTACGGTTCAGAAGCATTCACGTGTTAGCAATATTTAATCCTTTGGCCGTGTTAGGTGACTGTGGTCGCCCTACCAATTATTCTTTGTGGCAAGTCAGGCAACCACAGTCCACAGCCGAAAAAAACACATTTCCATCTACACGTCTGTTGTTTTTCTCTAAATACAGTAGGTTTTGATTTCTTTTATGTGCCAACAAACAGTATACATGTGTCTAGTGTATATATACAAGTGAAAAACCATGTTTGAAGTAAATATCTTGTCATTATAGCAAAATTAGAGAATAGCAAAAATTATTTTTTCATTTTTTTCTCAGAAAATTACAATGTTCTTGTACAAATATGGTTAGTTTTGATTTCTCTTTGTGTGCCAACAGACAGTGTACTGTACATGTGTCAAGTGTAGATATACAAGTGAAAACCTTGCTTGACATAAATAATTCCCTCATTATTGCAAAATCACACAATTGCAAAAATTAATTTTCGCATTTTTTTCTTATAGCCTTAAAGTATTTTTGTAGAGAAATGTGCATTTTTTACCATTATCACACTAAAAAAATTAGAACTTCACAGTAATTTCCCATTGGAAAAGTAACAGTATAATTAGCACAATTTTTTAGGGACTTAGGCCGCAACCAGGGGAATGACCGAGAAATGATAGGTCGTGACCAAAGGGTTGAAGGAATAATAGTCTGTGTTGAAATTTTATCCATTTTTTATGTTTTGAAATTTTATCCATTTTATATATGTACTATTATTATCCAGTAATAGTGATGAATTTTTGACACTGTTCATTGTAATGGGAGCATCTTATGACTGAGCATGGGTACAATGAGGGTAAATCATCCTGTTGGTGGTAGACAGTAAGATTAACACCAAGGTAGAGTAACTGAAGTATAGTGGAAGTTGAGAGAGGTGGAAGGAATGATATAATGGAGGTGGTAAAGGAAGAACCAGATGTAAAGTTAGAATGTGAGGTGAGTTACAAAATATTGGAGGTGGTAAAGGAAGAACCAGATGTACAGTCAGAGTGTGAGGTGAGTTACAAAATATTGGAGGTGGTAAAGGAAGAACAGTCAGAGTGTGAGGTGCGTGACAAAATATTGGAGGTGGTAAAGGAAGAACAGTCAGAGTGTGAGGTGGGTGACAAAATATTGGAGGTGGTAAAGGAAGAACAGTCAGAGTGTGAGGTGTGTGACAAAATATTCCTCAGTGACAATGAGACTGTCCTGGACACAGTGTCCTCAGCTGAAGTTGAGCAGTTCAGATGTTTAGAGTCTGGTAAAGCATTTCCTTTTAAGAACAGTCTTACCCAACATGCAGTTATTCATTCAGGAGTGAAGAATTTCAAGTGTGATGAATGTGGTAAACTGTTTTCTCAGAAGGTTGGTCTCACTAAGCACCTATTAATTCATTCAGGAGCGAAGAATTTCAAGTGTGATGAATGTGATAAACGATTTACACGGAAGGATCATCTCACTCGGCACCTATTAATTCATTCAGGAGTGAAGAATTTCAAGTGTGATGAATGTGGTAAACAGTTTACAGAGAAGCGTAGTCTCATCGAACACCTAGTAATTCATTCAGGAGTGAAGAATTTCAAGTGTGATGAATGTGGTAAACTATTTGCACGGAAGCATGGTCTCACCAAACACCTATTATTTCATTCAGGAGTGAAGAATTTCAAGTGTGATGAATGTGGTAAACAGTTTACAGAGAAGCGTGATCTCATCAGACACCTAGTAATTCATTCAGGAGTGAAGAATTTCAAGTGTGATGAATGTGGTAAACAGTTTACAGAGAAGCGTAATCTCATCAGACACCTAGTAATTCATTCAGGAGTGAAGAATTTCAAGTGTGATGAATGTGGTAAACGATTTACACGGATGGATGGTCTCACCAAACACCTATTAAGTCATTCAGGAGTGAAGAATTTCAAGTGTGATGAATGTGGTAAACTATTTGCACGTAAGAGTATTCTCACTCAGCACCGATTAATTCATTCAGGAGTGAAGAATTTCAAGTGTGGTGAATGTGGTAAACGATTTACATGGAAGGAAAATCTCACCAAGCACATATTAATTCATTCAGGAGTGAAGAATTTCAAGTGTGATGAATGTGGTAAACTGTTTGCCCAGAAGTCTGGTCTCACTCAGCACCTATTAATTCATTCAGGAGTGAAGAATTTCATGTGTGATGAATGTGGTAAACGATTTACATTGAAGGAAAATCTCACCAAACACCTATTAATTCATTCAGGAGTGAAGAATTTCAAGTGTGATGAATGTGGTAAACTATTTGCACGTAAGTGTAGTCTCACCAGTCACCTATCAATTCATTCAGGAGTGAAGAAGTTCAAGTGCAATGAATGTGGTAAGCATTTTGGTATGAAAAGTATTCTTACTAAACACCTTTTAAATCATTGTGTAGGGAAGAGTTTCTACTGTGCTTAATGTGGTAAACAGATGACTCAGTTGATGTCATGCAACACTGTTTAATTCATTAAGGAATGAAGAAATTCAAGTGTAATGAATGGGGTAAACAGTTTTATTATAGGTTCTTTCCAGTATCAGTTCAGGAGTGAAAAAATTTCAAATGTCATGACTGGAAAGCTGTGTAGAAAAATAAAAATTCTTATTCACTTGATATCTGACAGTTCATTCGGGTGTGGAAACAATTATATAGTTATGATATATGTGGCCATATGGAGAGGATGGAGAGTGAGAGACTGATCAGGAGAGTTTATGTGAGTGAGGTGGAGGGGGAGAGAGGGAGGGGGAGGCCGAGGATGAGATGGAAGGACGGAGTGGAGAGGTATATGAGGGAGGGAGGTGTGAGCTGGGAGCAGGGCAGTGAAATGGCAGGGGACAGGATGACATGGAGATGATTTGTTTGTGGCCACCCTGTATGGGATTAAGGCATCTGGCAATAGTTAGATAAATGTGGCAAAGCTTGAAGAAGAAATTAGGCTTTAACCAGGCATCCCACCTGTTTCCTTGCTCGCTGTTGTCGTGGGGAGGCTTCAGAGACGTCGATTGGATCTTGACGAGTGGTGGAGCTATGGTGGGGTCTCTGCTCTGCGCCCTCCCCTCTCCTTGGGTCCCTGTCACTGTCTCAACCAATTTTGCGAGGCTCTTTTTCTTATTTTATTGCTTTTTCCTTCCTTTTCCCCTGTCATCACCAAATAGTAGAGGCCTTTAGTTATGATACTAGTCTCAGCCCCTTTTGTCATTTCGGGCAAGACTGCTTCCTCTCCACGTGTTTGCCGTACATGGTGACCTGTATATTGCTTGCCCCCCTCAATTTGGGAGTTGAGTCCACCATGAGGCAGGGTGCAGTTCCCTGCTGTGGGCAACATGCTCCTTTAGTAGGTGGGTTGGCATAAGACAGGCGGTCCAATGTGGACTTGCTGGACAGATCGGCTGGCCATGTGTTTGCTCAGTCAACCTTGCCTAGGGTCAAGCAGGCCCTGTTTGATGGGCACCGCATTGGCCCATAGCTGCCACTCCACACCAAACCGTGTCCGCGTGTACCACTCCCGCTATCCCTGGGGCTGTTGGGTGAGTTGGACCCAACATTAGCCTCCCCTCATTGGGCTCTGTGGTGGGTGGGGGGGGTGAAGTCTACCAATTCACATTATATAGATACAGTTACTTCTCACCTGATTATGGTGACGACCCAGGACTCCCTTTTGACTGTGGCCTCAACTTCTTCCCCGTCCCTACACATTCGGTTACATTAACCCTGGAACCCCAACGTTCATTTTGAGTCACACTAACCACAACCCTGGGAGAATTTCACCCGTTTTTGGAAAATCAAAAAACCATACTATTTTTCAATTAAGGTTTATTACAAAATATACATTGAAAAAATAACTCTTTAGCTTTGGAATGATGCCTAGTATACTTAATTTGTACTTTATCTTAATACTGATACTGATTTTATGGTGAACTAGATTAAAAGTGACTAAATTTTAAGATGTGTTTAGAAAAAAATTCGCCAAAAAAAAAGTACTGCAGCTGGCGACTTCTCCTTTTGTACACTGGTCCTGAGGTAGTTGTACCCTCGCCTGAGTCAGGTACAGCCTTCTACTGCCACTGGAAGCTGTATGGGAGACACGCGAAAAATGGCTATATTTTTTGTATCAATTTTTCATTTCATTTGTTTTTCATACTTTTTCCAAAGATGATAGTCATTTATTTCGACACAAAATGAAGACACAATGAAAAATGGACTTACCTTTTACACGCAGTCACCACAGGTGGGGTACAGGTGCCGAGGGCACTTTGGTTTGGCACACCTGTTGCAGCGGTGCTGGGTCTTCCTGTCTGACTTGCTAGGGCAGTCAGAACAGCGTACCAGGGGTGACTTAGTGTCAGCCAATGACGTCCCTGGCGACCTGGCAGCGCTGCCCAGTGATGGAAGGTCACACACGATTGTTATCAAGGTTTGAAGTTGGCGGGACAGGACTGGTGATGACAGGCGTGACTGAGCCCAGGTAGTGATGAGTGCCCTCCCCACATCCATCATGAATGACCTCCTCTTCGGTATGCTGATGCCTGTCCTTGCACGGTTCTCGCAGCTGATGATGAAGGCATTGATGCTCACTGCATTGAGGATGCCATACCACACACAGAGGGGCCAATGTCGTGTCTTCCTAGAGCATGAACTCGTTGCACACAGTTGGTCAAATGTGTCGACCCCTCCTTTTGTGGCATTGTAAAATTCTATGATGTCTGGCTTGCCACTTGGTGCAATGGTAGGCTGGGTGTGCTGGGATGACATGAGCAGCACCATTTTCTTCTTTGTGCGGGATGTCTGTGCCACGTACAACACAAGCGTCATCTCCTTGGTGAAGAGGAAGGCACTCAAACCGTGCAGTCGTGTTTCCTTTGCCTTCATCTCCCGTGGAATTTCAGCCTTGTTGGCTCGAACTGTGCCAACAAGGGTCATTCCACAGTTGTTCAGGAGGTCGGAGATGAGAGGCACTGATGTGAACCAGTTGTCCGTGGTCACATTTCTGTTTGTTCCGTGGTATGGCCTGGTGAGTTCCTTGGTGAAGTAATGCCCGAGGTTGACCCCATCCCGTGGCCTTGTCCCCTGCTTGCCCAGGTAGGGTATGGCACCAAGCATGTACATGGTCTCAGAGTCGCAGATCAGGACAAGCTTGATGCCATATTTGGCAGGTTTGTTGGGGATATACATCCGGAAGGGGCACTTCCCTCTAAACCCCAACAGTTGTTCGTCCACTGTGAGGTTATCGTGTGGGACATAGAGCCGGCCACAGTTCTCGATAAACTCGTCCCACACCTTCCTCACAGGGGCAAACTTGTCCTGGTTCTGCCTCTCCACACGGGTTTCAGGGTTGTCAAACCTCAGGCAGGATATGAGGAACTCAAACCTCCCCTTGGACATTGCTGCCCGATACAGGGGACACCCACTTACAGTGCTCCACATCTCGATGAGGGAGAGATGGTTATCCCTCTGCTGCCCTGCCACTGTGAGCACTCCCAGGAGTGCTAGTATCTCCTTAGGCTCCGTAGCACCGTATGTGGCACTTTGACTTGCCATCCTTGCCGCCACAAGCTCTATACGTTTGTTTGTCCAGGTGACGATTTCCTGAACAATGGATTCAGTAATGAAGAGCTTGATTGCCTCCTCAGGTGATATTTTATCCCTTGCCTCCTGAGTTGGCCCTGGAGTAAATCTTGCTAATATGTTCCTTGACAACCTTTTCGTTGTTGCAACGTGCTGGGGCTGACAGCTCCACCTGAAATTACTTCGGGTGGAAATTGTTGTTTTGTTGAAGTCCACAACAGGTGGAGCGTCAGCCACCAGGCGGCGTTTTCCTCTCCGTCCACCACTGGCAGGGGCAGCAGCAGAGGTAGTGGCAGGGGCAGCAGCAGAGGTAGTGGCAGGGGCAGCAGCAGAGGTAGTGGCAGGGGCAGCAGCAGAGGTAGTGGCAGGAGCAGCAGCAGAGGTACTGGCAGGGGCAGGAACTTTTATTGGTGTGGACGTGAAAATCTTTCTTCTTTTTTTCTTTGGAGGAGCATCATCCCCCTCAAACTCATCACTACTTTCACTTGCAATCACAGGCACATACTCTTCGTCATTGTCACTATCGTATAGTTCGTCTATTTCTAGATTGTCAATAAATTCACTATCAGGTTCAATATGTGGCTCAACATCATCAACACCTTCACTATCACTACTATCTTGCAATGATGTCCACAAGTTCATCATCACTGAGCAACTTTCCTCGACCAGCCATAATTTTGTTATTTCTGAAATAAATAACTCAATACCTGAAAAGAAACACACGTAAGATTTTCACAAAATAGTACGGTCACCACAACGTAGGGAGTATATCACCCTGGTAAAAAGTATCACATTCACCACAACGACGGGTGACTTTCTCCCAAAATCACAAACTTTCCCCAGTGATGGAAAATTCCAAGCCCCGAGCGAGAGCGCACACCCACCCTTCAAGACGTCACACAAAGCACTGAAGGTACTGAGGAGGGGAGCGCGCTCCCGCGTTATCATGGGTATGAATCACGTGACCACGCTACGCGCCCGGGTGCGGATCTCCCGACGATGTGGTTCCAGGGTTAAACACCCCATCCTTCCCGCCTACTGTGTCTTCCACTCCTCCAGCTTCTGCTCTGTCTGCTTCAGTCAGTCCTACTATTGTCACACTTCATCCTTACCTTTCTCCTTCACCTCCTGTCTCTAATCCTTCTGTGTCCTCTGTCTTCCTCTCCCGACCTCGTCCTTCTTCCTGTGTACCTGCCTTGTCCCTCACCTCAATTTTCGGTTCACAGACATGGTCAAAATTGTCAGTGTCCATGATACAACCAATGACCTCTCGCTCCACCTCTCTTTACTTTGACAAGTAGGCAGGGATGTCACCTTCTTGGCCTGTCCGAATGGTTCCCGCCTCCTTATTGTTCACAGTGCTGCCCAAGCCGAGAAAGTGACGTCCCTGGTCAACAATGCAGGACAACCCATGTTCGTGTCTTTAGGCATCCAGCTCAATTCTGCCACTGGCACCATCTGTTTACCATCTTTGATGTCTTTTGGCCAGAGGGCTTTCACAGATTGCTCTAATGACATTGAGCTAATCCTTTCAGAACAGCTTCATCCAATATGTTCAGTCCATTGTTATGCAACTCCTCCTTGTGGACGACGCCAAGAGCCAGCTAATATCGTAAAAATAGTTTTTGCCTTTAGCGGTCTGCCCCCCACAGTCATCATTGGAGGCACTGTTCTCCAAGTATGTGAGTATATTCCATCTCCTTACCAGTGCACATCTTGTTGGCGCTTTGGTCATCCAGCCAAATACTGCCGATCATCTGCAGTCTGCGCTAGCTGTGCACTGGCCAGTCATACCACCTCAGAATGCATTTCCACCATCCGATGCTGCCCTAACTGTCAGGGTAGCCATTCTGCCACCTACCAACAATGTCCCGTCTACCTCTTCAAAGCAGAAGTGTCCAGCATCCGCTGGAAAACTGGCCTCTCCCTTCGTGAGGCTCGTTGCAGAGTTCGCGGCCTCGGTCACCATCCTAACGTTACCTATGTACGTGTAGCTCGTTCTCCTCCCATAGTAACTTCTAGTGCCAGAACTATTTCATCTTCCCCTTCTGCACCTGTCTCTGTATCTGCTGCCCCTTCTTCCTCTCCTCCCACCTCTCGTCTTCCCACCTCTCACTCTGTCCCTACCGCTGTGACCGTTGTCTCCTCTTCCCTTCCTCCTAGTACTCCTATTTCCACCTCTCCCTCCACTCTACCTAACTTCCCCTCTACCTCAGTCTTTCCCTTACAGACTACTCTTGATCCTGTCTCTAATTCTTTCTCTGTTTTAGATTCCTCAACCCCTACATCCTCTCCATCCCCTTCCTTACCTGTTCCTTCTCTTTGTCCATCCCTCCATTCCCAACCACATCTCTCCTCTCACTCCTCCAGTTCTGTTTCTCATACTGGCCGTTTGGCGCCTCTGGCCCAACTTCCTGTCTGACCCCCATCCTCCTCTGGTGGTAAGCACAGACTACCCATCATGTTGGAATGTAAATCTCTCTTGCCCATCCTCCTACTTCTCCGGCTCGTAAAGTTCGCGCGACGAATACCTGTCCCTCTCGATCGATACACTCTGCCGAGTCGAAGTCCACATCTCAGCAGTCTCCTCAGTCATGTCTCTGGACTGCCTCACCACCGGCTGATTTTAATGCAAAACCCTCTGGTGATGACGACAGTGAAACCATCCCCAAGATTATGGATTACATTTTAACTTCTATGCCATATTCAGTAGACAGTGCTGTACCCTCTCTGTTGAAGTTCATCCTGTACTGCTGATCTCCCTCCTACTCCTCTCCTTCCTTCATTTCCCCCTCCTTCACCTTCTGTCCCCTCCTCCTCTCTGCACCCCTCCTTTTCCAGTTCTTCCAATACTCCTTCCCCTCTATCTCTCCCCATGCCTCCAGGCTGTGGTGGCCGTCCTGCTTGTCCACCACTTCCACCTTCTGCCCCTATTCCTACCATCCTAATGACTCAGCAATATATGTTACTATTCCGCATTTATTTTACTTAAGGATGGAAGTTTGGAGGGTGAGGTGCTTGAAAGGGTACAGCAGGGAATAAAGGTTGCTGGTCCCATGAAAGCAGTGATAAGAAACAGGGAAGTGAGCATGGAAGTGAAAAAGTTATTATATGACAGTATTGTGATACCAACTCTAACGTATGGAAGTGAAGCTTGGACGTTGTTGGAGGGGCATAAGTCAAGAGTGAGAGCAGTGGAAATGAGTTATTTGAGAGGAGCCTGTGGAGTCACATGGAGAGATAGACTGACACATGAGGAAGTGAAGGTGCATTGTGGTGTGGATGTGGATGTGATAGGAAGTGTTAGGAGAAACACTCTGAGGTGGTTTGGCCATGTGGAGAGGATGGAGAGTGAGAAACTAATGAGGAGAGTGTATGTAAGTGAGGTGGAGGGTGAGAGAGGGAGGGGAAGGCCAAGGATGAGATGGAGGGATGGAGTGGAGAGAGATATGAGAGAGGGGGGTGTGAACTGGGAGCAGGGCAGTGGAATGGTGGGGGACAGGGCAATATGGAGGTGATTTGTTTGTGGCCACCCCATAAGGGATTAAGGCGTCTGGCAATAGATAGAGAGATAGTAATATATTTTACTTTCTGTGGATTGATCTTTTACTTCCTGTGTATTATATTTTATCTTTAGTATTAATTTCCTTTTATCTTTCCTAGATTCTATTTTTCTGTTAGGTTTCACTTTTATTTGGTGTTTTAAGGTTTTAGTATGTCTATTTTACAATGGAGCATACGCAATTTTACAACCCTTCACAATGACCTTCGCTATCTTCTTTCAGTTCACTATCCGTCCTTAGTCTGTTTACAAGAACCCCGATTGTCTTCCCCTTTGGTACCTATACCCGGCTATTGTTTCCTGTTCTCTCCTGCTTCTCTTTCTGTTTCAGCTATCTTAGTCAACCATACAGTTCCTCTTGAACGTCTGTCCATTAACGCCACTGTTCCATGTCATTTTATTTGTGTTTTTCTCAGACGTTCGATTACGGTGGTTTCTATTATTTCTATCCCTCCCAGCCTATTGATTTCTTTGCCTTATCTCTTTTATTATCCCAGTTACCCATCCCAATTTTATTGGGAGATTTTAACAGTCGTCATGCATTATGGGGCGATGCCATTACTAATTTGCGTGGCCTCAACCTTGAGTCTTTTATTTTTAATAATGATATATCCTTGTTGAATACAGGAACTTCGATGCATTTTGATGCTAAAACTCGTACTTTCTTCTGTTTGGATCTGTCCTTGTGCTCCCCTTCTCTTTAGATTTCCATTGGTCTGTTCTTTCGGACGTTTATATAGTGATCACTTTCCTATCAAACTTACTCTTACTACATATTGTCCGGTAATCAGACCCTCTCGATGGAGTTTTCCGAAAGCTGGCTGGCTGTCATTTACTTCTTTAACTGTTCCTTCTATAACCCCTTCTTCCTTCTCTACTGTTTTAGATATGCTCACCTATTTTACTGTTTGAGTTCTGAGTGCAGCTTTGACTGTGATTCCTAGGTCGTCCTGTCCTTTTACTTTGAAGTGTGTGCCTTGGTGGGATTCGGATTGTACTGTGGCACTTCATGTTAAACGTGCACGTTGGAAGAGTTACGCAAACGCAACACCCCGGATGAACAGAGTGCATTTCTACTGTTTAAAAAGGTCCACGCTCTTCTTTGTAAGATTGTTAACTGGGCTAAAGGCCATAGCTGGAGATTATGCGTTTCCACCGTTATTGCCAATACACCCATTGCTTCCGTTTGGAAATGTATACGCAAAATAGCTGGTAAACATCTTCCCATGCCTTCCTCTGTCCTCCACTTGGATGGGGAGTCAGTTGCAGATGTTCATCTAGTTGCTAATGGCTTAGGTCTTCATTTTAGTAATGTTAGTAGCGGCTCTCATCTCTTACCTGAATTCCGTGCCATTAAAGCTGCTACTGAATGTACGTCTGTTGTCTTCAAGCGTCGTCTAGTCAGTCATATAACGCTCCATTCACGCTCCATGGATTGTCCTCTGCCCTTCGTCTTTATAAGAACACTTGCGAGGGTCCTGATGGCATACACTATAATATGCTCCGTCACCTTTACCCCCAGGCCCTGGCCTTATTATTAGCTATTTATAATCATATCTGGACAGAGTTGTTTTTCCTCCCTCTTTTCGTAATGCTGTCATTCTCCCATTTCTTAAACTGGGAAAGCAAGGCCATGCCCCTCAAGATTATTGCCCCATTGCTCTTACTAGCTGTCTTTGCAAATTGTTTGAGCGTATGATAAATCATCGTCTTATGTGGCTCCTGGGATCCAAGCAGCTTTTGTCCTCTTCACAGTTTGGTTTTCAAAAAGCTCGCAGCACCTTAACTTCCCACCTAAATCTAGAGACTTATATCCGTTCAGCCTTTGCCATTCGGCAATCTGTTGTTGCAGTGTTCTTTGAACTTGAGAAGGCTTATGTCACAGCCTGGCGCTACTATATTTTACGCACAGTTTATTCTTGTGGTATTGATGGTAACCTTGGTGTTTTCTTAAAGAATTTTCTGTCAGCTCGTTTTTTTAGAGTTTGTGTTCAGCATACTTATTCAGATCCATTCCCACAATATGAAGGTGTTCCCCAAGGCATTGTTCTTAGCACTACTCTTTTTTTTTTATTGGCAATTAATGAGCTCTTTTCCTGTCTCCCAGTTGGTGTTCGCTCTTCTTTATATATTGATTATTTTGCAATATATGCTTCAGATTGTGATATCTCTGCCCTTGGTGATCTTATGCAATGCGCGGTTTCTGCTGCCTCAGAATGGGCTACTTCTCATGGCTTTTGGTTCTCTCCTGTTAAGTCTCATGCAATTACTTTTACTCGTTCTCATCTTATTTCTCAACCACCTCATTTTCTCTGTGACTCTCCTCTTCCATACAAAACCTCCACTTCCTTGTGTGGCCTTCTTTCTGACTCCTGTCTTACTTGGAAGGATCATATTGTCTCCTTGAAAATCTTAGCCTTGCAACGCCTCCGTCTCTTACAAACGTTGTCTCACGTGTTGTGGGTGTTGATCGGACTACTTTCCTTCGTCTCTGTATTGTTTTCGTTCTCTCCAAACTTGACTATGCTTGCCAAGTTTATTCTTCTGCTTCAGACACCGTCCTCCACCAACTTGATTCTGTGCATTATCACGGGTTGCGTCTGGCTCTTGGAACTTTTAAGCCTTCCCCAGCTGAGAGTCTGTATGCCGAATCAGGAGTTCCATCACTCTTCTGCGGTCATGCTCTACTTTCTCTTTGTGCCTACGCTAAGTTGCACTGTTTTCCTCATAACTCTTCTCTACTTCCTCCCAGTCCTGAATTAGACATGTTTTCCACTCCTAGGACCAAGCCACCTTTTGCAGTTCGAACTCATACTCTCTTCTCACACTCTTTCCTTACTGTAAGTAATGTTTTCTCTTTCCGCACATGTCTTTTCCCTCTGTGGCTACTTCCACGACCCCATGTTTGACCTTCCATTTTCCCTTATACCAGGTCCGGTTCTTCTTCATTCATTCTCCGTTCCCAGTTTTCAGACTATCTCTCCCACCTTTCCTCTGTAGTACCTATGTACACTAATGGTTCAAAAACCCCTGCAGGTGTTGGATTCACTATTCCCTTTCCTAACACCTTTTATCATTTCAGCCCTCCTATTTGTGCAAGTGTTCTAACAGCGGAGTTATATGCCCTCTTGTTTGCATTGCGGTATATTTGTCGTGCCTCCTCACCCTCATTTGTGATGTTCTCTGATTCATATAGTGCTCTGTCCCTTCTTCAGTCACCCTCTACTTCTTACCCTGTAGTCCTTCGTATCTTGGAATGGTTGTTACGTATCTCCTTTCGTCGTAAAACAGTCCAGTTTTGTTGGGTCCCAGGACATGTGGGCATCATGGACAATGAACGTGCTGATCAGTTGGCTTGCATGGCTGGTAACAGGCATGTCTCTCCTTCCTTCCTCATTCCAGTCTCTGACTTTCTTCCTGCCCTATCTTCCCTCCTTCAACACCGGTGGCAGTCTTGTTGGGACTCTGTCACTAATAATAAATTACGTGCTGTTAAACCCTTTATTTCCCCCAGGTTGACCCCTTGCCACCGTAATAGGAGGTGGGAGACTGCTTTAGTTTGTTTTAGAATTGGTCATACTAGACTTACCCACTTGTATTTGATGTCTGGTGGTCACCCTCCCCTTTGTACTCGTTGCAATACCATTCTTTCTGTACGGCATATATTCCTTGATTGTCCTCTTTACACTCTACAGTGACGTATTTCGTTTCCTTTTTGTCTCACCTCCAACGTCCCCTGCTTCTTGCAGACTTTCTCCGAGAATCACCGTATTTTTCCTTCCATAATATCATGTCCTTCCGTACCTCTGTTGGTCTTCTTTCTGACATCTGATTCCATTCCTTACATCAGTAGCCCCATCTGTAATATAATATATTTCTCGCATTGACCCATTGCTTTCACGACGCCATGTCTGTGCTCCCGGCCCACCCAGCGTACACGTCATGTTGCCAATGATCTGGCTTTGCGCTGGATTTTGGCACTAGGTTGTTATTGTTCTTCTTCTTTAACCAGGCATGGTGCCATTCACTAACAAGTGAGAGAGAAGACATGTTTTATCTCTTAGGCTGGTTTGAGAGTGTAATGGAAAATTTTAAAAAGTGGGTTGTAGGAAAAAAAAAAATGAGTGCTTTGGTCTGTAGTGCCCCTTTAGCTACTGTTGGTACTTGTGGCAGGCCACCCCTCATGCATCGTGTCATATGATCTACTGAGCCAAGACATTATTAACCATGAGTGATATAATAATGTGAAACTCTAGATACAGTAACCCCTCAATATACCGAACTCTTTCCATGAATTTCAGTTTTAACGACCACCTTGAGTTGGCCGAACATTATGTTCTTTTAATGAACACTGTTTGGTAAAAGAATGGACGTGCAGGAAATACCCACCAGGGTTGGGTTCCCTCCCCCCCCACACACTGTGTGTGTATATGAAAAACATGTTTAATGTCCTTGCAGCTGTTCTGTACTATTTGCATTGCTATACTTTATTATGTAATACAGTATTTAGTGTAATGTAACAGTTAATGTACAGTGAGTTTACCCACACTTTCGCTGTAAATACTGATCAACCAGTATACAGTAGTGTAAAGGCAGTGTACAGTATAGTGCAGGATTGTGGTGGTTATCAGTGACTATCTGTGCCAGTGTGGAATGCAATTTATGTTTAATGTACATGCAGGTGTTTTGTACTGTTTACTTTGCTATTCTGTGGTATGTAGTATTTACTGTAATGTAACAGGCAATGTACAGTGTCAGTTTCTTTTACCTACATTTTCCATGTAAATACTGAGTGACAAATGAACATAGATTTATCCAAGACCTACTTCCAGTCTTTATTTGCAGTGCAATTACTTCCTGAAAGGTAAGAATAAATATGTCAATTAGTAAATAGAGCATTTATTGAGAAAAAGAGCCATTTAGACTAGGGATGTATCGGATATCCGCATCCGCGGAACATCCGCATCCATTTCAACATCCGCATCCGCATCTGCACTTATGTAAAAATATACATCTGCATCCGCATTGGCATTTTAATAAACATCTGCATCCACATCCGCATCCGCATTTGAACGAGACACAAAGTGGATGTGGTGGATATACTAAATACAATGCCTTCGTTATAAACAAAAACATTAGTGTTTTTCCGTGATACGACTTGTTTGCTGTGTTTACTGTTTACCCTGGTAGGCGGTCATAATTTTGTAGTTATCCTATAGTGCTTTGGTCTGCACAAGACCAAAGTGCTGTGACTAACTCCACCAAGTCGATAAGAGTCATAAGGGTAATACGCTAACCTTGGTACTTTGTAGTGTCTAATAGGGTTAGTGGGAGTCAAAATGCATTTATATTGGTGTGTACGGCTGTGTGCGTGTGTTTGTTATGGAGACTATGGCTAGGGAAGTGTCACAGTAAGTTAAAGAAAGGTGCTGAAAGTACCACTGTCTGAAAAAACCGTATTTTTTACAGTAGCTGAGTTCATTATGAATATTTTAAAAGAAGGGAAAAATCAGTTCCCAAGGCTGGGATAAGGGATAGGCAGCTGTCTCCAAGGGGCCGAGCTTTAGTTAAATGATTATGCAACAATATATCCTGAAAACATCCGCATCTGCATCAGCATCCGCGAGGATGTCATAGTTTCACATCCACATCCGCATGATACAGAAACATGATATCCGCATTCACATCCGCATCCGCGGATGTTTAAATTCTGACATCCGATACATCCCTAATTTAGACCTACCTGTATCTTATTGTGTGCGAGTATATGGCCGAACAATGCTGTACAATTACCGTAACAATCTTTGTTCGGTAAAAGCCAAAACGCCTGGGAAATACTGAACAGCGTGGTGTTCGGCTTTAACTTCAAGGGTTCGGTACCAGTTAGTTCATTATATCGAGAGTGCACTGTATTGGGAGAGGGTTGTTCACTGTGATAGTTGTACAGCAGTACAGGGCATTCATTTGGTATGAAATAAACTGGGCAGCAAGGTGCACTGTATCCTGCACAACATGTGCACACTAAAATATTGTACATGTATGTATTTTTTTTTTTTTTTTTTTTGTCTGACTCTAGGCATAGGCTTCACAGCCTGCTCCCAAGGCCCAGTAGTCCTCCTACATTCCATACACCTCTACATGTCACCACTTTGGCGCTAATACCCACCGTCCATATTGAATACAGGCTAGGGCTGTCTCATACAGGTCTGGTGTGTTGGTATTAGCAGGGGTATTTTTACAACATGTCGACGGGTCTTCCAGTAGATATTTATGAAATTCAAATCCTTAAACTGTTCCCTGCCCCAGCGGGGATTTGAACCCGGGTCCATTAGGACTGCAGGCCACCTCTCTACCGATTGAGCCACTGCCTCCCCCAATTGCTCTTTATGGGCAGCAACTTATCTTATTGTGTGACATTTTATAATGGGATAATGATGTCTAAGCACATGGCAAGTGCTCCACCTTGTAGTGAGAGTAATCTGAGTTTTCACTTTACTGGAGCAGGTCTAATGGAACACAATTTTTACAGTACTTTTGCCTCAAGCTTTATTTTTGTCATGGGGGGGTACTGTAATTGCAAGGTAGAGCACTATGGTGGTACCAATCTTAAGTGGCGGTTTAGGTGGGGCACGAACCTCTGTACAGTGGTGCCACGTGTTCCATACCCGCTATGTGAACGGCTCTGATATATATGTAATAGGCATCACAGTAAGATAAACACATTATAATATAATGGTAACGTATTATAATATATGAAAGAACAGTAAACTGATTATGCGTAAAATATTTATACAGCAATACAGAAACGTGGCATAAATATTTTACAGTGTTGCTTAAAAAAAAGTAGTCTTTTTTATTGGCTGTTACCATATTTCTGGGGTTGGTAATAATGTCACAGTTATGATTATAAGATAATGTGCAGGAATATAAGCAAAAATATGCCAGTTTCTTAGTAAAAAAAATATATACAGTAATCACTCTAATATCCGGATGCCCAATATCCGAACATCCCCACTATCCAGACTTAAGAATGTTTCATACTGTACTTTTTTCCATACTATACTTACCTCACTTCACTCTTTAATGTACTTTATTGGTGTGAATAGGGTGTTAGGAGCTATGCATGTGCAGTAGGAAGGTGTTTTTCTGAGTTAGGCTAGGTTGGGGTCCATAAGTACCAGTCCAGGAGCCAGTCACCAGAATGTTTAATATTGTATGAACCTACTTCTAAACCCTCATTTTATGTTTCTTTTGCATTTATTTCAGTCATGTATGTGCCTTATTGGTGTGATTTGGGTCTTAAATAGATGCTATGCATGTCCAGAGGGAGTTGTATAGGTGTTTCTCTGAGTTAGGGTCCATAAGTACAAGTCCATCAGCTGGGGCCCAATATCCGGACAGAACCAATATCCGGACCTACCTATGGCTCTATTATATCGGATATTGGAGTGATTACTGTATATATATAATATATATATATATATATATATATATATATATATATCACACACACACACACACACACACACACTGGTACATACTGGTACAGTACACACACACACACACACACACACACACACACACACACTGGTACATACTGGTACAGTACACACACACACACACACACACACACGGCATCGTCGGAGGAAGACGTCCTTTACTGGCGCTCCATACCAGCTCAACACGGCCAGAGGCAATTACCTAAATAAGTATCTTTGAATGAGTCAAGCTCTGTACCAGGTTAGACTAAATGATTTTTCATTATTAAAAGGAAAAGAAATAATAAGTTTAAATAAGACTGTTTCAAACAACAAAGAACCACGATGCGTTGAGTCAGCTGGGTTTGTTTATACTACAGAAAGACGGGGAAAGCGTGCACACTGTAAGTATATACTCTGTTCATTTAGTATTACAAAATAGATCCATATTTCAGTAAAACAAATTTGGAAAAGAAAAGGGATAAAAGTAAAAAGCAAAATGATGATTTCTACCAAGAACTGGTTGAAGTGGAGACTCAGAATAGACTGGTTGAACGTGTACACAAACTAGAAATGGCTTTCAAAAATGAAATTGAGGAAATAAAGAAGCAAATGCACTTGCAAAAGGAAGAGATAGAAAAACTGGGAAGGGAGGCCAATAAGAAAGACACAACCATCAGTGAACTAACAGTGGAATTGAATACGCTTAGGAAGAAAGTGAGTGAAATGGGAAGTACAGTAGTTAATCACGAGAGTGTTATGGAAGAGTTAAAAAATGACACAGAGACAATTAGACAAGCAAGCAGTCTTATGGACCAGAGCAGTGATATTGAGGAGAAGATAACACAGGTGAATGAAGCTGTGCAAAGCTACAAAAATGATGTAGAAACCACATATGCTGAAATGGTGAAAGTAAAGAAAGACTTAGAAACAAGGGTGGAGGAAAAAAACATTAAAAAGGAAGTGAAAAGAATAATCCAAAACAATCCAAAGTTAGTCAGAGATTCAGTATAAATAAATAAATCAATAGTAATCACTGGTATAGAAGAGGAAGAAATTAAAAACAAAATCACTAGAGACCAAAAGGAGATGGCAAATGTAATGAGTTTACTGAAAGAAGTATCAGAGGAAATCTGTAGTAAAGACATAGAGGAACACAAAAGGTTAGGGAAATACGAGAAAAGCAAGACAAGACCTCTAAAGGTGACTTTCCAGAGTGTAAACACTGTGGAAGAGATACTAAAAAATGCAAAGAATCTTATGGAAAAAGAGGAGTTCAAAAATGTATGGATAAAAAGATGCCTAACACAAGAGGAACTGGAATTACTGAAAGAGAAAAGGGAGGAAGCAAAAACAAAAAATGAGGGAAGATCAGAAGAGGACAAGAAGAAATTTTTTTACAAAGTAATAGGATTGCAGGTACGAAAGTGGTACACAAACAGGATGGAAGAAAAAAGAGGAAGTTAGTAGAACCATGTCATGACAAGTATATAAACAAGATGATAAAGTTGATGTACTCAATTGTGGATGGAATGGTATCTAAATTACTAGAGATGAATGATTATGTCAGAGAAAATGAACCACAAATAATATGCCTAACGGAGACAAAATTAACACCAAGGATATCAAATGACATACTAAACTTAGAGGAATACAATATATGGAGAAGAGACAGAAACTTAAAAAAAGGAGGAGGAATTATAATATTAACTAAGAAAAATGTAAAAGTCAAGGAAATAAACCTAGATATACCATCACAAGTAGAACTGATTGCAGTAGAGATCGACACATCTGAAGGTAAAGTAATTGTAGCCAATTTGTATATGCCACCCAGATCAAACACATGGGAAAGAGACGAATATGAGGACCTGGCAGAGAGTACAGTTCAGAGTATAAGATCCTTGCTACATAAAATGGAAGAGAAATCGGAAAGAATTATACTAACTGGGGATTTCAATACAAATATAAATTGGAATACTCTAGATATAAATAGCCAAGAAAGCTGTTGGGACCAAAAGCTCCTGGATCTCGTACAAGAGTTTTCTTAACGCAACATGTGAGGGAAACCACTAGAAAAAGAGGACTTGATGTACCTTCAGTGCTAGATCTAATATTTACTAGGCAAGAAAATGACATTGACAGTTTAATATATCACCCTCCACTCGGCAAATGCGATCATGCAGTACTAAATTATAACTTCAGGATAGCATATGACATAGTAAACAGCAATGACAGTTACAAAAAGAGACTAAACTATAAAAAGGGAAATTATCAAGACCTAAAGAAGTATTTCTTAGAAGTTGATTGCGAAAATGAGCTTAGAGGACAAGATTAAAATGCTGTATATAAAAAATTTTGTGAATTTTATGAAATAGGAGTCCAGAAGTACATCCCACAGCACAAAGAAGCAGATAAGAAAATACAGAAATGGTTAACTACAGAATGTAAAAAATCAAAAGAAAGAAGAGATTTGTTGTGGAATAGATACAGAAGACACAATAGTGAAAGGGCGTATAATAATTACAAACAGGAAAGAAACGACTATACAAGAATAAGGAGGGAAGCCCAAAAACAGTTTGAGGAGGATATAATAAATAAAAGTAGTGATCAACCAAAGCTGTTTTACAGCTATATCAGAAGCAAAACCAAAGTAAAAGATATAATACAATCCATCACGGACAAGGGAATCACTTATACACAAGAGAAAGATAATTGTGAAGCACTAAATAAGAATTTCCAATTAGTTTTTACAGAAGAAAAAAATTTTGAGAGGGACTATGTGGAACACGCATGTCCACACATACTACCAGATATACAAATAGCAGAAAAAGTAATACAGGAGGAGTTAAGTAGATTAGACAGAGGAAAAGCAAGTGGTCCTGATCAAATTTCATGTTGGGTGTTACGAGAATGTGCAAAGGAGTTAAGTAAACCATTATTTTTAATTTTCAAGAAATCCTTGAGTCAAGGGAAACTACCTGATATTTGGAAAAAAGCAAATATAGTCCCCTTATTCAAGAAAGGAAATAGACAAAATCCTCTCAACTACCGACCAGTATCACTAACCAGTGTTGTAAGCAAGGTATTAGAAAAACTTATAAGAAAAGCTTGGGTAAATCATCTAGAAGAACACAGTATGATAACAGAAAGACAGTTTGGCTTCAGAAAAGGAAAATCATGTGTTACTAATCTGTTGAGCTACTATGACAGAGTAACAAATACAATACAGGAAAGGGAAGGATGGATGGACAGTATCTATTTAGATTTCAAGAAAGCTTTTGACACAGTACCACACCAAAGACTTTTATGGAAGCTGTACCATGAAGGAGGAATTCGAGGCAAACTGTTTTGTTGGATGCAAGACTTTCTCATAAAAAGATAAATGAGGACAGTACTAAGAGGAAACTACTCATCATGGAAAGAAGTGACTAGTGGAGTACCACAGGGTTCGGTGCTGGCACCAATCATGTTTCTAGTGTACATAAATGATATAAACAGTAACACTGGAAATGAGAGCTATCTGAATATGTTTGCAGATGATGCAAAAATACAAAGGAGAATTACTAGCACAGACTCTTGTATGGAGCTACAAGAAGAATTAAATAAACTTCATGAATGGAGTAGTACATGGCAAATGGAATTCAATGTGGACAAGTGTCATGTAATCAAGTTTGGTAAAAGTAGAAAAAGACCTGATTGGGATTATCTATCTATCTATCTACTGCCAGACGCCTCAATCCCGTTTGGGGTGGCCACAAACAAATCGCCTCCAAGTCGCCCTGTCCCCCGCCATTTCACTACCCTGCTCCCAACTCACACCCCCCTCTCTCATATACCTCTCCACCCCATCCCTCCATCTCATCCTCGGTCTCCCCCTCCCTCTTCCACCCTCCACCTCACTCACATACACTCTCTTCGTCAGTCTTTCACCCTCCATCCTCTCCACATGGCCAAACCACCTCAGTGTGTTCCTCACAACGCTTCCTATCACATCCACATCAACACCACAACGCTCCTTTATATCCTCATTCGTCAGCCTGTCTCTCCACGTGACTCCACAGGCTCCTCTTAAATAACTCATTTCCACTGCTCTCACTCTTGACTTGTGTCCTTCCAACAACGTCCAAGCTTCACTTCCGTACGTTAGAGTTGGTATCACAATACTGTCATGTAGTAACTTTTTTACTTCCATGCTCACTTCCCTGTTTCTTATCACTGCTTTCAAGGAACCAGCAACCTTTCTTCCCTGCTATACCCTTTCAAGCACTTCACCCTCCAAACCTCCATCCTTACTCATCACACTACCCAAATACTTAAACGTACTCACATTTTCCAATTCCTCACCATCCAACCTCGCTATACATTCACTGACTTCACCTCTCTCAAAGACCATCACTTTACTCTTCCCTACATTCACCTTTAGGTTCCGTTTCTTACACACTCTCTCAAACTCATCCACCAAGCCTTGCAGCTCCCCTTCATCTTCACTCAACAACACAGTATCATCTGCAAACAACAGTACAGGGAGTTTCCAAACACTATCCTCTCTCACCAGGGCCACTCCAACATCCACTACCCTACCTTGTACCTCTTTTATTACCCCATCCATGTACAGATTGAACAACCATGGAGACATGACACATCCCTGTTTCAACCCAACTTTCAAAGAGAAAAATTCACTTAGTTCACCATCCACACGCACTGCAGCCTTCGCACCATCGTACATACTCTTCACAGCATTCAACAACTTCCCATCTACTCCATATATTCTTAACACTTTCCACAATCCTTGTCTATCCACCCTGTCATATGCTTTCTCCAAATCCATGAAAGCCGCATACAACTTCTTTCCCTTCTCTAGAAACTTTTCCACTAAAGATCTAAGAATGAATATCTGATCTACACAACCTCTTCCCTTCCTAAAGCCTCCCTGTTCTTCTCCAACTAATTTCTCTGTTCTTTCTCTAACTCTGTCTATAAGTATCCTACCATACACTTTTCCTATTATACTAAGAAGACAAATGCCCCTATGATTACCACACACTTCTTTTTCCCCTTTTCCTTTGTACAAGGGAATAATTATACCTGACTTCCAATCCTCCGGGACTCTACCTTCCTCCCAGGCCAATCTGCACATCTTCCACATCCATTCTACTACTATCTCTCCCCCATGCTTCAGCATCTCACCACACACTCCATCAATTCCTGGGGCTTTCCCCGATTTAACTTTCTTCATTGCTTCCACAACCTCTATCCTACTGATTTCTACCTGTCTTCTCACCTCCCTCCTTCTCCCAGCCATTCCCCAGCCACTTATACTCGCATTACTTCCATCCTCTACGTTCAACAATTCCTTAAAGTGTTCTCTCCATCTGCTCACTTTTTCTCCCTTCTCCACTAGTAATCTACCATGTTTATCTTTCACTCCCCTGCTAACTTCACTTCCACCCTGTCTTACTCTTTTCACTTCTCTCCAGAACATTTTCTTACAGTCCCTCCACTTTACACTCAAATTCCTTCCAAATTCCTCATCCACTCTCTTCTTACTCTCTCTTACTAATCTTTTCACCTCTCTCTTCCTTTCCACATATAACTCTCTCTTCTGCCTCTCAACTTCTTCCACGCCCCTATTTCTCATCCATTCATTGTATGCTTTCTTCTTTTGTGCCACAGCCTGTTTCACCTCTTCAGTCCACCACGCTGTTCCTTGCACCCCCTCCGTCTTCTCTTCCTTCCACACACCACATCACATGCTGCACATATTTCTTCTGTAAATATCTTACACACACCTTCCACGTCTCCCATCTGCTCCAATTCATATTTGCCCAATCGTTCCTCCACTTCTCTCTTATACTCTGCCTTTTTCTCATCCTCTTGTAACCTTTCCACTCTCCTTGCAACTACTCCTTCCTCTCGTCTTTCCCTTCTTCTATTCCTCCATCTTACTTGCATCCTAATTCTGGCCACCACCAAGTAGTGGTCAGAAAGTCCACTCCCCAACCTCTATACACTCTTGCATCCTTTACACATCTTCGCATCCTTTCATCCACACACACATAATCAATCATTGCCTTCCTTTCATTCAGTTCACCACCCACCCTTCTCATCACTCGCCATGTATACCTGTGGATCATTTTATGCCTGAAGAGGGTATTGGCTATTACCAACCCCCTCCCAGCACAAATGTCCACTAACGCACTCCCATTCTCATCTATCTCAGCAGGCACACCCCACTCACCAACTATTCCATCCACCTTCACATTACCAACTTTACCATTCATATCACCGATCAAAAACACTCTCTCATTCCTTCCAAACTTTTCCATGCACACTTCCACATTTGTCCAGAACTCTTCTCTCACTCTTCTAGCACGATCTTGCGTTGGCGCATACACACACACAATCGCCCACATTTGTATTCCAACTTTCAACTTTACCCACACAATCCTTGACCCAACTGATCCATACTGCCTTATGCTCTTCTTCCATCTTTTACTCACAACTATACACACTCCTTCCTTTGCCCTCTCATTCTCATCTACTCCTGCACATATACCCCATCCATACTCCCATTCTCTCACACTTTCTCCTCTCCATTTTGTTTCAGTTATTCCACATACATCCACTTTCGCATCCTCAAGCACCTGGACAATCTCTCTCTCTTTCACCTCATCATTCGCTCCTCTTACATTCCATGTACACATTACCAAGTCCTTTGTCCGGTCCTGGGTCGTCAACGTTTGGTCAGTCCTTGTCCGAGGCTTCTTGTTTGTTTTTTTAGTTAGTTGTTTTCCGGGGAGGGATTATAAGTTAGGAAATAAAACCCTATACACATCAGAAAGAGAGAAAGACCTAGGTGTGATTATCAATAACAGACTATCTCCGGCTGACCACATCAGCGAGAAGGTACGGAACATGTATACACTGCTTGCAAATATGAGAATAGCATTCACATACATAAATGAAGACATGCTAAGAAGGATAATAACATCATTCATTAGACCAACCCTGGAATATGCATCAATAGTCTGGAGCCCTCATCTCAAAAATCATATAGACATGATTGAAAAAGTTCAAAGGGCCGCTACGAGATGGATACCAAGCTTAAGGGACCTAAGCTACGAAGAAAGACTAAAAAAGCTGAATCTACAAACACTACAGGAGAGAAGGAAAAGAGGTGACATGATAATGCTATATAAGTGCATATCAGGAAAGGAGAAAATAGACATAAATGACTACTTAACATATGGAGAAGCATCAGCAAGAGGACACTGCAAAAAACTGCATAAGAAGAGAGGTGATAAAGATATAAGGAAATTCAGTTTCCCAAACAGAGCAATTGATCAATGGAATGCACTACCGAATGAAATAGTGTGTGCCAAAACAATTCACAAATTTAAGGATATGTACGATAAATGTGGTCTAAGACACGGGACAATACGAGCTTGACTCATTCCTGTAAAGATACAATTAGGTAAGAACAATTAGGTAAGGTAAGAACACACACACACGTAAATACATAAACACATAAATACAGTACTGTACATACATACTATCTATCAATAAACAGACAGCTTAATCCCGGAAGGAGTGGCCAGAAACTAATCGCCCCCATGTCGCCCTACCCCTGCCATTGCACTTCCCTCCCCCCAACTCACACCCTTCTCATATACCTCTCTACTCCATGCCTCCATCTCATCATACATCATCATCATCATCCGGACCTCCTTTCCCACCTTAGGGCAGGGTGAGGAGTAGCAACGTCCAGACAGTCCAAGTTTGCTCAGTCCAATGGGCCACGCTTCCATTCACTCACCATTCAAGCCCCCGGAATCCTGGCTCTATGTGACTCTCATTACAAAGACTTATTACCGACTGCCATCCGCTGGTCAATCGTTTATGAATACAAGTGGCTTAGTTGCCACACAGGGTATATTGGCAGGACCATACCAGCCTTCAAGCTAAGGATTGACCAGCACAGAGGTCAGTGGAGCAGGTCAGGTCTGCCTGTGAGCGACCTTCCTCACTCAGCGGTAAGGGAACATACATAGAATTGTAATACTTCTGTTGATCCCAAGAATTTCTGTATAATAGACACATGTACCTGTAAGAACCTGACAGTACTAGAATCCATTCATATTTATCGATGAAAACCTGTCCTACACAATTGTCTGTCTGCTGTCCCTCTGATTATAATTTGCTGTTAAGTCCACCCTGTAATTAACACCTTTTTTTTTTTTTTTTTATAAGCACGATGAGCTCAAGTTCAAATAGTTCTTTTAGGCATTTAATTACCTTACAGGTCATTTTTATCTTTTTAGTTCCACTGAGGATGAAATAGATGAATATGTCGAAACGTCTGGGGATATTATACTTGATACGAATGTTTGAAAAAGTCCAAATTTTGAGTTAGGAGAAAACTGTCAAGAAAAGAGAGAAATTCGTACATATACTCTGTTCACTTTAACTAGGTGCAGAAATCCCATCTCCAACTTATATATGTCTACTGAGCTTAACATTAGAATATGGTGCTAGTCACGAAGAAGTGCTGTGGAAGGCATGTTGTCTGGGTATTGTATTATTCTGCCATTGAGCTACAGGAAGTAAGCTACAAAAGGACAAAAATCACGGCCAAGTTAAAATGAACGCACTATAGTTGTATTAAGAATGTGGCTTGGTTTGTGAAGGAGTGACTGGTGAATGAATGTGTGGCTCATTTCACTGGCCACTCTATGGGTAGTTCTGCCAGCTTTGTATTTTCCTTTTCACTATGTGGATGATGCCCAGCCCATTACATGTACTGGATGTAGGGTTAGCATGATGATGATGATGATCATGATCATGATCATGATGATGACAGACGGTTATTAGGTGATTTTTATGGTATTGTTGATGGTGATTGTAATAATGGCGATGATGGTGATGATTGTGCAAATGATGATGATACTGATTCGATGATTATTAGGTGATTATTATAATATTGTTGATGGTGATTGCAATAATGACGATGATGATGATAATAGTGGAAATGATGACGATTATTATACTGACTTATTGTAATTCTGATGATAAATGACTATCATCTTGATTATATATTTAGTAATGTCTGTAATATGTTAAAAGAAGACACGATTAGTGTGGTGATGATGATGATGATGATGATGACAGCGATGATGATGATGGTAATGATGATGACGATGATGATGATGGTGATGATGATGACGATGATGTTGATGCTGTCTGCCCGTCGCTTTTACCCCTTTCAGGCCAAGATGTGTTTGTGTTAAGCCTAATAAACTCCTCTGACAGTGATAAAAATGTAGCGAGACGCCTTTGAGCTGAATGGGTTAATTTTGCTGTGTAAGGTTATAAGCAGTGTTAACAGTGGCATAATGTGCATCTCTGAATGTCAAGTCTTCTGTCCTTACTTACCCTAACCTGTCATACTTAACCGTGCCTTACCCTCTCCTGCCCTAGTCTGACCCATGTAAATCCACCCTACCCTTCCTTACCCTAACCTATCATAGTTACAGTAACCCTGCCTTACTCTCTCCTGCCCTGGTCTAACCCATGTAAATCTACCCTACCCTACCGTACCCTACTACCCTACCTAATCCTACCTTACCTTACCTTACCTTGTGCTGCCATACTCTGCCCTACATAACCCTTCTCTACCCTACACTGTGTTGCCAAATTCTACCCTACAGTACCCTACCCTGTCCTGCCTTACCCAAACCTACCCTACAGTACCCTATCCTGTCTTGCCTTACCCAAACCTACCCTACCATACCCTACCCTACCCTACCCTACCACACCTAGTCTAAATCTCGCTTACCTTGCCGGCATCTTATCATATCCAACAGTAGCTTGTACCATGCCACACCTCCCCATACCGTACCCTACCATACCCCTGTCTACCATACCTCTGCCTACCATTACCTCTGCCTACCATACCCCTGCCTACCGTACCCCTGCCTACTGTACCCCTGCCTACCGTACCCCTGCCTACCGTACCCCTGCCTACCGTACCCCTGCCTACCATACCCCTGCCTACCATACTAAACCGAGCCCTTGTATCGTTTGAGTGCCGTATGATACTATAAGGAGTGCCGGTAAATGCGTGATACAGGTCTATCTATCTATCTATTGCCAGACGCCTTAATCCCGTAAGGGGTGGCCACAAACAGATCGCCTCCATGTCACCCTGTCCCCTGCCATTTGACTGTCCTGCTTCTAACACACACCCTTCTCTCATATACTGTACCTCTTCACTCTATCCCTTCATGTCATCCTTGGCCTCCCCCTCCCTCTCCCCCCCTTCACCTTACTCATATACACTCTCCTTGTCAGTCTCTCGCTCACCACCCTCTCCACATGGTCATTGGCATTATATGCTCACATACACCAGCGCCTCTTGGACTGTATACCAAAGCCGTGTGGCATCAAATAAACTCTACCCCACTGACTGCTGTTCTGGCATTATTGTACCTGAGTTTGGCTGTTCTAAAAGGTGCCTTGGGGTCTCAGTAGGTTATTTTATTTATTTATTTATTTTTTATTTATTTTTTTTGAGGGGGGATGGGAAAGGATGATGACAGCTGGGTGTGGAGAGTGAGAGGTATGATTGTTTGGGGTGGGGTTGCAAGAGGCAGACTGAAAAGCCCTGGTATCAGATCATACAGTGTGAGTGCCTAGAGGCTGCTGGGGCTGGAGTAATGTGGAGGGCGGCCATTAGGTGACCCATGGCCACGTGTGTATGTTGCCTTTATAAATGGTACACAGCCTGTACTGCCACTAAGGGAAGTAGGCGGCTTAGGTTCCCTTAAATATACTGGATTAGGTTATTCTAGCCTCAGGCCCCTACACTTTAAAGGCAGTGAAGTAGGTGTGCTTTGACCATTTATTTTGACATTCCGGTTACCAGTGGAATTAGGTCACAATGGGTCTAGTGGGGTCAGGTCAGGTCCATAGACATACATATATAACCGTGGGCTACATTCAGGCCACTTCAAGTCATGGTGGAGGTGGTGGTCTAGTGGTTAGAGAAGAGGTCTACTGTTGGAAAGAATGCACGTTCGAGTCCACGCGAGGGAACGAAAGTCTGCTGATTTGAGTCTAAAACATGACTGAGCTGCACAACCCATTGAAATTTCCTAACACCCTGCTAATATCATCACAGTCCTGAGTGAGACTTGTGGACGGTGGGTATTAGTGGCTAAGTGGTGACGTGAAGGACTTGGGATGTAGGATGACTGCTCGGCCTTGGGGAAATGGCTATCAAATCAATGGCCTCTTCTGTAGCAACTTGTTTGGCACATTACACCTTATCATTCTCTTGTATGTTCTATCTATCTATCTATCTATTGCCAGACGCCTCAATCCCGTTTGGGGTGGCCACAAACAAATCGCCTCCAAGTCGCCCTGTCCCCTGCCATTTCACTGCCCTGCTCCCAACTCACACCCCCCTCTCTCATATACCTCTCCACCCCATCCCTCCATCTCATCCTCGGCCTCCCCCTCCCTCTTCCCCCCTCCACCTCACTCACATACACTCTCTTCGTCAGTCTTTCACCTTCCATCCTCTCCACATGGCCAAACCACCTCAGTGTATTCCTCATAATGCTTCCTATCACATCCACATCCACACCACAACGCTCCTTTATATCCTCATTCATCAGCCTCTCTCTCCACGTGACTCCACAGGCTCCTCTTAAATAACTCATTTCCACTGCTGTCACTCTTGACTTGTGTCCTTCCAACAATGTCCAAGCTTCACTTCCGTACGTTAGAGTTGGTATCACAATACTGTCATGTAGTAACTTTTTCACTTCCATGCTCATTTCCCTGTTTCTTATCACTGCTTTCAAGGAACCAGCAACCTTTCTTCCCTGCTGTACCCTTTCAAGCACTTCACCCTCCAAACCTCCATCCTTACTCATCACACTACCCAAATACTTAAACGTACTCACATTTTCCAATTCCTCATCATCCAACCTCGCTGTACATTCACTGACTTCACCTCTCTCAAAGACCATCACTTTCCTCTTCCCTACATTCACCTTTAGGTTCCGTTTCTTACACACTCTCAAACTTATCCACCAAGCCTTGCAACTCCCCTTCGTCTTCACTCAACAACACAGTATCATCTGCAAACAACAGTACAGGGAGTTTCCAAACACTATCCTCTCTCACCAGGGCCACTCCAACATCCACTACCCTACCTTGTACCTCTTTTATTACCCCATCCATGTACAGATTGAACAACCATGGAGACATGACACATCCCTGCTTTAAACCAACTCTCAAAGGGAAAAATTCACTCAGTTCACCATCCACACGCACTGCAGCCCTCGCACCATCGTACATACTCTACACAGCATTCAAGAACTTCCCATCTACTCCATATATTCTTAACACTTTCCACAATCCTTGTCTATCCACCCTGTCATATGCTTTCTCCAAATCCATGAAAGCCGCATACAACTTCTTTCCCTTCTCTAGAAACTTTTCCACTAAAGATCTAAGAATGAATATCTGATCTACACAACCTCTTCCCTTCCTAAAGCCTCCCTGTTCTTCTTCAACTAATTTCTCTGTTCTTTCCCTAACTCTGTCTATAAGTATCCTACCATACACTTTTCCCATTATACTAAGAAGACAAATGCCCCTATGATTACCACACACTTCTTTTTCCCCTTTTCCTTTGTACAAGGGAATAATTATACCTGACTTCCAATCCTCCGGGACTCTACCTTCCTCCCAGGCCAATCTGCACATCTTCCACATCCATTCTACTACCATCTCTCCCCCATGCTTCAGCATTTCACCACACACTCCATCAATTCCTGGGGTTTTCCCCGATTTAACTTTCTTCATTGCTTCCACAACTTCTATCCTACTGATTTCTTCCTGTCTTCTCACCTCCCTCCTTCTCCCAGCCATTCCCCAGCCACTTATACTCGCATTACTTCCATCCTCTACGTTCAACAATTCCTTAAAGTGTTCTCTCCATCTGCTCCAGCTGGCAGCATTATCAGAAAGGAAGAGGATAGTGAAAATTAACGTAATGTGCAGAACAAATCGCTAAGAAAGAGGTGCTACGAAGGAGGTGGGGGAGATGTGTATTTATGTGCGCTCGTTCATGTAACCCCTCTCCATGGTTCAAAAATTGCAAAGTAAACACAGATGCAATAATAATAATAATAAAGGCCTACAGTGCTCCTTTCGCTTTAAATTGGCCTAAAATTGCCATCTCTTTATCCTGAATGCTGTGATGTAGCAAAAGACGAATGCTGGACTATGGTGTTAGTAATGAAGAGGTATAGATGTCGAGTAGTAGCATTATCCTTTTCTGCCGCTGAGGTACGTGATTAAAGTTGTAAAAGGAAAGGTTTGGGTCGAGGACTTATAATTCAAAAGTCAATGCAGCCACCAAATAACCTGTACTCACTAAATATGCAATAAAACATTGAAAGTGAACTGTTAGATAACTCATCAAGATAGAAGGGTAAGTATATAGTTTGTGTGTTCTTAAAAAATCTCGCTACCTAACTACACATGCTATATTTTGTTACACTGCATCGCGGTATCTCTGTCACAGTACATTATATTCGTCTAAGGGAAGCAAAAGAAAATTGTACCGTGATTTCCTCCCTAAGTGTCTAAAAAGGTAACATTTAGTACTGCTGAGGTTTAAACTAACTTTAGGAAGAGAATTTGAAACTAGAAAGGAGTGCCAGATGCTGGAATTTTGTTCGTTGTTATTGACTTCGGCTTCATGTTATCGTCAGCAAACCCAAAATATCCCGTAAGAGGGTAGTATCCATGCAAATAATGTAGCATATACAAATCTTTCACACAGCTAACTCAATCATAAGTGCAGCGATACTAATAGCATATAAACCAGCGTATTGATGGAAACTGTAATACCAATTTGAATCTCGCGGGCCTTACATCTAGGAAAAGGCCTGGGTTCCAAAATTATAAGTGTTTTGAGCAACCGGCGCACGTGTATAAAATTGCTTGTTTATTTTTTAGTTTTCGCGTAAACAAACCAAAAAAATAATAAAAACCGAAACAATCAACCGAACTAAATTATTTCTAATACTTTTAAAATGCTGTGAAGACTTTTTAAATCTCGGAAATTGGTTTAAGATCTTTATGAATACTGCCGAGGTTGGCGTTGGGAGTGTAAGTGTAACCGACGCCATGTTCCAAGAGAATATTTAGGAGTGATGAGGTGAGTATCCTGCCTTGATTCCACATTTTCAAGCGGTTACAGTTAATTTACTTGTATTATTGTGTTTGTGAAAATTAGATATGGCAATGGAGACAACTTAGAGGTGAGCATTTCTGGTGAGTATTCGTGTTTCGTGATAGGAAAGGACAACAACTTCCAAGCAGATGGTGAAGAAGGCTGGCTTCGTGAGTATCCTGGTCCACTTCCATAATTTTACCTCTAGCATCTGATTTACGTGCATAAATCTGCTCGTTGATATTAAATAAAGTATTGGAGCTTATTAGGGTATAGGTATGTGATGGAATATTCGTGTGTTGAGATGGTTTGTGGAATGGTGGTGTAAGTGGAAGAACAGACGCCGAAGAAGGCCAGCTTAGGTATCCTGCTCTGATTCGTGTTTCGGCAGCTTCCATCTAATTTACTGACATAATTCTACTCACTAATGTTAGGTAGAGACTAGTAGGGTGTACGTGTGTGAGGGAAAGTGGCTGTATTGAGGTATTTGGCATTCTTGTGAGAGCAGACGTTGAAGATGGCTGGCGTAGTAAGTATCCTGCTCTGCCTCCATATTTTCCTTACTAACAGCTAATATCCTCACTTAATTCTGCTTACTGTTGTTATGCAAGGTAATGGAGGTAAATAAGTGTTAGTTTGGTGGGAGAATATTGTTGTTTGGAGATATATAAAGGATGTCGGCTCTTTTCGTGTCCTTGCCGAAAATTGTAAACATTCTGCCCCCGAAATTTTTAGAATGTTCGTATATTGTTTACTTCCGTCGATTTATTGGTTATTGTCGGTTTATTGATTATTATTATTATTATTATTATTATTATTATTATTATTTTTATTTTTTGAAGAGGATTCCCTTCAAGCCGGTGACGTGTTGGAGAGGGACGCCTGCAGGTGGTGGCACTGATATAACCAAGCCAGTACCACTATTTATATATACGTTGCTCAATCCGTATCCCATGACAAAAGGCTGTGGCACTGCAGAGAGGTAACTTCATCCTGCAGTCCATCGGGTTCACGTTTAGGTGTGCAGGGAGTCACAGTAACACTTTTACTACCGCTGTCTGTTGACGATTTTATCTGTAAGTTTAGATCAACATGGATAGGTCATAAAGGGATCTGTGGGCTTAAAGTTGGATGAGGTTAATACAGGTATTCACAAAAAGTCTTGTACAGCACTGCTGGGTTGGGACAGAAATTGCAAAGTCTGGCCAACGTGACTGTGTACTCTAATACTGAAGGTGTGTGGCCTGTGTGAAAGTAGTGTGGTGCATTTATAACGCTGCTCTGCTACCCCACCTGGCTAGTTCTGGTGTGTTGTAACGACGGCTCAGTGTTGTCAATGTCTGTTGTGTATCATGTACCGGGTATTCCCTTTCTACTCCTATTGACACACACACACACACACACACGGCATCGTCGGAGGTGGACGTCTGTACCGGCGCTCCATACAAGCTCAACACGGCCAGAGGCATTACCTAAATAAGTATCTTTGAATGAGTCAAGCTCTGTACCAGGTTAGACTAAATGATTTTTCATTATTAAAAGGAAAAGAAATAATAAGTTTAAATAAGACTTTCAAACAACAAAGAACCACGATGCGTTGAGTCAGCTGGGTTTGTTTATACTACAGCAACACGGGGAAAGCGTGCATACTTTGTAAGTACATACTCTGTTCATTTAGTATTACAAAATGGATACATACTTCAGTAAAACAAATTTGGAAAAGAAAAGGGATAAAAGTAAAAAGCAAAATGATGATTTCTACCAAGAACTGGTTGAAGTGGAGACTCACAATAGACTGGTTGAACGTGTACACAAACTAGAAATGGCTTTCAAAAATGAAATTGATGAAATAAAGAGGCAAATGCACTTGCAAAAGGAAGAGATAGAAAAACTGGGAAGGGAGGCCAATAAGAAAGACACAACCATCAGTGAACTAACAGTGGAATTGAATACGCTTAGGAAGAAAGTGAGTGAAATGGGAAGTACAGTAGTTAATCACGAGAGTGTTATGGAAGAGTTAAAAAATGACACAGAGACAATTAGACAAGCAAGCAGTCTTATGGACCAGAGCAGTGATATTGAGGAGAAGATAACACAGGTGAATGAAGCTGTGCAAAGCTACAAAAATGATGTAGAAATCACGTATGCTGAAATGGTGAAAGTAAAGAAAGACTTAGAAACAAGGTTGGAGGAAAAAAACATTAAAAAGGAAGTGAAAAGAATAATCCAAAACAATCCAAAGTTAGTCAGAGATTCAGTAGAAATAAATAAATCAATAGTAATCACTGGTATAGAAGAGGAAGAAATTAAAAACAAAATCACTAGAGACAAAAAGGAGATGGCAAATGTAATGAGCTTACCGAAAGAAGTATCAGAGGAAATCTGTAGTAAAGACATAGAGGAACACAAAAGGTTAGGGAAATACGAGAAAAGCAAGACAAGACCTCTAAAGGTGACTTTCCAGAGTGTAAACACTGTGGAAGAGATACTAAAAAATGCAAAGAATCTTATGGAAAAAGAGGAGTTCAAAAATGTATGGATAAAAAGATGCCTAACACAAGAGGAACTGGAATTACTGAAAGAGAAAAGGGAGGAAGCAAAAACAAAAAATGAGGGAAGATCAGAAGAGGACAAGAAGAAATTTTTTTACATAGTAATAGGATTGCAGGTACGAAAGTGGTACACAAACAGGATGGAAGAAAAAGGAGGAAGTTAGTAGAACCATGTCATGACAAGTATATAAACAAGATGATAAAGTTGATGTACTCAAATGTGGATGGAATGGTATCTAAATTACTAGAGATGAATGATTATGTCAGAGAAAATGAACCACAAATAATATGCCTAACTGAGACAAAATTAACACCAAGGATATCCAATGACATACTAAACTTAGAGGAATACAATATATGGAGAAGAGACAGAAATTTAAAAAAAGGAGGAGGAATTATAATATTAACTAAGAAAAATCTAAAAGTCAAGGAAATAAACCTAGATATACCATCACAAGTAGAACTGATTGCAGTAGAGATCGACACATCTGAAGGTAAAGTAATTGTAGCCAATTTGTACCTGCCACCCAGATCAAACACATGGGAAAGAGACGAATATGAGGACCTGGCAGAGAGTACAATTCAGAGTATAAGATCCTTGCTACATAAAATGGAAGAGAAATCGGAAAGAATTATACTAACTGGGGATTTCAATACAAATATAAATTGGAATACTCTAGATATAAATAGCCAAGAAAGCTGCTGGGACCAAAAGCTCCTGCATCTCGTACAAGAGTTTTTCTTAACGCAACATGTGAGGGAAACCACTAGAAAAAGAGGACTTGATGTACCTTCAGTGCTAGATCTAATATTTACTAGGCAGGAAAATGACATTGACAGTTTAATATATCACCCTCCACTCGGCAAAAGCGATCATGCAGTACTAAATTATAACTTCAGAATAGCATATGACATAGTGAACAGCACTGACAGTTACAAAAAGAGACTAAACTATAAAAAGGGACTTTATCAAGACCTAAAGAAGTATTTCTTAGAAGTTGATTGGGAAAATGAGCTTAGAGGACAAGATTTAAATGCTGTATATAAAAAATTTTGTGAATTTTATGAAATAGGAGTCCAGAAGTACATCCCACAGCACAAAGAAGCAGATAAGAAAATACAGAAATGGTTCAATACAGAATGTAAAAAATCAAAAGAAAGAAGAGATTTGTTGTGGAATAGATACAGAAGACACAATAGTGAAAGGGCATATAATAATTACAAACAGGCAAGAAACGACTATACAAGAATAAGGAGGGAAGCCCAAAAACAGTTTGAGGAGGATATAATAAATAAAAGTAGTGATCAACCAAAGCTGTTTTACAGCTATATCAGAAGCAAAACCAAAGTAAAAGATATAATACAATCCATCACGGACGAGGGAATCACTTATACACAAGAGAAAGATATTTGTGAAGCACTAAATAAGAATTTCCAATTAGTTTTTACAGAAGAAAAAAATTTTGAGAGGGACTATGTGGAACACGCATGTCCACACATACTACCAGATATACAAATAGCAGAAAAAGTAATACAGGAGGAGTTAAGTAGATTAGACAGAGGAAAAGCAAGTGGTCCTGATGAAATTTCATGTTGGGTGTTACGAGAATGTGCAAAGGAGTTAAGTAAACCATTATTTTTAATTTTCAAGAAATCTTTGAGTCAAGGGAAACTACCTGATATTTGGAAAAAAGCAAATATAGTCCCCTTATTCAAGAAAGGAAATAGACAAAATCCTCTCAGCTACCGACCAGTATCACTGACTAGTGTTGTAAGCAAGGTATTAGAAAAACTTATAAGAAAAGCTTGGGTAAATCATCTAGAAAAACACAGTATGATAACAGAAAGACAGTTTGGTTTCAGAAAAGGAAAATCATGTGTTACTAATCTGTTGAGCTACTATGACAGAGTAACAAACACAATACAGGAAAGGGAAGGATGGGTGGACAGTATCTATTTAGATTTCAAGAAAGCTTTTGACACAGAACCACACCAAAGACTTTTATGGAAGCTGTACCATCAAGGAGGAATTCGAGGCAAACTGTTTTGTTGGATGCAAGACTTTCTCATAAAAAGAGAAATGAGGACAGTACTAAGAGGAAACTACTCATCACGGAAAGAAGTGACTAGTGGAGTACCACAGGGTTTGGTGCTGGCACCAATCATGTTTCTAGTGTACATAAATGATATAAACAGTAACACTGGAAATGAGAGCTATCTGAATATGTTTGCAGATGATGCAAAAATACAAAGGAGAAGTACTAGCACAGACTCTTGTAGGGAGCTACAAGAAGAATTAATTAAACTTCATGAATGGAGTAGTACATGGCAAATGGAATTCAATGTGGACAAGTGTCATGTAATCAAGTTTGGTAAAAGTGGAAAAAGACCTGATTGGGATTATAAGTTAGGAAATAAAACCCTATACACATCAGAAAGAGAGAAAGACCTAGGTGTGATTATCAATAACAGACTATCTCCGGCTGACCACATCAGCGAGAAGGTACGGAACATGTATACACTGCTTGCAAATATGAGAATAGCATTCACATACATAAATGAAGACATGCTAAAAAGGATAATAACATCATTCATTAGACCAACCCTGGAATATGCATCAGTAGTCTGGAGTCCTCATCTCAAAAAGCATATAGACAAGATTGAAAAAGTTCAAAGGGCCGCTACAAGATGGATACCAAGCTTAAGGGACCTAAGCTACGAAGAAAGACTAAATAAACTGAATCTACCAGGACTACAGGAGAGAAGGAAAAGAGGTGACATGATAATGCTATATAAGTGCATATCAGGAAAGGAGAAAATAGACATAAATGATTACTTAACATATGGAGAAGCATCAGCAAGAGGACACTGCAGAAAACTGCATAAGAAGAGAGGTGATAAAGACGTAAGGAAATTCAGTTTCCCAAACAGAGCAATTGATCAATGGAATGCACTACCGAATGAAATAGTGTGTGCCAAAACAATTCACAGATTTAAGGATATGTACGATAAATATGGTCTAAGACACGGGACAATACGAGCTTGACTCATTCCTGTAAAGATACAATTAGGTAAGAACAATTAGGTAAGAACACACACACACACAGACCAATGTATCATGTACTGTGTATTCATTTCCTACTGCCACTGCTACACACACACAGACACACACACACACCAATATATCATGTACTCATTTCCTACTGCCACTGACACACACACACACACACACACACACACACACACACACACACACAGACCAATGTATCATGTACTGTGTATTCATTTCCTACTGCCACTGCTACACACACACACACACACACGGCATCGTCGGAGGAAGACGTCCGTTACCGGCGCTCCATACAAGCTCAACACGGCCAGAGGCATTACCTAAATAAGTATCTTTGAATGAGTCAAGCTCTGTACCAGGTTAGACTAAATGATTTTTCATTATTATAAGGAAAAGAAATAATAAGTTTAAATAAGACTGGTTGAAACAACAAAGAACCACGGTGCGTTGAGTCAGCTGCGTTTGTTTATACTACGGCAACACGCGGAAAGTGTAAATACATACTCTTCATTTAGTATTACAAAATGGATACATACTTCAGTAAACCAAATTCGGAAAAGAAAAGGGATAAAAGTAAAAAGCAAAATGATGATTTCTACCAAGAACTGGTTGAAGTGGAGACTCACAATAGACTGGTTGGACGTATACACAAACTAGAAATGGCTTTCAAAAATGAAATTGATGAAATAAAGAAGCAAATGCACTTGCAAAAGGAAGAGATAGAAAAACTGGGAAGGGAGGCCAATAAGAAAGACACAACCATCAGTGAACTAACAGTGGAATTGAATACGCTTAGGAAGAAAGTGAGTGAAATGGGAAGTACAGTAGTTAATCACGAGAGTGTTATGGAAGAGTTAAAAAATGACACAGAGACAATTAGACAAGCAAGCAGTGTTATGGACCAGAGTAGTGATATTGAGAAGATAACACAGGTGAATGAAGCTGTTCAAAGCTACAAAAATGATGTAGAAACCACGTATGCTGAAATGGTGAAAGTAAAGAAAGACTTAGAAACAAGGGTGGAGGAAAAAAACATTAAAAAGGAAGTGAAAAGAATAATCCAAAACAATCCAAAGTTAGTCAGAGATTCAGTAGAAATAAATAAATCAATAGTAATCACTGGTATAGAAGAGGAAGAAATTAAAAACAAAATCACTAGAGACAAAAAGGAGATGGCAAATGTAATGAGCTTACCGAAAGAAGTATCAGAGGAAATCTGTAGTAAAGACACAGAGGAACAACAAAAGGTTAGGGAAATACGAGAAAAGCAAGACAAGACCTCTAAAGGTGACTTTCCAGAGTGTAAACACTGTGGAAGAGATACTAAAAAATGCAAAGAATCTTATGGAAAAAGAGGAGTTCAAAAATGTATGGATAAAAAGATGCCTAACACAAGAGGAACTGGAATTACTGAAAGAGAAAAGGGAGGAAGCAAAAACAAAAAATGAGGGAAGATCAGAAGAGGACAAGAAGAAATTTTTTACAAAGTAATAGGATTGCAGGTACGAAAGTGGTACACAAACAGGATGGAAGAAAAAGGAGGAAGTTAGTAGAACCATGTCATGACAAGTATATAAACAAGATGATAAAGTTGATGTACTCAAATGTGGATGGAATGGTATCTAAATTACTAGAGATGAATGATTATGTCAGAGAAAATGAACCACAAATAATATGCCTAACTGAGACAAAATTAACACCAAGGATATCCAATGACATACTAAACTTAGAGGAATACAATATATGGAGAAGAGACAGAAACTTAAAAAAAGGAGGAGGAATTATAATATTAACTAAGAAAAATCTAAAAGTCAAGGAAATAAACCTAGATATACCATCACAGGTAGAACTGATTGCAGTAGAGATCGACACATCTGAAGGTAAAGTAATTGTAGCCAATTTGTACCTGCCACCCAGATCAAACACATGGGAAAGAGACGAATATGAGGACCTGGCAGAGAGTACAATTCAGAGTATAAGATCCTTGCTACATAAAATGGAAGAGAAATCGGAAATAATTATACTAACTGGGGATTTCAATACAAATATAAATTGGAATACTCTAGATATAAATAGCCAAGAAAGCTGTTGGGACCAAAAGCTCCTGGATCTCGTACAAGAGTTTTTCTTAACGCAACATGTGAGGGAAACCACTAGAAAAAGAGGACTTGATGTACCTTCAGTGCTAGATCTAATATTTACTAGGCAAGAAAATGACATTGGCAGTTTAATATATCACCCTCCACTCGGCAAAAGCGATCATGCAGTACTAAATTATAACTTCAGAATAGCATATGACATAGTAAACAGCAATGACAGTTACAAAAAGAGCCTAAACTATAAAAAGGGAAATTATCAAGACCTAAAGAAGTATTTCTTAGAAGTTGATTGGGAAAATGAGCTTAGAGAACAAGATTTAAATGCTGTATATAAAAAATTTTGTGAATTTTATGAAATAGGAGTCCAGAAGTACATCCCACAGCACAAAGAAGCAGATAAGAAAATACAGAAATGGTTCAATACAGAATGTAAAAAATCAAAAGAAAGAAGAGATTTGTTGTGGAATAGATACAGAAGACACAATAGTGAAAGGGCATATAATAATTACAAACAGGCAAGAAACGACTATACAAGAATAAGGAGGGAAGCCCAAAAACAGTTTGAGGAGGATATAATAAATAAAAGTAGTGATCAACCAAAGCTGTTTTACAGCTATATCAGAAGCAAAACCAAAGTAAAAGATATAATACAATCCATCACGGATGAGGGAATCACTTATACACAAGAGAAAGATATTTGTGAAGCACTAAATAAGAATTTCCAATTAGTTTTTACAGAAGAAAAAAAATTTTGAGAGGGAATATGTGGAACACGCATGTCCACACATACTACCAGATATACAAATAGCAGAAAAAGTAATACAGGAGGAGTTAAGTAGATTAGACAGAGGAAAAGCAAGTGGTCCTGATGAAATTTCATGTTGGGTGTTACGAGAATGTGCAAAGGAGTTAAGTAAACCATTATTTTTAATTTTCAAGAAATCCTTGAGTCAAGGGAAACTACCTGATATTTGGAAAAAAGCAAATATAGTCCCCTTATTCAAGAAAGGAAATAGACAAAATCCTCTCAACTACCGACCAGTATCACTGACCAGTGTTGTAAGCAAGGTATTAGAAAAACTTATAAGAAAAGCTTGGGTAAATCATCTAGAAGAACACAGTATGATAACAGAAAGACAGTTTGGCTTCAGAAAAGGAAAATCATGTGTTACTAATCTGTTGAGCTACTATGACAGAGTAACAAACACAATACAGGAAAGGGAAGGATGGGTGGACAGTATCTATTTAGATTTCAGGAAAGCTTTTGACACAGTACCACACCAAAGACTTTTATGGAAGCTGTACCATCAAGGAGGAATTCGAGGCAAACTGTTTTGTTGGATGCAAGACTTTCTCATAAAAAGAGAAATGAGGACAGTACTAAGAGGAAACTACCCATCATGGAAAGGAGTGACTAATGGAGTACCACAGGGTTCGGTGCTGGCACCAATCATGTTTCTAGTGTACATAAATGATATAAACAGTAACACTGGAAATGAGAGCTATCTGAATATGTTTGCAGATGATGCAAAAATACAAAGGAGAAGTACTAGCACAGACTCTTGTAGGGAGCTACAAGAAGAATTAAATAAACTTCATGAATGGAGTAGTACATGGCAAATGGAATTCAATGTGGACAAGTGTCATGTAAACAAGTTTGGTAAAAGTGGAAAAAGACCTGATTGGGATTATAAGTTAGGAAATAAAACCCTATACACATCAGAAAGAGAGAAAGACCTAGGTGTGATTATCAATAACAGACTATCTCCGGCTGACCACATCAGCGAGAAGGTACGGAACATGTATACACTGCTTGCAAATATGAGAATAGCATTCACATACATAAATGAAGACATGCTAAGAAGGATAATAACATCATTCATTAGACCAACCCTGGAATATGCATCAATAGTCTGGTGTCCTCAGCTCAAAAAGCATATAGACAAAATTGAAAAAGTTCAAAGGGCCGCTACAAGATGGATACCAAGCTTAAGGAACCTAAGCTACGAAGAAAGACTAAATAAACTGAATCTACCAGCACTACAGGAGAGAAGGAAAAGAGGTGACATGATAATGCTATATAAGTGCATATCAGGAAAGGAGAAAATAGACATAAATGATTACTTAACATATGGAGAAGCATCAGCAAGAGGACACTGCAAAAAACTGGATAAGAAGAGAGGTGATAAAGACGTAAGGAAATTCAGTTTCCCAAACAGAGCAATTGATCAATGGAATGCACTACCGAATGAAATAGTGTGTGCCAAAACAATTCACAAATTTAAGGATATGTACGATAAATATGGTCTAAGACACGGGACAATACGAGCTTGACTCATTCCTGTAAAGATATAATTAGGTAAGGTAAGGTAAGAACACACACACACCAATGTATCATGTACTGTGTATTCATTTCCTACTGCCACTGCTACACACACACACACACACACACACACACACACACACACACACACACAGCTGTCCCCACAACACATCAGATATTGCAGGTGTCTTGTGAAGCTCTGTTTACATACTGCCTTGTACAACAATTTTGGCCCCTCTTGGACTCTTCATGGGGTACAGGCTCAACATGTGCTGTATTTTCTTTGATGATAACAAGAGTAATATTGGTCACTTTCTCCCCCCACCTGCAACTAATTGTTCCTTTCACTTGCAGGTACGATGTTACTTGTTTCTAGTGCGTTACTTGGGTTACTTGCAAGATGGCAACATGAATACAGAGTCAGGCAGCGGTACGTGGCAGCCTAAGTTACAGAGAACCAGTGGCCCCAGTGTAGTGGCTTTCGAATTAAGGTGAGTCTTTTAGCCTTCTTAGTGCACTGACACCTTAATTTAGTCTGGCAGGCTCCAAGTGATTTTAGTCAGTAGGTCAACTCTGGAACTATTCCCCTGTGTCTGTACTTCCTACATGAAAGGAGCATTGTGGTGTGGATGTGATAGGAAGCGTTACGTGAAATACATTGAGGTGGTTTGGCTATGCGGAGAGGTTAGAGAGCGAGAGACTAACGAGGAGAGTGTATGTGAGAGGTGGAGTGGGGGTTAGGGAGGGGGAGGTTGAGGATGAGATGGAGGGATAGAGTGGAGAGGTATATGAGAGAGGGATGTGTAAGCTGGGAAAAGGGAAGTGTGAAATGGTTGGGGATAGGGTGACAAGGAGGCGACTTGTTTGTGGCCACCCCTTATGGGATTAAGGCGTCTGGCAATAGAAAGATAGATTGATTGACCTACATGAAAATTAGTGTCTTTGAGTGTGGTGTGTTCTCAGTTCAGGTCAGCGTCTTTCCTTGCCACTTCACTCCGATGATGTCTGAGTTTATTCTTGCTATTTCCAAGTGGTTTTATGCAACTCAGACCAAAAAGAAGTGTCCCTAAGTGTTGTGTCTTGGTGTGTTAAGCTGAGGTCTTTCTAAACCCTGTTGAGAATGGCAAGCACAGGACATAATTATAATCTTTTCACCTCTCTCCTCGTGTCTACATACTCTCCCATCCGTCTTTCAACTTCCTCCATGCCTCTGCTTCCCATCCACACACTAAATGCTTTCTTCTTTTGCGCCACAGCCTGTCCCACCTCTTCATTCCACCATGCTGTTCCTTGCACCCCCTTTCGTCTTCTCTTCACCCCACACACCACCTCACACATCATATTTTTCATTCTGTCACTTCCATTAGCTTCAGAGGATGTTCACCCCTGTAGCTGGGCATTTTAAAGTTGGTAGTACATCCGCATGAGGCAACTGGCGGGCAAACTACTGTAGGTCTTTCATGAAACACTTTTATTCTTACTAAATAGTTAAACAAAATGCCTCTTCATGTTTGTGTCAGTTTAAGTCCATCCACCCTTGTTGGACTACACCTGGCCATCACCCAGCTGAAAAGGGTTGGGAATCTTGGCAACTTAGAACAAATGTTGTTAAGTCACATGGATGTCAGGCGAGAAGAATAATCTAATTCCTTGTTATATGTTGGCCTTTTTCCAGTCATATTTGCTCTTAATTTCTTGAATCCAGTGCCATTGCCAGTGTTATTCTTGCCGTCTGTAGACCACTGTGTACTTAAAGGCAGCATTAACCCTTTCATGGAGGTATTTAAAATTTTGTTCTTGGTATCTCTAGACCACTTTATTCAGTTTAAAGACTACTCGTGAGCAGTTGTTGAGTAACCCTGGTCTGTCTGGTTGAGCAGACCTATCAATCACAAACAAGCAACTACCCCTGCAGGGCCGTGCCATGCAATGAACCAGTGTTTCCTTGCAGTGGACAGCACCTTGCCACTGCCAGGTGCTGGCCAGAGTATGGAGGTTGGGTTGCCAGACGGAATTTGCATCTGCATCCAGTAACAGGGACGCCATAGTAGGCTGCACATCATGCTGCTGTTTGGTGTTATGATTACCACCCAGCGTTGTACAGTAAAGGGTTGCCATGGTTACGCCATAGTAGGCTGCACATCATCATGCTGTTTGGTGTTATGATTACCACCCAGCGTTGTACAGTAAAGGGTTGCCATGGTTACCCCATAGTAGGCTGCACATCATCCTGCTGTTTGGTGTTATGGTTACCACCCAGTGTTGTAAAGGGTTGCCATGGTTACCGGAAACCAGTAGGCTTGTCACTCAGTGTAGAGCCACCTGAAGTGGAAAGAAGAGTAATAAAAAGCAACAGGAAGGACGGGAAAAGCAGGAAGAGAAGAGGCCAGACACAAAAAGGGAATGACAGGTGAAGGAAGAGGTAGGCAGCACTACATCAAGTGAGTGACCGTGGGTCAGACACCAAAAGAGAATGATGAATGAAAGAGGAAGTTGGCAGCACTACATCAGGTGGATGGATGATAGTGGCCAGCAGCCACCACTGCACCCGGGTATAGTAAAGGCATTAAAGAAGGTTATACTGTAGGCAGCACTACATCAAGTGAGTGGATGATAGTGGCCATCAGCCACCACTGCACCCGGGTATAGTAAAGGCAGTAAAGAAGGTTATACTGTAGGCAGCACTACATCAAGTGAGTGGATGGTAGTGGGCAGCAGCCACCACTGCACCCGGGTATAGTAAAGGCAGTAAAGAAGGTTATACTGTAGGCAGCACTACATCAAGTGAGTGGATGGTAGTGGGCAGCAGCCACCACTGCACCCGGGTATAGTAAAGGCAGTAAAGAAGGTTATACTGTAGGCAGCACTACATCAAGTGAGTGGATGGTAGTGGGCAGCAGCCACCACTGCACCCGGGTATAGTAAAGGCAGTAAAGAAGGTTATACTGTAGGCAGGACTACATCAAGTGAGTGGATGGTAGTGGGCAGCAGCCACCATTGCACCCGGGTATAGTAAAGGCAGTAAAGAAGGTTATACTGTAGGCAGCACTACATCAAGTGAGTGGATGGTAGTGGGCAGCAGCCACCACTGCACCCGGGTATAGTAAAGGCAGTAAAGAAGGTTATACTGTATGTAACCTCGCCAGTTTGAAGTCTGTCCTAAGCTGAATATAAACACCTGAGGCAGCAAGAATATCTGAAGCATAGGTTGGGCCACGTGGACACGATGGAGAATGAGAGACTGACTAGGAGAGTATGTGAGTGAGGTGGAGAGGGAGACCAAGAATGAGATGGATGAATGGAATGGAGAAATATAGGAGAGAAGGGGGTGTGAGTTGGAGGGAGGGAAGTCAAATGGCAGAGGACAGAGCAACGTGGAGGTAATTTGCTTGTGGCTACCCCTTACAGGATTAAGTCATGTGGTAATAGGTAGATAGATGTCACCGGATTGAAGGGGTTATATTTTCAATAGTTTACAGACAAAGCCTAATACAGTTCCATTTCTACCTATAAAGCTGGTTTGCCACTTTGCTTTAGTGGTGGAGAGGGACGCCTTCCTGTGGTGGCACTGATACATCTGGGCGGCTACACTGCATGGTTAAGTAACACCCCCAGCTACTGCCCTGCCCCCCGAAAAGCGAATGGTGGACTTAGGGAGAAGGGCAACAGATGAACATGGGGATACAACAGTATTACTACTACTATTACCACCACCACCACCACTACTACTGCTACTACTACTACTACTACTACTACTACTACTACCTAGCACTGCCAAGTTTCCCCTAATTTAGCCACATACCCACTTGCAGGGAAAAACTCCTTGTTTATTTTAAACCTCATACCTGACAATGAGACCCTCCAGTAATTAGTCAACATATTTAGTCATTATTCTCTCCCTTACTGTCTTCTCTCCAGATTTTTGTTCCGTTGCTTATCATGCGTCTTGGCATTGAATTAGTGCCATATGGTCTCTGACAGGCGCTAGGAATCCAGTATTGAATTCAGTTAAGTAGTCAGCATCTTTTAGTCATTATTCTCTCCCTTACTGTCTTCTCTCCAGTTATTTGTTCCGTTGCTTATCATGTGTCTTGGCATTGAATTAGTGCCATATGGTTTCTGACAGGCGCTAGGAATCCAGTATTGAATTCAGTTAGTCATTTTTCTCTCCCTTACTGTCTTCTCTCCAGTTATTTGTTCCGTTGCTTATCATGTGTCTTGTCTTTGAATTAGTGCCATATGATCCCTGACAGGCGCTAGGAATCCAGTATTCAGTTCAGATCCACCTTATTCTAACTGTTGGTATTCGTCCCCAGGTGGCATGGTGGTTGTGTGGAGCAGTTTGGTGCTGAATAGTGGCGAAACGTGATGGGTTAAAGGCAGATGGACGACTCGTTATCATGGCAACCACCTGATGCTTTCCGTGAGCATTTTCTTTGTAATAGACTTTCATTTTTACTTTTGTTTTTTGTAAGCTTATTCATATATTCGACAGATTTTATTATTATGTACTAGTGGTAAAATATATAGGCCTTTTCAATTTGTCAACTTTTTTTTTATCTGTCTATCTATCGCTTGACACCTTAATCCCGTAAGAGGTGGCCACAAACAAATTGCTTCCATGTCGCCCTGTCCTCCGCCATTTCGCTGCCCTGCTCCCAACTCACATCCCCTTCTCTCATATACCTCTCCACTCCATCTCATCCTTGGCCTCCACCTCTCTCACATACACTCTCCTCGTTAGTCTTTCGCTCTTTATCCTCTCCAACCTCTTGATAATACTGGCAAGTCATGATGGTTGGGTGGGTTGCAGTGATGTAAGTGGCTGCCCGTGGCTTAGAGAGAGAGAGAGAGTAGGAGAAGAAACTGAAGCATGGTTAAGAGATGTGATTTAGAGAGAATGAGAGAGAGAGAGAGAGAGAGAGTGTCCATGAGTTAGAGTAGAAGAAACTGCAGTATAATGAAGAGATATTATTTAGAGAGAGAGAGAGAGTGAGTGGGAATACCCATGAGTTAGAGCAGTGGTTCATGCACATCTAGCCATGACCGCGACGCCACTGTAAGGTTGGAAAAAGGACAAAATTAGCATCATTACGCGTTATTTTAGTTATAGAAATTTAAAGTCTTAATTTGAACCCAAACATCCACTTCTGAAATAATATTTTGTCACATTCCACAAAGACGAACTAAAATTGTTTTTTATCAACTGATAAATTGATTTTAATGGGGGCCTTGGGCCAGGATCTCGCTGGTAAGCTTCTCCATTCGTGGCTCAGTCGTAGAAAGTGCTACCCTCAAATCATGTTCAGGCTGCAGCCAATTTCTGCTTTTCGTTTTGTTAGCAGCCAGATATGCAAACCCTGATCCGCACAGATAGGTTGTAACGAACGGCAACAGCACTTTCACAGCCTCACTGCCGAGGACTGGTTTCTCCTTCACAGTAGTCCAGAACACTGCTAGTGACTGTTTCATCATGTTGCACCTCGATGAGCTCCTCTTACAGATTTGGGATTTTTTTTTTTTTTTTTTTTTTAATGCGAGGAAGAAGGAACCAAAGGCCATGAGCCCGCAGTAACAGTTCCCTCCAAGAGAAAAACAAAATACAACAGAGAGCCAAATTCAAGATCCGATCATTTTGAGATGCCTGGACACACTACGTTTGAAAGACTGGAGATCATAGGCAGCAGGAAATACAGACAAAGGGAGACAGTTCCAGAGCTGACCTGTTGCATAAATGAAAGACTGGGAGTAACGGTTAACTCTTGCATTAGAGAGTTGGACAGAAAAGGGATGAGAGTTTGCTGCCAGACGGGTGCTACGCGCCCGTCGTAGAGGTGGAGGAATGCAAGCAGACAGTTCAGAGGAGCAGTGACCATTAAAGTAGCGATAGAAAAGAGATAAAGATGCAACAGTGCGGCGAAGAGACAGAGGTTGAAGGGAGTCAGTAAGAGGAGGAGAGTTAATGAGACGAAAAGCCTTTGACTCCACCCTATTGAGAAGAGCTGTATGTGGGGAGCCTCCCCACACATGAGAGTTGTACTCCACACAGGGGCGGATAAAACCCCTGTATAGAGTCAACAATTGTGCAGGGGTAAAGAAAGAGCGAAGTCGGCTTAGCACACCCAATCTCTTGTAAGCAGATTTTACAAGAGATGTAATATGATCTTTCCAAGATAAGTCCCGAGTAAATGAAACCCCAAGCATGTTCAAGGATGATGCAGGATTAAGCTGAATATTATTAAACATTAGTGGGTATACCTGTGGAAGACTTTGTCGGGTTGATAGGTGTAAGAACTGAGTCTTAGATGCATTAAAGACAACCATATTATTTTTACCCCAGTCAGAGACATGAGCCAAGTCAGACATTAGGTGTGCCATAGCCTCATCCCTTGTTTCTTGAAGTAACTGTTGAGATGGGCGTTGCGGGAACCGAATGGAAAGGTGAAGGGTGGAGTCATCAGCGTATGAGTGGATAGGGTTAGATGTACAGCTTAGAAGATCATTGATGAATAAAGGGAAGAGAGTTGGTGATAGGACAGAGCCCTGAGGAACACCACTGTTGATACATCTAGGAGAAGAACGATGGCCGTCTACAACAGTGGCTATAGAACGACCAGAAAGGAAGCTAGCGATGAAGGCACAGATAGAAGGATAGAAACCGTAGGAGGGCAGTTTGGAAATTAAAGATTTATGCCAGACTCGATCGAAAGCCTTTGAGATGTCAAGTGCAATGGCAAACTTTCGCCAAAGTCCCGAAAGGAGGATGACCAGGAGTCTGGAAGGTAGGTGAGAAGATCGCCAGTGGAGCGTCCCTGACGGAACCCATACTGACGATCGGAAAGAAGGTTGTGATAGGAAAGATGCCTTAAAATTTTTCTATTAAGAATTGACTCAAAAACTTTTGAAATACAGGACGTTAAAGCAATTGGACGATAGTTGGAGGGTTGGGAATGGTCACCCTTCTTTGGGACTGGCTGAATGAGAGCAAACTTCCAGCAAGAAGGAAAGGTACAAGTTGACAGACAAAGGCGAAAGAGTTTGCCTAGGCAGGATGTAAGCACAGAAGCACAGTTCTTGAGAACAACAGGAGGGACCCCATCAGGCCCATATGCCTTGTTAGTACTGAGGCCAGTGATGGCAGAAAATACATCAACTGAAGAAATTTTAATGTCAGCCATGAGGAAGTCAGAGGGGGGAAGTGAGGGAGGAACAGCACCGGAATCGTCTAAGGTGGAATTGGAGGAGAAAGTCTGTGCGAAGAGATCTGCTTTATCAGTAGAAGAAATAGCTACAGAACCATCAGAGTAGAAAAGAGGAGGGAAGGATGATGAGGTAAAGTTGTTAGAAAGATTTTTGGCAAGGTGCCAGAAGGAGCGGGAAGAATTCGAGTTGGAGAGTTGAGAGCATTTGGTATGGATGAAATTATTTTTAGTAGAGCGAAGAACAGACTTAGCACGATTCCGGGCAGAAACGTAAAGATTATGTGATTCAGGGGTGGGTTGGCTCCGGTACCTTTTGTAGGCCTTCTCCTTGTTGCGGACAGCATTAGAACAAGCGTGATTAAACCAAGGCTTTCTTGCATTAGTCAAAGGATATGAGAAAGGAATGTATGCTTCCATGCCCGAGAGAATAACCTCCGTAATGCGCAAGGCACACTCAGATGGCTCACGGCCATGGAAGCAATAATCATTCCAGGGAAAATCAAAGAAGTACTGCCTGAAGGCCTCCCAGTCCGCAGCTCCAAAATGCCACAGACGACTCTTCTTCTGAGAGGTCTTCGACGTGGACATCGAAGGGTCTGCGCACCCATTGGTATTTCTCATGCAACTCTTCATCCGGAATATATCTGTCAAACTCCTCACTCAATTTCTCAAGGTGCTCAACAATGACACTTTGTTCGTCCTCAAGCGTGACGTCTTCATCTTCCTGAAAAAGGTTCAAGAGTGGAAAGGATGCAGTTTTCTCCCACTCAATCGTTCCCTTCCACGACCTCAGTTTCGCCTTGAATGCCTTGAGCTTTTCTGACACAAAGAGACGAGTTTTTTCTTTTCCTTGCGTGGATATATTCAACAAATTTAACACTGTAAGTATGTCTGTTGAATGTGCCAGTTTAAGCAACCACCTTGGTTCTGCAAGCCTTGATGCTAGTGCATGTTTCTTCTCGTTCAAGATGATTTCAACCTCTGCACGCATTTCAAACACTCTCTGGAGCACTTTCCTTCGGGACAGCCACCTGACAGAGTAGTAAAGCAGGTGTTCATATTCCGACCCCATATCAGAGCACATCTGACTGAACAGCCTGGAATTCAGAGCTGATGGTTTAATAAAATTCACATCACAGAGTTAAGCTCAAATGACAGTTTCCGGGAGGCAAGGTTTTCCCGGTGGAGCAGACAATGAGTCACTATCACTTCGGGGTTGACTTGTTTCACCCTAGCGGTGAAACCCTGATGTGCCCCTAGCATTGCAGGTGCACCGCCCGTGCACACACTGAAGCACTGATCCCAGCTGAGGCCTTCTTTCTTGATGAAGCTGTCAACCAACTTGAACAGATCTTCACCTGTTGTTGTCGTCTCCAGACGTTTACAGAACAGGAATTTCTCTTCCATGTCATTCTTCCCTTGGCACCGCACATACACCAAGAGCTGTGCATCGTCACTGACGTCAGTTGACTCATCCAACTGCAGGCTGAAGTTTCCGCTCCTTGTTGGCAGCCACTACCTGTTCTTTGATATCTTCCGACATCTCTTGAATCCGTCGGCTAATTTTGTTGTCTGACTGGAATAGTTTTTTTTTTCTTTCTTTCTTTCACAGCATCATCTCCGAAAATAGTACAAACCACATCAAGGACTGCTGGCGTCACCAACTTTTCCCCAGGTGTATGTGGCTGTTTACACCTAGCAATTCTTTTTGCAGCCAGATAGGATGCAATTGCTGCTTGTCGAACATAATACACTCCTGTGTTCATAGGGGTGTCCAACCGCTGACTCTTCAGTTGTTCTTCTTTCCTCTTCAAATACTGGCGGTCTTTCCCCGCAGCGTCGGGTGTTTTCCGTGGAGATGGCGCTCGAGCTTGTTTTCTTTAAGCGACTCATGGCTGAGCACTTCCCCACATCTAACACATTGAGGTTTTTCGATCCCACGATCGATGAGAAGCGTAAACCCAATATCAAGGAATTCTTCTTTGTACACCCGCTTTCTGGACATCACTGAAGAATCTGAAAAGATTTTTATACTCGCTTAATAATAAATCAGACAAAAGATGCTACTTGGTACCGTACGCCAGGAGGGGAGAGGGGAAGGAGCCAAGGAAAGAGGAGGAGGGGAGGAGGCCAAGGAAAGAGGAGGAGGGGAGGAGGTCAAAGAAAGAGGAGGAGGGGAGGAGGTCAAGGAAAGAGGAGGAGGGGAGGAGGTCAAGGAAAGAGGAGGAGGGGAGGAGGTCAAGGAAAGAGGAGGAGGGGAGGGGGCCAAGGAAAGAGGAGAAGGGGAGAGGGCCAAGGAAAGAGGAGAAGGGGAGAGGGCCAAGGAAAGAGGAGGAGGGGAGGGGGCCAAGGAAAGAGGAGGAGGGGAGAGGGCCAAGGAAAGAGGAGGAGGGGAGAGGGCCAAGGAAAGAGGAGAAGGGGAGAGGGCCAAGGAAAGAGGAGAAGGGGAGAGGGCCAAGGAAAGAGGAGGGGACGACAAGGAAAAAGGAGGGGGAGGAATAAAGAGGATGGGGAGGGGGGCAAGGAAAGAGGAGGAGGGGAGGAGGTCAAGGAAAGAGGAGGAGGGGAGGAGGTCAAGGAAAGAGGAGGAGGGGACGACAAGGAAAAAGGAGGGGGAGGAATAAAGAGGATGGGGAGGGGGGCAAGGAAAGAGGAGGAGGGTGAGGGGACATGGAAAAAGGAGAGGGAGGAGTAAAGAGGAGGAGGGGAGGGGTATCTTTCGTGCAATATTTCGTCGGCAAGTGAAGTATTCAGTTTCTTTCTCATATTTACCTAGGAATTTTAAAGAAAGACTGAGTGAAACCTATACAGCACATTGCACTTCAATATACGGGTAAAAATACATCAACTTACCGACAGAAGATGAACAAGTTGGTAAAGAGTGTTTGCCGTTACCACCATACAGCTGGAGTGGTGGCCTGGCAGACTGGACGTGGACGGTTCACCTTTGCAGGACACAAGATGCTGTTCACGTACCAAACGCGTACGACACTCAGGGATACCAACATTGAATATACATTCGTATAATTTTATATAAATAACTATATACATAAGTACATAAATAAGAATCAACAAATACGTTTATATATTTTTCTTTACTACGAATTCCGCCAGAAGTCTACGGATTTTTCGCTGATTTTTTTTACTAACTCGCTGTATGGCTGTGGACGGAGGCACGTCTCATACATGTCTGGCCACTTTATCAGCAGTATTTAACACGATACCCAGATTCCTCAACCAATATGTGAATATATGCTGCAAACATCACATAATCGGGAATTGAACATATTTGATATTTTGAGGGTTTGGCGACCCCAGGGTTGGGAAAGGGGGAGTTAGAGAGTAAAAGGAACTGCAGCATGGTTAAGAGATGTGATATATATATATATATATATATATATATATATATCCGGTATACATGTAGAGAGAGAGAGAGAGAGAGAGAGAGAGAGAGAGTGCCCATGAGTTAGAGAGAGTGAAGAAGAAACTGCAGTATGGTTAAGAAATTTGATTTAAAGAGTAAGTGAGTGAGTGAGAGCGCCCATGAGTTAGAGTAGAGGAAGAAACTTCAGTGTGGTTAAGAGATGTGACTTGGAGAGAGAGTGGGAGTGGGAGTGGCCATGGGTTAGTGTAGAGGAAAAAGAAATTGCAGCATTGTTAAGATACAGCCTATGATTTGGAGAGAGTGAGAGTGCCAATGAGTTAGAGACGAAGAAGAAACTGCAGCATGGATAAGAGATGTGATTTAGAGAGAGAGGGAGTGAGAGTGCCCATGAGTTAGAGAGAGAGAGAGAGAGAGAGAGAGAGAGGGAGGGGAGAGAAGAAGAAGAAGAAGCTGCAGCATGGTTAATAGATGTGATTGATGAACAAGTGACGATGGCAGGACCAGTTGTTACCGTGGCAGTCAGTTCACAGTATAATTAAGCCTGTTGTTTATGTATCATGTTGGTGTTGTCACTGACCACACTCCTGTGTCTAGTGTTGTAAGGTATATTTGGCAACACAATACCGGGTCTTTCTACTAGCACGGTTTCTGTTTAAATACCATCATCATTATTCTTACCGCCTTCACCACCACCACCACCATCACCATTATTGTCATCATCATCATCATCATCTCCTCCTCCTCCTCCATCATCATCATCATCATCATCATCGGCGACGTCTTGTTCCCCCTGGCTGTTTGAATCTGGCATAAATGTTTCTGGTGCTGCCTCATCCTATCGCTAAGTAGGATAGTTAGCATGATGGTAGTAGTATAGTATAAGCTAATTTTCATACAGTTAATGTGTCCTGCAGTATTTATTATTACGTGTCAACAAGTGGGTTGGTGGAGGGTTAGTGCCCCTCCCCGTAAAACAAATAACTCAAAGTCTAATGGCCACCCCTTATGGGAATATGGCGTCTGGCAATAGATAGATAGATAGATTATTATTATTATTATTATTATTATTATTATTATTATATTACAACAGTCAGTCACAGCCCGAATACTTAGTTGTGGTTACGTGAAATTCGAATGAGTCTCCTTGGTTACTAGTCAGATCAACCCCCCCCGCCCCCCAACCTGTATACTAGGTCGTGTTTACGTGAAATTCGATGAGCCTTAGTTATGGGGTAATGTGAATCTCCTTGGTTACTAGTCAGATCAACCCTCCAAACTGACTACACTTGGCTATCAGCCGAACTGAAATGGGTTAGGGATCATTATCAGGTTGGAATTGGGATAGGGATCATTATCTATCTATTGCCAGACGCCTTAACCCGTAAGATGTGGCCACAAACAAATCGCCTCCACGTCGCCCTGTCCCCCGCCATTTCACTGCCCTGCATCCAGCTCACATCCCCCTCTCTCAGATACCTCTCCACTCCATCCCTCCATCTCATCCTCGGCCTAAACCTCGCTCACACACTCTCCTCGCTAGTCTCTCTCTCCCCATCCCCACCAAATGGCCAAACCACCTCTGTGTATTTCTCCTAACGCTGTCTATCACATCCACATCCACACCAGTATCTCAGGCGACAGGCAGAGAGAAAGTTACCGTAGATAATACCTGTGAAAGATGATTATAGTTGGTGCACCTTAACTTGGTGCAAAATGTTGTCCTTTGGCAGCTTATTTCACGTAGCCGGTGGCTGTGTGTGTGTGTGTGTGTGTGTGTGTGTGTGTGTGTGTGACTACCATAATACAAAGATAAACAAGACATGGTGTAGTGCACATCTACATACATACATACATACATCACACATATATACGGTACATACGTCTATGTGTGTGTGTGTGTGTGTGTGTGTGTGTGTGTGTGTGTGTTCTTACCTTACCTAATTGTTCTTACCTAATTGTATCTTTACAGGAATGAGTCAAGCTCGTACTGTCCCGTGTCTTAAACCATATTTATCATACATATCCTTAAATTTGTGAATTGTTTTGGCACACACTATTTCATTCGGTAGTGGATTCCATTGATCAATTGCTCTGTTTGGGAAACTGAATTTCCTTACGTCTTTATCACCTCTCCTTATGCAGTTTCTTGCAGTGTCCTCTTGCTGATGCCTCTCCATATGTTAAGTAATCATTTATGTCTATTTTCTCCTTTCCTGATATGCATTTATATAGTATTATCATGTCACCTCTTTTCCTTCTCTCCTGTAGTGTTGGTAGATTCAGTTTATTTAGTCTTTCTTTGTAGCTTAGGTCCCTTAACCCTATTCGGTGCAACCCTTGGCGATTTCCCACACTTACGACCCTAGTATCGAGAAAAGAATCTTGAGTAATATTATTGGTTGGACGAAGTGAAAGGAACGCATTCGGACACGTCGGCGCCGTTGCAAGGCAAGCGCCGCCAAACATATCGTACCGCACCCGCGCGCACTGAAACACACACACACACACACACACACACACACATACACACGTTTAACTATTATCAAATTTAAAATTAATGTAAATATCAAATGATAAAATATTTTACCATTCACCAACGCTTATCATGTTTGCCATATATGAAAGCCGTAGGCTATATTTTCAGTCTGAGGGCTGCAGTATCAATAAACCGTTTACTGTTGTCTCTCACACACACACCGTCCATAACATGGAAGTTGATAGCTTACACATCTTCCTCATCATCATCACCACCCTTCCTCCCTCACACTCACCACCTCCCATCTTCCTCACCACCACCTTCCCTCCCTCCATCACCCTCACACTCATCACTATATTCCCTTCTACCATACTCTCCGTCTCACTACCACCGCTTTTTTCTCACCACCATCTCTCTCTCACTCGCCACCGCTAATACTCTCTCTTTCTTCCTCACCTTCATAACTCCTAAACCCACTTTCAGTGGATTTACTACTAGGTAGACTAGTTGATGGAGAGGTAGCTATTAGTCAAGGAAATCTAATAATGTAAGCATGTAAATAATACCTGGTTATACATACGAGTATTTTTTTTTATGCAAGAAAGAAGGAACCAAAGGGCAGGACCTGCAAAGTGCTCCCTCCAAGAAAAAAACGACAGCAGAGCCAAATTCAAGATCAGTTCATTTCGAGATGCCTGGACACACTGTGTATGAAAGACTGGAGACCGTAGGCAGTAAAAAAAAAACAGAGATGGAGACAATTCCAGAGTTGACCTGTTGCATACATGAATGACTGGAGCAACTGTTAACTCTTGCATTAAAGAGTTGGACAGAAAAGGGCTGAGTTTGTTGCTAAGACGGGTGCTGCGTGCCTGCTGTGGTGGTGGAGGGATGCAAGCAGACAGTTCAGAGGAGCAGTGACCATTGAAGTGGCGATAGAAAAGAGACTGATGCAACAGTGCCGCGAAGAGACAGAGGTTGAAGGGAGCCAGTAAGAGGAAAGTTAATGAGACGAAAAGTCTCCGACTCCATCCTGTTGAGAAGAACTGTGTGTGAAGCCTCCCCACACATGACAGCTGTGCTCTACACAGGAGCGAATAAAACCCGTGTATAAAGTCAACAACTGTGCAGGGCCGTGGGTTAGGGCTTCCTGACTAAAACCTCCCTAAGTGAAGAGTCCAGTCCTGCTGTGGACTAAAAATGGAAAGTTCATAATGATGATGATGAGAATACTACCATATATTTCTTTCTAATGACTGAATATAATATTTAGCTACGCGAGTTTCAGCCACACCCAAAAAGTGTGTAACCTGGATACGGGACGAGGACCCAACTCGCCATGTATCCCACCAACCACTTTCCCCAACCTCCTCCCTTTAGAAAGTAGTTATTTTTCAAATGTCATTACAACTATATAATAATGAATTTATAGAAGTAAAAGATTATTCTTATTAATTTTACACGTGTGGGGTGAGGACTGAGTTGGTGCGTGAGGACTGTGTTGGTGTGTGAGGACTGTGGTGGTGTGTGAGGATTGTGTTGATGAGTGAGGACAGTGGTGGTGTGAGGACTGGTGGTGTGTGAGGACTGTGTTGGTGTGTGACGATTGCGTTGGTGTGTGAGGACTGGGTTGGTGGGTGAGGACTGTGGTGGTGTGTGAGGACTGTAGTGGTGTGTGAGGACTGTGCTCGTGTGTGAGGTCTGTGGTGGTTTGTGAGGATTGTGTTGGTGTGTGAAATATAATCTATTCGTGAGAACAAAACAGACTCGACCTTCTCATGGACCCACTTCACGTATAACTAAGGAGTGAGAAACAGGTAGACCTTTATCATACAAATGGATGGCGAGTGAGAAAGGGCCGGGGAGTACAGGAGGTAGATAAGGCAGAAGGCGGTAGATGTACGGGAGATAAATGCTTGAAAAGGCATACATATTGCATAATAAATGCAAAATTCCACATCAACAGCCTTGTGCCTTACCTACCTCCTATTCTGCCTGCCCCTCTGTTGTATAATAAAGGTCTACCTGCTTCTCACTCCTTACAGCTGAAGGAGGTCCTTGAGAAGGCTGAATCTGTTGTCACCAATATATTATATAGGTATTTCTAAATCTGAGTACTGCAAATTAAAATTGAAGGGCACAGAGAAATATTTAGTTATAACCAATTATTCAAAGGGCACGGTAGCTCTATCTGCTCATGCTACGCCCCAAGGAGTATTCAGAGCAATGCAATAACAAATATTCAATTATGAATAGTTATACCCAAAACATCATCAGTATACAGTATAAATCAATGGTTATTCAGTGGGGCAGTCAATCCCAAAATACCGACAAATTAGTCAGTAGACTGTCCTTCTGATGTCAGTTTATTAGTAATTTCCCACTGGTCAATCACTAGCCTATCACTGAGACCTTTGTCGGTCAGCCAGTCAGTCTCTCCAGAAGTCAGTCCCTTGATCCTCTGTTAGTTGTCACCACGAGAAAATGCAGCTGCCAGCCAAAGCTCCGTACATGCGGGATCACCATTAAATTCTTACGAGTAGACTGTTAACCAGGAAACGTGCCAGTCTTTGGATTACTGAATCGCTTAGGGCAGCCTGTAGCTTCCTGGTTAAACCCTATATCTCTTGTAACCGGAGAACAAGCTGTTCCCTGGGTAATGCACAGGCACAGTGTGGATATGAGGGGTTAGGTCCAGAGCCTTGCCTGGCGCTTTCAAGGGAGACAGCAGTCAATCAGGCCCCAGCTCCTTCTCTACACTGCGAGACCATGCTTCATTTCAGCTGATCCACCCCCTGTTGCATCGACCCCTGGTAAGTTAAAAAGATCCCGGGTGCCAATTAACTAACAGGGCCCTCAGTGACCCACAGCCCGTCACAGGTCGAAAGAGTAGTAACCGTTAACTTGGGGCTATCCATGCCTATGCTCCTATGTATTTTCCGGCGGTATTTGATCCTACGCACTCGAACATCCTTTTTACTCTACACTTACAACTAATATAAGTAAGCCGGAGGATTCTTATGCTGCAAGATCCTCACCTTCCGTATCTCTATTTACATCTATCATATAAGGAAATTTTTAAACAAAAATATAATCCGTATATAACGTAAACTCAGTCATAATCTATATTCACAGACATGCATATTCATTCTTAATTTCCAAAACAAGACTTTCACTGATTGGGCATGTTACTATAGCATTTCATACATACTTTATTTCAATTCTGATCACGTGTGCTTGTGACATACTTGACATTGTTTCGAGGACGATTTTGCTTTGGGGCGATTCTGAGTGTATCCTGGACCATAAAAAGACTCCAGGCATGAATGACACTTGTGCTGCTTGCCTGACCTATTCTCATGTGTTACTTCTGGGACGGCCTCCTCTACATCTCCCTGTCCGAGCATCAGCTTCATCTTAGCTATTGTATTCCTGGTCAGACCACAAGCCTGAACTTTTCTTCTTTCAATTTGCAGATTACACAATGCCTTCACTAACTGCCAGCCATAGGAGATTGAAGCAATTTTTCTTGGGTCCTGATTATTATATAACGAATAAATTGTCTGTGAATTTACTCTGGCAGTGTTGACAATGTAGCCAAGGGCATTCACTGTCCATCTTCTAGATTTAGTGTGTACTGTATGAAAACTTATTTTCTGATCCATAATGTCAGTGCCTCCTTTAGTGAAATCATACAATTTATATATATATATATATATATATATATATATATATATATATATATATATGTATATTTTCAAATCATCATCCTTGGTAATGCCTAATATAGGGGAAACTGTGCTCAGAAGTAACACATCTTTCTTACCTTTGCTTTTGGTGGGTGTTACATAGGATTCAGTGTCATTTCCTCCCCGTGTTTCTTCCAGTAAACTTGGTATGACCTATCTTCCCTTTCTGTGACTATCTCTGGTGGTATGCCTTTCCTAGTAGAATCTATAGTACCTAAGGCTGAGATACCTTGTGTTTGAAGACACTCCAACAACTCTATACTGGTGTACAATCTATCCAGGCTAATAATCCTACCTCTAAGGTCGACTGAGTCTTGTAACTGACTTACCAGAGCTTTCACTGTTGGGACTGTACCGCGTATGTACTGTGGTCCTGGCTCTCCAGGTTTACCTGAATATACAGCTGTCCTAAAGGTAAATGGATATCTAACAGCATTAATAGATTTATATTGGAGGCCATAGAGTACGGGTTTGCTCTTATTGCAGTCTGAACCCTATTTGTGTTCTGCACCCATACAACGTTTCATCAGTGGTCAACAAGTCACCTGGCTCTAACACTGAGCAACAACAATTACTGAACTGTTCAAAAAGCTCCCTGATTGCTGCAAACCGATCGTGTACCCATCTCTGGTGTCTGGTATCAATGTTGATCGTGTACCCATCTCTGGTGTCTGGTATCAATGTTGATCGTGTACCCATCTCTGGTGTCTGGTAGCAAAGTTGATCGTGTACCCATCTCTGGTGTCTGGTATCAATGTTGTTAAAAGTTATGTCGGCATGTAAGAAACCAAATCGTTTTACTGACATGACGGCTTCAAATATTGGGTGACCAAACCCTTCCATGAAGAGACGATTATAGCAATATTTATTTTGTCCCAACAAACCTCTTCGATAGAGCAGGCCAAAAAAGCTTTTCAATTCTATGGCATCAGTCATCTTGACGTGTGTTGGTATTTCAGCAGTCAGTATTAGAAATTTCGGTAATTATGCCTTGTGTTAGCATGGGTTACAATACCATCAATCATATTAGATGTTATAAACAACTCCCATGCCATTATTTCTGTATTAGCTGACCTTCCCTCTCCTAACAAAACATCCTTCACTAGGCAATACTTTCTCAACAGGCCTACCTTCTGTATGATTGGTCCATATTATTGACTTACCGATATCTAATTTTCTCTGGGGTTTCTCTAAAATGCAGGTATATTCCCTGAGCTCGTGTGGCAGGACAAATTCGTCATAATTATGTTTGTTCAAGCACTGGTCCAAAGAACTGATTAATCTATTTTTCACCAGTGGCTTTCTGTTTCTGAGTGGTACCCACTCTTCTTCATTTTGTCAACATTCTGATCATCATCTACATCGTCGCCCTCAGCTACTCTATCCAAGGCAAGGTCATCATCATCATCATCGCCAACTACCTCTTCCAAGTAATCTTCGACTGGGTCAACATAGTCGAAAATAAAAGCAATGACTACGTCCGTCGGCACATCCACCCCGTCCCCTAATTAATGCCTAACTAACCGTCATCCAGCACGCCTACACGAGAGCCGCGAGGTTTGTGTGTGTGTGTGTGTGTGTGTGTGTGTGCACATTACAATGCACGTGTGTGTATCTGTGTGCACAATACAATGCACATGTGTGTATCTGTGTGTATGTGTACGAACAACCATTTCATTGGGTATGAGGAGTCATAGAGAAAAAACAATGAATAATACATAGATAATAAAATTAGTGAATGAAATAACTATTTCACTAAGTATGAGGAGTCATAAAGTATGAACAATGAATAATACATAGAAAATAAAGTAGTTTTAATGAAAATAGGAAAAGTATCGTACGTCTGGAAGCTGTGTTGATGCCCGTTAGGCTTGCGTAGGCTAAGGTCCCAGATATTTCTCTCATCTTCGAGCGTTTTCTTTTTGTTTAGCGCTCTCCACGGGGAAAAATCGTTAATTTTAGAGAAAACGCTCGTTTCAACCCAGTTTTTTTCGCTCAGAATCACTATTTTGTTGTGTTTCCAGTAATTTAACAAGAAAATAATCGTGAGACCATGCATTGCTTACAAACTAGAGTTTATTGGCAAAAATTAGTTAGGGCGTATCAAAAATGATACGGGCTGCACCGAATAGGGTTAAGCTTGGTATCCATCTTGTAGCGGCCCTTTGAACTTTTTCAATCTTGTCTATGTGCTTTTTGAGATGAGGACTCCAGACTACTGATGCATATTCCAGGGTTGATCTAATGAATGATGTTAGTATCCTTCTTAGCATGTCTTCATTTATGTATGTGAATGCTATTCTCATATTTGCAAGCAGTGTATACATTTTCCGTACCTTCTCGCTGATGTGGTCAGCCGGAGATAGTCTGTTATTGATAATCACACCTAGGTCTTTCTCTCTTTCTGATGTATATAGGGTTTTATTTCCTAACTTATAATCCCAATCAGGTCTTTTTCCACTTTTACCAAACTTGATTACATGACACTTGTCCACATTGAATTCCATTTGCCATGTACTACTCCATTCATGAAGTTCATTTAATTCTTCTTGTAGCTCCCTACAAGAGTCTGTGTTAGTAATTCTCCTTTGTATTTTTGCATCATCTGCAAACATATTCAGATAGCTCTCATTTCCAGTGTTACTGTTTATATCATTTATATACACTAAAAACATGACTGGTGCCAGCACTGAACCCTGTGGTACTCCACTAGTCACTTCTTTCCATGATGAGTAGTTTCGTCTTAGTACTGTCCTCATTTCTCTTTTTATGAGAAAGTCTTGCATCCAACAAAACAGTTTGCCTCGAATTCCTCCTTGATGGTACAGTTTCCATAAAAGTCTTCGGTGTGGTACTGTGTCAAAAGCTTTCTTGAAATCTAAATAGATACTGTCCACCCATCCTTCCCTTTCCTGTATTGTGTTTGTTACTCTGTCATAGTAGCTTAACAGATTAGTAACACATGATTTTCCTTTTCTGAAACCAAACTGTCTTTCTGTTATCATACTGTGTTCTTCTAGATGATTTACCCAAGCTTTTCTTATAAGTTTTTCTAATACCTTGCTTACAACACTGGTCAGTGATACTGGTCGGTAGTTGAGTGGATTTTGTCTATTTCCTTTCTTGAATAAGGGGACAATATTTGCTTTTTTCCAAATATCTGGTAGTTTACCTTGACTCAAGGATTTCTTGAAAATTAAGAATAATGGTTTACTTAACTCCTTTGCACATTCTCGTAATACCCAACATGAAATTTCATCAGGACCACTTGCTTTTCCTCTGTCTAATCTACTTAACTCCTCCTGTATTACTTTTTCTGCTATTTGTATATCTGGTAGTATGTGTGGACATGCGTGTTCCACATAGTCCCTCTCAAAATTTTTTCTTCTGTAAAAACTAATTGGAAATTCTTATTTAGTGCTTCACAAATATCTTTCTCTTGTGTATAAGTGATTCCCTCGTCCGTAATGGATTGTATTATATCTTTTACTTTAGTTTTGCTTCTGATATAGCTGTAAAACAGCTTTGGTTGATCACTACTTTTATTTATTATATCCTCCTCAAACTGTTTTTGGGCTTCCCTCCTTATTCTTGTATAGTCGTTTCTTGCCTGTTTGTAATTATTGTACGCCCTTTCCCTATTGTGTCTTCTGTATCTATTCCACAACAAATCTCTTCTTTCTTTTGATTTTTTACATTCTGCATTGAACCATTTCTGTATTTTCTTATCTGCTTCTTTGTGCTGTGGGATGTACTTCTGGACTCCTATTTCATAAAATTCACAATATTTTTTATATACAGCATTTAAATCTTGTCCTCTAAGCTCATTTCCCAATCAACTTCTAAGAAATACTTCTTTAGGTCTTGATAATTTCCCTTTTTATAGTTTAGGCTCTTTTTGTAACTATCATTGCTGTTTACTATGTCATATGCTATCCTGAAGTTATAGTTTAGTACTGCATGATCGCTTTTGCCGAGTGGAGGGTGATATATTAAACTGTCAATATCATTTTCTTGCCTTGTAAATATTAGATCTAGCACTGAAGGTACATCAAGTCCTCTTTTTCTGGTGGTTTCCCTCACATGTTGCGTTAAGAAAAACTCTTGTACGAGATCCAGGAGCTTTTGGTCCCAACAGCTTTCTTGGCTATTTATATCTAGAGTATTCCAATTTATATTTGTATTGAAGTCCCCAGTTAGTATAATTCTTTCCGATTTCTCTTCCATTTTATGTAGCAATGATCTTACACTCTGAATTGTACTCTCTGCCAGGTCCTCATATTCGTCTCTTTCCCATGTGTTTGATCTGGGTGGCAGGTACAAATTGGCTACAATTACTTTACCTTCAGATGTGTCGATCTCTACTGCAATCAGTTCTACTTGTGATGGTATATGTAGTTTTATTTCCTTGACTTTTAGATTTTTCTTAGTTAATATTATAATTCCTCCTCCTTTTTTTAAATATCTGTCTCTTCTCCATATATTGTATTCCTCTAAGTTTAGTATGTCATTTGATATCCTTGGTATTAATTTTGTTTCAGTTAGGCATATTATTTGTGGTTCATTTTCTCTGACATAATCATTCATCTCTAGTAATTTAGATACCATTCCATCCACATTTGAGTACATCAACTTTATCATCTTGTTTATATACTTGTCCTGACATGGTTCTACTACCTTCCTCCTTTTTCTTCCATCCTGTTTGTGTACCACTTTCGTACCTGCAATCCTATTACTTTGTAAAAAAAATTCTTCATGTCCTCTTCTGATCTTCCCTTATTTTTTGTTTTTGCTTCCTCACTTTTCTCTTTCAGTAATTCCATTTCCTCTTGTGTTAGACATCTTTTTATCCATACATTTTTGAACTCCTCTTTTTCCTTAAGATTCTTTGCATTTTTTAGTATCTCTTCCACAGTGTTTACACTCTGGAAAGTCACCTTTAGAGGTCTTGTCTTGCTTTTCTTGTATTTCCCTAACCTTTTGTGTTCCTCTATGTCTTTACTACAGATTTCCTCTGATACTTCTTTCAGTAAGCTCATTACATTTGCCATCTCCTTTTTGTCTCTTGTGATCTTGTTTTTAACTTCATCCTCTTCTATACCAGTGATTACTATTGATTTGTTTATCTCTACTGAATCTCTGACTAACTTTGGATTGTTTTGGATTATTCTTTTCACCTCCTTTTTAATGCTTTTTTCCTCCACCCTTGTTTCTAAGTCTTTCTTTACTTTCACCATTTCTGCATACGTGGTTTCTACATCATTTTTGTAGCTTTGCACAGCTTCATTTACTTGTGTTATCTTCTCCTCAATCTCACTGCTCTGGTCAATAAGACTGCTAACTTGCCTAATTGTCTCTGTGTCATTTTTGAACTCTTCCATAACACTCTCGTGATTGACTACTGTACTTGCCATTTCACTCATTTTCTTCCTAAGTGTACTCAATTCCACGGTTAGTTCACTGATGGTTGTGTCTTTCTTATTGGCCTCCCTTCCTAGTTTTTCTATTTCTTCCTTTTGCAAGTGCATCTGCTTCTTTATTTCATCAATTTCATTTTTGAAAGCCATTTCTAGTTTGTTTACACGTTCAACCAGTCTATTGTGGGTCTCTACTTCAACCAGTTCTTGGTAGAAATCATCATTTTGCTTTTTACCTTTATCCCTTTTCTTTTCCAAATTTGTTTTACTGAAGTATGTATCCATTTTGCAATACTTAAAGTGCAAAGCATATACTTACAGTGTGTGTGTGTGTGTGTGTGTGTGTGTGTGTGTGTGACTGCCATAATACAAAGATAAACAAGACATGGTGTAGTGCTTGTAGTGGACATCTACATACATACATACATACATCATACATATATACACACATACATACACATACATACATCATAGATATATACATACATACACACATATATCATGCATATACATACATATATATATTCACACATACTGTACATACATACATACATACATTTATAAAAATATATGTACACACACAGTACATACATACATACACATATACATACATACATATATACAGTACATACATACATACATACATACAGTACAGATACATGCACACACATTACATACATACATACACATACATACTTATGTATCGGGCCACGGCTAGCACTAAATATCGTGACACCGCTAGCACCAATAAAATGTATCGTCGCACTGCTGGCCACCAATTTAATGTAGCCGTTATGGAGTAGCAGTTGACTACATATTAAGTGTTCTGCTGTTTAGTATAACTAGACCACCGTGTTGGATCGACGACACTGTCTGTAGTACACGTCAGCCACTCGCCGTCACTGCCCGACACTTCCCACCGAAGGTCCTCTGCCACTAGAAGGTGGAAGCTGGTCTGTTACATTAAGTGGTAGCGTAAGGTGACAGAAATGAGCAGATTAAATCTCTCTTTATTGGGCACTGAATAATATAACAGCGACCCGAGAGATATGTAAGAGCGATACCACCTCCCTTGATAACTATATAACGTCTTCTGATGCTGTACGCTCACCGTGCCGACTAGGGCGCGGTGCTGAGGTCAGCTAAAGTGAGGTGCCAAGCATTTACATATACTCTGGGCTTATGCAAAAAGTAGAGATAAATGACAACTCTACTAGCACATTATACACCTCTACAGAATGGTATTAAGTACATTCACATATACCAACATAATAAATGGTTCCCCAGGACTTTACACTGACGCACTATTCAGATATCTTTTCACTTCTCCTAACCTTCATTTTATAATTGAAACAGGGTGGCACTTGTGGTCTGCCATCCACCTTCTTCCTATATCACAGCTAACAGCGAAATGATATTTGGTTGTTCATCATTCACACTTCATTACACACTGTTAATTATGACTAAACAGCTTTATAAATATTATGTACAATGTGTGACACTACAACTTCTTATGGAAAAGATGTTGACACCAGAACATCGCTCGGCCACACCATTGACGTCCTCGTCGACATTGTTGTCCTAACTACCGTGTAGCCTAACCAGAGTGTAGGGTAGCTAACTATTCAGGAACATCCACTTGCAATCCGCGAGTACGGACACGTGGTCTCAGTGGGTTCCTTAATTGGCGCCTTAAATAGTAGCCTAAACCACAAACACAGGACAAGACCACAATAAGTAGAAGACCAACGCCAGGACCAAAATAGGAAGGAGAAAGGTATGAAGGAAGATAGGACAGTACATAAGGCTCTAAATCAGTCCTGTTCAGGTGGGAGAGGAAGGTAAGCTCCTTTAATACATGAGACAGCTTGTTCATATTCAAGGAAGTAACATTGAATGAAGGTAAAAAGGGTCGTAACTGGGATGAGAAGTTCACTGACAAAGCTAGATGATGCTTGCTAGGCAGAACTGCTTCTCTTTACTGTGTAACTCACAAAAATCAGGTGCAATATAGTACCCCTTTACTGTAAGGAATTGATTCTGTGAGGCACAAGTCACAGTTACATCCTCTGTCTCAGGAAAGTAAAAGTACTGTTTTGCATGAATATGAGCATGGAAAACTGACTTCAACTGAATGGGTTGGAAGGTGCAACGTTGCAGAGCAGAGGAAGTATTTGTGTCCAACAAGGCCCTCTTACACTCCTCTACCTTTAATGGTACGAAGACAAAATGGAAAGCAGGACATACATGGAGATCAAGAAATGAGGCCTTACACTTGTCAAATTCATCCACAGTCGTTTCTGCTACATATTTCTTGTCATCTGAGACAACCAGCACCTCTGGACCCTCTTCAATAACAACAAGTGTATTATTAGCAGTAGCAAAAGGGAAGGAAATGAACCGCCATGCCTAGTATGTTACAGCATTCCTCATAGGTACCAATATCAGGATGCCTTCATGGGTCAACTGGGCCTCTAACAATGGGTAATAATATTCCAGTTGACTCAGATCAAAGAGTGGCATAAGTCCATGCTTCCACATAGCTATATCAAGTGCATTTGTTAGTATATTAGTAGGAAGCAATAAAGCATTAACCCAGTTCAAACTTGCATCGATTAAGCCATCCACCATATTGGCTGCATGCTTCTCCAAAGCAGTGGTTGACTCGTTGAGAGCATGTAAGTACTCAGCGAATAACACCAAGTTAGCTAGGGTTGGTAGGTTAATTTGGATGTTGTTCACAAGCTCTACTAGATGGTTGGTAGTCCTAATTATCTCGTTAGCTTTGTTAGTGAACTCATCTAACTGTTTATACACATGCATGATTAATCTTTTATTGGCTTTAGCGGCCAGTGTCAAGTCATGCATCTGTCTACCCTATTGCACTACGTCCTTATCTAATGCCGTGCCAAAGAGTTGTTGAGACAGGATTCCTAGAAAATCCACAAGTCCTCTCTTAGTACGTGCATGGACATGCTTGGAAAGATCAGAGTGTACGTTAGGTAAAGCAACATGCAAGTTAGTGAGCCTGTCGGTGAGCCTGTCTATATGCTTAGTCTGAAGCTCAACAATTCCATGCAAGGTTCGTTCCAAAGCTTCAGTGTCAGAGTTCGTCAATCGTGGGTTTCGATTAAACATCTTTCCCACTTCCAACAGTTGCTGTCTGAGATTCGACAAGCCTTTGGAGACCTCCTTGACAATATCTGGCGTTTGGAGATAGCCTTCCATTGGATAGTAGACGCATACTGCAACTTCCACTACCACGACTTCTCCAAGTGGGCTCTTCAGTGCTCCTGGCATTAACGCAGTCGTGTCCGTGTCCGACGTCATTCCATAGGTCCACCCCAAGCAACGCACGAGGAGTATGAGCCACAGCCACATTTTTTCTGCAAGAGAAGATACTCCCTTAATCACTCTTGTTGTGGGATCGTAGCTTGCTGCGATACTCCTGGTTAGGGACAGGTACGGACGACGACATAGACTGCGACGAAGACAGAGGGGACAACACATCAGACGCAGGGTTAGTTAGGCCTAGCTCTTGACTTACTAGTTTGATCCTATCAGCATGTACTACCTCCTGAGTTCCATTAGCTTCATCCTTTATTCTATAAGTATTTCCACGTACTCGTTCCACAACGGTATATGGTCCGTGGAACTTAGGTCTGAGCTTGGAAATTCTCTCAGGGTTGTGGATCATGACCTTCTGGCCTGCCTGTAACGTCTTTTCTTGACTACCTTTGTGTTGTTTCGCCATAATCTCCGCTCTTGAGGCTTTTAATCTTTTCCGTACTTCACTGTGTATACGTTGGAATTTCAACAACTGTACCTTTGCGTAGTCGTCTTCGTTGTATACTGGAGTAGGAGGTCCAGCCAACAAATCGTAGGGTAACACTTTCTCTTCTCCATAAAGGATATAATGAGGAGACTTCCCAGTTGATGAATTTTCTGAGGAGTTGATGGTCGCCGCTACTTGTGGTAACCAGTCTTCCCAGTTATCCTCTTGATTTGAGGTTATTACTGGTCTCAAGACTTCCAGTATCTTCCTGTTTGTCCTCTCCACCAGGCCATGGCTCTTAGGACTGTAAGGCGTTACAAAAACTTGCTTTACTCCATACATACGACAGATTTCTTGTAACACCTGGTTACGAAATTCACTACCATTATCGCTGAGCAATACCTTAGGTGTAGAGTATGGACAAATCACTGAAGTCACAAAAGAGTGCGCCACCTCCTCTGAAGTTTTCGTCTGTAAAGGTGCTAAAACAGTGAGTCATGAGAAATGGTCCACTGCCACCAGTACATAACTCGAACCTTGACGACTTCTCGGCAACGCTAAGAGATCAATGGAGACTGTATCCCAGGGTTTTTCCGGTAGAGGATACTCTAAGATGGGAGTCGGAGTACATTCACATATACCAACATAATAAATGGTTCCCCAGGACTTTATACTTACGCACTATTCAGATATCCTTTCACTTCTCCTAACCTTCATTTTATAATTGAAACAGGGTGGCACTTGTGGTCTGCTATCCACCTTCTTCCCTATACACAGCTAACAGCGAAATGATATTTGGTTGTTCATCATTCACACTTCATTACACACTGTTAATTATGATTAAACAGCTTTAAAAATTATTATGTAAAATGTGTGATACTACAGCTTCTTATGGAAAAAGATGTTGACACCAGAACACTTATATACATACATACATACACACACACATACTGTACATTAATACATACACATACATACATCGTACATACATACAGTACATACACACATACATCGTACATACATACATACACACATACATCGTACATACATACATACAGATACATCTTACATACATACATACTGTACATTCATACATTCATACATACACACATAAATACATATATACATACATGATTCAGCAGCAGTGCAATCAGTTTCCTCCGTCAATACTGTTCTGTTCATAGTGCTCTGAGATGGGTTGGCCTGGTGCAGAGAATAATAGACTGACTAAAGTTCTTTCACCTTAACATGGCCCAGATTATCGTCGTTTTACAGCTTATTCCGCACAGCTGATTGGCAGAAAAAGACAATTCTGTGGCTGTACTCATAGCACTTCTTCGTGACTAGCTTCCTGACATTGTTTCACCTTAACTTGCCCAGGTGTTGGTTATCTTGTAGCTTATTTCACGTAGCTCAGTGGCAGAAAAAGACTGCTGTGGCTCTACATCCCTTTTGCTGCACGTCGTGACTAGCATCATAGTCTAGTGGGGAACTATAATTATTACAGCTCGGCATTCATGATGGAGAGACGGCATTTTTAGGTGCAACCTGTGTTGTCTTCAGCCATTCCCTAGCACTTATTCGTGACTGGCATCATATACTAGTGTTAATCTCAGGCTACTATACCTCATACCAATTAATCTGGCCAGGCATGTATGACAACACTATTCCTGCCAAGATTCTGATTGGCTGGGGGTGTTTGTTCGATTTCGTTGTTGCTAAAACTGATACTCTTTTTATTACCAGATGTGATACTGAGTTTGTCGACAATACAATCGTCAAAAGCAATAAGAAATCCGTTATATACTTATCAACAATGAAGTTATCGTAGGAAGATAGAGATATTGAGTCAACAAAGTATTTTAAAAGTCCAAGTCAAGGTCAGCATTCAAACAATTCCTTTAAATCTCTGACACTCCGTAATATAACATAAAATTAAGGAATCCTGCTTAATCTAAGCGTTGGTATAACATTTAAATTTTAAGATCAGTCCGTACTGTGATAATAGAGGATATATAATGAAATAGTTTTCCTTTAGCCTACTTTGATTTTTCGCGATTTTTTCAAACCTCCCTCCCCGCAGAACTCGTCTTTTCATTAGAATTTTTAATTATTCAGAGTTCTGGCACGATTTAAGGGCGCGGACTGATCTTAAAATTTAAATGTGTTATACCAACGCTTAGATTAAGCAGGATTCCTTAATTTTCTGTTATATTACGGAGTGTCAGAGATTTAAAGGAATTGTTCGAATGCTGACCTTGACTTGGATTGTTAAAATACTTTGTTGACTCAATATCTCTATCTTCCTACGATAACTTCATTGTTGATAAGTATATAACGGATTTCTTATTGCTTTTGACGATTGTATTGTCGACAAACTCAGTATCACATCTGATAATAAAGAGAGTATCAGATTTAGCAACAACGAAATCGAACAAACACCTCCAGCCAATCAGAATCTTGGCAGGAACAGTGTTGCCATACATGCCTGGCCAGATTAATTGGTATGAGGTATAGTCACAATTCAGAGTAGAGTGATGGCAGGTTTTGGCCAAGTTAGTGCAGAGTGGTCACTGACATCATTCCTCTCAAAGACGGTAATTTAGTCGTTGCTATAATTAGTTTCAGATTTTGTTTCATACACTCACTTCCAGACTTATTAACTAGGTCTAATATGCAGAGTAAATCGCTAAGCAAGATGTTAGGAATTCTCAAGTGTCAGTTGCAATAAGACCGTGAGTCTGCGTTGCCATGGAGATATTTGCTTTCCCGTCAACTTCATCTCTCCTTACTGGCTAACGAGAGAGAGAGAGGAGCGACGTTCCATCCTCACTCCGCGGTGACCAGCATAAAAATGGCGATATTTCACTAACTTCCCCTGCCAGCTGTGTGTTTTTGGTACAGGCGGGTGTGTATATGGTTATTACAACACTGGATCACTTATGTATCGCCTGTGTACCTGAACAACATTATTTAGGCCAAAAATAATATTCTTTCAGTATTGCCAATATAAGGAGGAAACGTACCATCCCAGTTACACTCTTAAGACAAATAAAAACAGCTTTACTTCCTAGTTTGTAATAAAGTGATGGTTTGTATGGTGTTAATATTACAAGTAACTATATTTCCTATGGTATATCTCCTTTATTTTCTTATTATCCTGGTGGTAAAATCCACAGCTGGTCAACAGGTAATGCAGTGCTGATGTGGCAACTGTTGTGTGTCAGTCTGTGCTGGAAAAAGTTCAAGGTTTGGGTTGAACTGCTTCCTTCACATCAGGTAATGTGTGTTTAAGCTGCAGTTATCATTGATGCGGCTGTCTGGCTGAACCCAAGTGAACACATGCCATGTAACAACATTAATTGCATCATCAGTTGGGTAAATTAAACCCGAGTATTTAGGAAAATGCTGGAGCACTGGCAGGTTCGAAGCATAGTTGGTCTGACGTGGTTGGTGTGGTGGATGAAAGGAGGGTGTGGTGCAGAAAGGGAAAATAGGAGAGGGTAGGCCAAGACTGATGCTGTGTGAGAACAGAACATTTGTTAGGGCAGGACAAGACAGGCCAGATGTCAGGCTAAGTTTTACTGTACAAAATATACCAGGTAAAGTGATTGGAAAGGCTCAGGTCAACTTATACCTGCTGTTTCTGTTCTTGGTATCCAAACCTGACAGTCTTTACTACAGCACCACCAAGCAATGCAACTTACTGTTTTAATGGTAATATTATTTTAGCTGCCTTGATTTATTTCTGTACTATTACTGTTAATTATGTATGCAGGAAGGAGGCATTTTATTGGGTAGTTATGTAGTGTGATTAAAACAGAAAATCTATCTACACTAACAGCACATTAGGCAAACCCCCTGTGGCGGGGGGACACAATCTGGCCGCACTATGGGGTGGTACTACTACTCTGCGGCCAGGTTGTGCTAGGAAGAATACTGCCACCGTATTCCCTGCGTGTCGTAAAAGGTGACTAAAAGGGGCGGGGTGAAGGGACTAGGGACCCCCTCCTCTGTTTTTTTAGTTCCTAAAAAGAGACAGGCCAGAGAAAGGGATGGAGGATGGAGTTATCCCCGTACCCTGAAGATTGGGTCTATGAATGTGCGTGGATGTAGTACAATTGAGGCTAAAAGGGAGGAGATTGGAAGAATGTTTGTGAGAAGAAAGTTGGATGTGTTAGCTTTGAGTGAAACGAAGATGAAAGGGAAGGGTGAGTCTATGTTTGGAAGTGTGAATGGAAGCTTGTCAGGTGTTGATAAAGGAAGGGCAAGAGAAGGTGTGGCCTTGTTAGTGAGTCCGGAAGTACAGCAGTGTGTGATTGAATGGAAGGAGGTGTCATCGAGACTGATGTGGGTGAAAAACGAAATTTGAACGTGAGTTGTGGGTGTTTGTGAGTGCATATGGGCCTGGTAGTGAAAGGGATGAAGAAGAGAGGGAGTCTTTCTGGAATGATGTTGTTGAGTGTCTGTAGAGTTTTGGAGCGAATGTGAATGTGGTAATGATGGGAGATCTGAATGCTAGAGTGGGAAATGTAGCAGTTGAAGGTGTAGTTGGTATGCATGGTGTGCCTGGAAGAAATGAAAATGGGGAACGAATGATGGCGATGTGTGTTGAGCGAGAGATGGTGATTGGAAATACGGTGTTTGAGAAGAAAGATATTTATAAGTATACATGGGTGAGACAGGAGGGTGGAAGGGTTGTTGATAGAGCTTTGATGGACTATGTGGTTGTGTCTAGGAATGTAATAGGAAGATTGCTGGATGTGAGAGTTCTGAGAGGGGAGGGTGGAGGTATGTCTGACCACTACCTGGTGGAGGGAAAGTTAAGAGTAGGTAAGAGATGGGTGAGAGCTAGGAGGGTTAGGTGTGGCAGGGAGGTTTTGAAAGTGGGTGAGTTGGATAAAAGAGAGAAAAAGATAGAGTATCAGGAGAAATTGAAAGATGAGTGGAACACACTGAAAGATCAGGAAAATGGCAGTGTGGAGGAGGAATTGCAGTTGTTTAAGAGTGCTGTGGTGGGGTATGCAGAAGAGGTGTGTGGTGTGAGACGTGTGGGTGGTGGTGTAAGAAAAGGAAGTGAATGGTGGTGCGAGGAAGTAAGTATGGCTGTGGCTGAGAAGAGACGTGCATATGAAGTGTGGCTGCAGAGGAAGGATGAGATGTCATATGAAAGGTATAAGGAAAAGAGGAATAGGGCGAGAAGGGCTGTGCGTGATGCTAAAGTGGCAGCAGATAGAGAGTAGGCAGCTTGCAGAGAATTTTCAACAGAATAAGAAAATGTTTTGGAAGGAGGTGAAAAGGGTGCGGAAGGGAGAGTCTGGGAAGGAAGAACGAGTAAAAGCAGAGGATGGAAGGATGTTAATTGAGATGGATGCAGTAAGGAAGAGATGGGCAGAGTATTTTGAAAGATTGTTAAATGTAGAGGAGGAAAGGGTGGCTGAGATTGTGGCAGATGGAAGGGTGCAAGGAATAAATGTGTTGGGAGAGTTGAATGATTCTTTGATCACGAAGGAGGAAGTGCAGAAGGCAGTAAAGGAGATGAAAACAGGGAAAGCTGCAGGTATGGATGGGTGTGCTGTGGAATGCCTGAAAGGTGGTGGAGTGACCATTGTTGACTGGTTAGTAAGATTGTTGAATGTGTGCTTTGTGAAAGGTATGGTACCAATTGACTGGGCAAGTGCTTGTGTGGTCCCGTTGTATAAAGGCAAGGGTGATAAGTATGAATGTACTAGCTTTAGGGGTATAAGTCTGTTGAGTGTTGTAGGTAAGGTTTATGGCAGAGTGTTAATTATGAGAGTTAGAGAGGGTACAGAGGGAGTGATTGGTGAAGAGCAGTGTGGCTTTAGGAGAAGGAGGGGATGCTTGGATCAGGTGTTTGCTATGAGACAAGTGTGTGAAAAGTATTTAGCGAAAGACAAGGATGTGTTTTGGGCATTCATGGATTTAGAGAAAGCGTATGATAGAATTGATAGGGAGGCTTTGTGGACTGTTTTAAGATTGTATGGACTTGATGGTAGGTTACTAAATGGGGTGAAAAGTTTTTATGTAAATAGTAGAGCGTGTGTAAGTGGGAAATGCTGTGAGTGACTGGTTTCCTGTCAGAGTGGGGCTGCGACAGGGATGTGTGATGTCGCCTTGGTTGTTTAATATTTTCATGGATGGTGTTGTAAGGGAGGTGAATGCAAGAGTTTTAGGTGGAGGTCTGAGTCTGGTGAATGTTGATGGTGGAGAGTGGAATCTGAAGCAGCTGCTGTTTGCAGATGATACTGCACTGGTGGCTGATTCAGAGGATAGATTGAGACAGTTGGTAGAGGAGTTTGGAAGGGTGTGTGAAAGGAGGAAATTGAAAGTAAATGAGAATAAGAGTAAAGTGATGAAGTGTACGAGGTTGGTAGATGGTAGGGGGATGAATATAGCTTTGAATGGCGAGTTGCTTGAGGAGGTAGAGTGTTTTAAATATCTAGGGTCACATGTTCCTGTGGATGGAAGAATAGATGCAAAAGTGAAGTTCAGAATAAATGAAGTAGGAAAGGTGCTGGGAGGAATGAAAAAAGTGTTTAGATGTCGTTCGCTTAGAATGGATGTAAAGAGAAGGTTGTATGAGGGTGTTGTGGTACCGACTGCGTTATATGGGGCTGAAACATGGAATATGGGTGTAGCAGAGAGGAAAAGTTTGAATGTAATGGCGATGAGGTGTCTGAGGAGTATGTGTGGAGTGACGTGTATGGATCGAGTGCAAAATGATGAAGTGCGAAGGAGAACTGGAGTTGTTCGGGAGATGGCTGGTAGAGTTGAGCAGAGGGTGTTGCGATGGTTTGGGCATATGGAGAGAATGGATAATGAGCGATTGGTGAAAAAGATAACTAGATCTGATGTGAGAGGTGTAAGGCTGAGAGGAAGACCACGAATAGGATGGATGGACAGTGTGAAGAGAGCACTGGATGTGAGAGGAATGTCTGTTGAGCAAGGAAGAGTGGCTGTGCGTGACAGAAATAAATGGAGAAATTGTGAATGAATAAGTGATGACGCAGCCCTGAGGGGATATTCTTCCGCATTTGGTCTGATCAGCTAGTCAGGTCAGGTGCGGGTAAGGGGATGGGTCTGTTATGATGTGGCAGGGTAAACCAGCTCTGCTGTCGGGCCCTGCTGCGAATGTCACTGATTGCATTGCGCAGTTGACCCTTGTGCGGTGTGGTGCGGTGAGGATCTGTCCGTTCTCCCCTTTGGGGCTAAGATGCGAATGAATGTGTTTGAATGGATGAGTAAATGGGGAGTGTGTCGTCCTGTCTCGGCTACCTCCCTTTCCTTGGGGGAAGCAGCCTAGGTATATAGATAGATAGAAAACCTGTGCTGTATTTATAAACTGTTCTAAACATAAACTGTGTATATAACTGCCTGTATAGACGCTTAGCATCACTCAGGCAACTAACAAACACTTTACAAAATAATTAGTCAATATTACAGTGACAAAATATGACAAACAAACCACCTGTCATACTAGATAACTTATGGCGTTGAGTTTATGCTGTAGATTAGTTAGGATCCTTTATAAATGCCAGCCTGACGCTCTCACAACACCCACGGGCCATAGTTATAAATCATCCCAGGCCTTAGGGCCGTATAGGATTCTTTGACGTAATATTTTGATCGCTATTCACGACGCCACCAAACCCTTCACAACGGAACTAAGAGTGAATATTACAGTGATAAATACAACACACAATTGTACGTATTATAAGTCACGGCTACAGCAACGTGTATATGGTGAGAAATGCCTCTCTCTCTCTCTCTCTCTCTCTCTCTCTCTCTCTCTCTCTCTCTGTTTTGTGAATATGGGTGGTACAGTTGCCAGATCACAGTGTATTATGGGTGGATCAGTGTACCACATTTACCACACCAGTAGCCATGTGACAATAACATAAGAATTAAATAGTTTACGTATTACTAAGGCAATATCAGGCCTTAATTTACTGTAGACTTGAAAACAGACAGACATACAGACAGTGTGTGTGTGTGTGTGTGTGTGTGTGTGAGAGAGAGAGAGAGAGAGAGAGAGAGAGAATTATAGTTTGCATTTAGGAGAGAGAGAGAAAGAGAGACGGAGAGAGAGAATTATAGTTTGCTTTTAAGAGAGAGAGAGAGAGAGAATTATACTTTGCTTTTAAGAGAGAGAGAGAGAATTATACTTTGCTTTTAAGAGAGAGAGAGAGAATTATACTTTGCTTTTAAGAGAGAGAGAGAGAATTATACTTTGCTTTTAAGAGAGAGAGAGAGAATTATACTTTGCTTTTAAGAGAGAGAGAGAGAGAATTATACTTTGCTTTTAAGAGAGAGAGAGAGAGAGAGAGAGAGAATTATAGTTTGCTTTTAAGATATATGAAAAAAAAAAAAAACAAGCAACACCTATGGCCACCCCCCTACCCCAGCCTAAAATCCTTGCCACCACGTCTCTGTCCCAATCCGTATCCCTCTATTTACAATAATAAGTGCAACCCTATACAGAAAAACAATGCATGAGCCTCCAAAACCATTAAAGATTAGGTGCACCCCACCCGAATCGAGATGGGCCCCTCCATTTCCTTTCGCCTTCTTTTCTCCACATCTTTTCCTCCCTCTCATTGCCCCTGTCACCCCAGCCTACCACCCTATACCATGGAGAGAGCTGAAGCCGACACTTTCTGTCCTTCTAAAAGTCTGTTCCGTTTAACCCACATTCTTTCACTACTAAACCTTCTTCCCCCTTTCCGATATTTCGCTATTGCTATCGGTATCTCCCGCCTCGACTCCGCCATTTGTAATGGTTGCCTTGCGTAATTTGTAAAATCCACCCCACGGCTAAACTTAATTCGAAAAATCCATATATGTACAGAATTTTTCTTCTGAGATATTATTTTTTCACTTCTACAAAAAACTGCTGTAATTAGTGGGAGACCCTGTTATAATCATATGAGTTTTTATATGAGGTCCTTAGTTAATTTCACTATAAAAATATGGTGTTTGATGTGGTGTGCGGTTGATGGTCATATATGCCGCACGTTACCTTACTTGGTTTTGTTACATCCCCCATTGCAACCTAGGAGTTTGGCTTGGGTAATGTAGTATTATGAGCAGAAATGGAATTCAAAACAACGCAATGAACATGAAGAAAATCGTTTTGATATAAAGAACCATTACGTAATGAAACCTATTACAATTATATGAAATTTGGGACGAACATGTCATAGCAGAAAAGTGTCAAAGATATATGTAAAGCATTGGAAAAACAATCAATTCTGATTATCAGCGAGGCTAACTACCTTTAAAAAAAAAAAAAAATCAGTATTTGGCGATTGGCAAATGTCCTGGGAAAATGAACCAACAAGTATATAATAAGTTAATAATGATCATATCATCAGTTTGTCCTTGATCATCATGAAAACAATCCTCTGGACATCACGAAACTATTGACTCGTCTAAGAATTGGGCATACGCGATGGACGCATGGCCAACACATACCTTCCTCTATTGGAGCCCCACCTATATGTTCCAACTGCCGAACACAAAACATATTCTCATTGAATGCCCTGTTTATAATCGGTATTGAAAAATGTGCTTCACTAATCCTACAATGTATGATATATTAGTAGTGACACCAAAATTTTCCCAAAGTTCAGTTTTGACTTTTTGGAAATACTGGAATCTCCTCCAAACAATATAACACTAAATTACAGAAACGCATTTATGTTAACTATTCATTCGGGCAGCCGAAGGAAAGAGACTCAAACGGGTGTCAGTGGTCTGGTTAAACTAAATCTTGATGATGATGATGATGATGATGATGATGACTGATGATGATTGATGATGATGATGATGATTATAATTATCGGCGAATGTTCACTCTACCGTCGCAGGGGGGGAGGTTTGGGGGGGATCCACTTGCAGTTCACAATGCATATATGAATTAGGAAGGGTATCTTGGGCAGCTGATAGTAAATGATTTACCAAAATGTTATGTCAGATAAATTATACTTTACCTAAGTCCTACTAATACCATTAATTTAACACAGTGTATAAAATCCTGCATCTGTTACCCCACCATATTACTCTGCCATTTCAGATATGCCTGCAGGACGAGCAAATTCGTCGGAGGTGATTGCCGAGCGAGGCCTAATCGTCGGGATGTGGAGAGCTGGGGCAACTGTGCCGAACATTGCTCTCGAAGTGGGGAGGAGCACTAAGACGATTAGGAGGTGGATCCACCGGTGGGAGGAAGAGGGCTCAGTGGAGACAAAACCTCGAAGAGGGAGGCCACGAGTAACGTTGGCAAGGATGGACGCTATGATCGTGGCAGCTGCAACGGCATATCCAATGCAAACATCAGTGGAGCATACAAGAAATTTGGGGCTGAACTCCCATCACGTGACGACGAGACGCCGACTTCATGAAGCCGGGATCGACTGCCAGATTCCAGCTCACAAAGGGTCTCTCTCTCTCTCTCTCTCTCTCTCTCTCTCTCTCTCTCTCTCTTTGCGCCATACTTTACCCTTATCCCTATGTCTTCCCGCTTTCATCCTATCTCTTTCTTCATTCATGGTTCTCTCTCTCTCTCTCTCCTCTTGTGGCAGTCTTTGCCATTATCCCTATGTCTTCCCGCTTTCATCCTATCTCTTCCTTCATTCATGGTTCTCCCTTGTCTCTTCCTTGTCTGCTGTTATTTTATATCTTTAATAATTCTCATTCCTTTACTATTTCCCTATACACCTCTGCTTCCCTTACTCTGCTTCCTTCTTTCTCCTTCGTTCACTCCTCTCCCTCCTTTCTTCGATTTCTCTGAGCCTCTTTAATTATCTCTTTTCTTTACTCTCAGCCTCTCTTCATCTCGTCGTTAAGCGGGTATCACACGGGGACCCGTGAACTTTTTGTGCAGCACAAAATGGACGTCCAAACTGAGCTTGGACGTCCATACCCTATCACACGGTGGACGTCGACGGCCACCTTCTTCTTTATCGAGTTCACCCCACGCGACTGGGAGGTCACTTCCAACTCCCAAGCAGATGACGTGTTTATTAACAACAACAATGGACGTGAACCAAGATTGTGACTTCTGCAATGGGTGCTGCAGTCCTAACCCTGCAGGAAGAGGAAGAAGCCTCTGCAAGAAGACAAAGAAGGGGGAGAAGGATGAGAGAATGGCTCCCACGGAGAGAAGAAAGCAGCCAGTATAGAAATCTGCACAGTGGTGATTTCTTCCCGAGTATGCCTTTCCAACGTGTGTGGGCCTCTCTTGTGAACAATCAATCCACATTCCATCATATTTACCACATTTTGGTATATATGAAAAGTTTCTGTGACAAACAGAAATATTAAAAGTACAAAGTTTACTGACGGTTTTGAATTAATCATAATATTATATACCACCTCAACTAACTACAGAGTTTAAGATAGCAGATGACACACGCTACATGTAAACTCCATAGAGAAGAAGGAGACTACCAAGTCGTGGACGTCCACGGTGACCATGGACGTCCGCGAATGGGTCAGGCGGCCTTCCACCCGTGGACGTCCATGAGCCTCCCGCGGGGGCAAATTTGGACGTCCACGGCCAGTTTGGACGTCCACGAGTCTCCCGTGTGATAGCCCCTTTACTCTCTCACTTTAATTATCGCTATTTCTGAACAATGTCTTTTTATGACCATTTTACGATATCGAGTTGCCCTCCCATCTTAAGCTCTCTCTCTCTCTCTCTCTCTCTCTCTCTCTCTCATGCAGACCTTTTTCCCACCTCGAGACGGGGTGAGGTAGGGTCCAGAGACCAAGAAAAAAAAAAATAAGAAAAGGAGAAACTAACTAAATGATTGCATAATTAAACTGGCCACACTTTCCTTCACTCACCATTCCAGCCCCCGGAATCCTGACTCCACCCCGCGGACACAAACATCCAGGCTTAGGCGCTTCATACCATCTTATCAGCCAGGGTCAATCCAACGCGTATCTTCTCCCTGACCTAATTACCGTAGTCTGTAACAAAACATAATCCTTTACAAAGACAGGTTACTTCTTAGCCACAGGACGCCATTTTTATGTTATTTATTCTGTTATACTGAGCGAATTTGAAGGAGGGAGGAGGCGGGGTAGGCCAAGGAGAAGGTGGAGGGATATGGTGGATGAGTGTGTGAGGAAGAGAGGTTTGGAAGTCGATGAGGCTTGAGAACTGACAAGAGATCGAGCTAGCTGAATGAATGTTGTGAGGAGAGATGCAAGATCAGGGATTTGGCACCCCATTTTAAAGTGGTAGCGTCCGGATTGACTCTATTGGATACGTTTAGCTGAAGCTACAGAATGTGGTGAATGTTTTTGGCGTATCCGATAGAGCCAGTATTCCGGGGGCTTGAATAGTGAGTGGATGGAAGCGTGGACTATTGGCCTGGGCAAATTTAGGCTGTCTGGACGTTGCTACTTCTCACCCTGCCCTAGGGTGGGAAAGGAGGTCCGGATGATGATGATGATGATATCCATCCATCCATCATCCAGTCCTACATTGCCCCATGAACAGCGTAGGGGCCCGGGGCGAGGCAGTTGGTCCTGACATTTAAGATGAGAGTGACCAACCTCACTCATCCCTGAGTGGCATTACGTGAGCAATAAACCCCAACCATCCCTTGGATATAAACCTTCACTAGCTCAATCCGATTGGAGCACAATAATTACCCACTAAACCACCAGGCGCCAAAATTTGGTTATATGGTTACCACCCAGCGTAGTAAATAGTTTCCTGGTGTACAGGAAACCATTTGGCTTGTCACTCAGTGTAGAGTCACCCATAGGCAGAAGGAAGAGGAAAGAATGAAGGAATGAAAGACAGAAGAGGGAGTGTAAAGTCACCCGTAGGCAGAAGGACGAGGAAAGAATGAAGGAAAGAGAGATAGAAGATACTTTTTAAAACTAATTTGGCCAAGAGCTGCCATACTTCACTCTTGACTGCTGAGGTGTAACAGTTAAGATGGGAATATAATGGTAGTCACAGGAAATACTATGCACAGGATGTACAGCTGTAGCATTGCCTTTTTCTGCCACTGAACTACGCTATAAGCTGCCAAACGACAGAAATCCAGGCCAAGTTAATGTGAAAGTACTACACCAGACGATTTTATTCAGCCGACGAGGCAGCCTGAATGTGAAGGGTGACTGAACGCCATATATAAACCCTTCCAAGGTCTTCTTTCTTCCTCTCTTTTCACCAAATTTCCTTCCCCCTCCGCCCCCTCCCCCCCTCTCTCTCTCGCTCTGTAGCCCCTTCCAATGTCTTCCTCTTCTCTCTTCCTCCCTTACCTAAATCGTCCCTCTCTCTTCCTTCTCCCTTTTCCCCCCTCTACCTAACTGATCCCTTCCATAGTCTTCCTCTTCTCTCTCCCTCGCTCTTCTCTAAACCTTCCCTCTATCTCCCTCCTCTCTTTTTTTTCCCTCTCCCTCCCTAATCCCTTCCAAAGTCTGTTCCATTTCTCACCCTCTCTGTTCTCTAAAACCTCCCTCTCTCCTCCTCCTCTTTGGGCCCTTCTGGCGCGGACACTCCTATGTCAGCTAGATCTCTCATACGCTATTTTGGCACAGATTTTCGTCCTTATGCAGCTTATTTCACGTAGCTCACTGGCAGATAAAGACAGTACTACGGCTCTATATCTTTTCCATTACACTTCTTCGTGACTAGTATCATCTTGAAGTGTTGATTTACTGCTACAAGCTTCGCACTAAAGATGGAGAGATGGCAATTTCAGGCCAAGTTAGAGTAAAATGAGAATACCCGGTGGTGGTTTGTGGTGGCAGTTGGAGCCGGCACTGTGCTATACTTTTCCGTCTGGGCTGGAGTCCCGGGGATTTTAACTGTCATAATTAAACTGACATTAGGTTAAGGCCGTCAGAAAAAAAAAAAAAAAAAAAATCTACACTGCAGCAGCCTATGACGTTGTTTTATTTATGTTCTTGGCTAAATGTATCACATAATTCATAGAGCTAGGCAGAAAAAAAAATCATAATCTATTTATATTTTGTATATATATATTTTGTATTATGGTACAGAAAGGTATATGTGAAGCTACAGAACGTGGTGAAAGTTTTTTGGCCTCTCTGATGAAGCCAGGATCCATGAGCTTCAATGATGAGTGAATGGAAGCGTGGCCCTTAGGCTGTCTGGACGTTGCTACCCCTCACCCTGCCCTAGGGTGGGGACGGAGGTCCGGATGATGATCATGATGTATACACAGAAGCAACAGGGAAACAGACAGCAAGCTAAGATTGCCCACTGAGCTCTATAGTATGGAGAGGCTATCTCCGGCACGGGCGTGTGATTTTGGCCGCCATATTGAAACATCAGCAATCAAATTCAAATTCAAATACTGTACTTTATTTCCACTAACCAGTGGTTATTAATAAAGATACACTCGTCGCTTATAATACAAAAACATATATGGATTATGATTTTTATTTTCTGCCTAGTTCAACGAATTATATCGGGAACATTTAGCCAATGAGTATAAAACAACGCCATAGGTTGCCGCAGTGCAGAACTAAACCTTTTGGCACTAAGAGAAAGGTGATGGCAGAAAGAGAAAAGTGTGGTAGTCACGTTGAAATGATAGTGATGTTGAAGCTGTTTTACGTTGAAGTAATGGTGTTGAAATGATGTGGGAAGTCCTTAGACTATCCATGTCATGAAACCGAATGTCCAGATTGATAAAGGCCGGAAGAAACATGGAAATATCTGCAAGAGCGTGTGAAAAGAAGAGAAGAGGACATGGAGAGAAACGCTGGAGATAAATAGACCCATTTTAATGGCCTCATTCATGCAGGGATACTGGGGAAGAATCTTTCTGCCCCTCCCCAGGGGGCAGTAATGATAGAGAATTAGCAACATGATATATTTCTGTTATGCTAGGTGTTTAAGGGGCGGCTTCCCGTCCCTGGAACGCCTAGAGTGCAGCTGGGTTCTCTTTCTAGACCGGAGCTTAGACATACAAGAGAGCGCCAAGGCATAAAAACACAGGGCAACAACCTTACACGTATATTGACAAATTCAACTGATGTGCAACAGGTAGACAATCTTACACAATTTCATGTACAAGAATCAACACATAGGCTGGCATTAATGAGTCTAGTATCACACAGGATACTGGATGCACAGGAGTCTAAGTCTGGCTCAGGAGGGTAAAGGCACTATTACACTGTTCGGGGTGGTGAGGCACTGTCCTGCTCTGACACTGAGTTCATGGGCTGAATACTGGGGAGGGTGTTACTGACTTGCACAAGGGAGGAGAATAGTTACAGGTGTCGTTGCAAGGGGGCAAGGGTAATATCACTGCTCGTAATATTCACTGTCTACACCTTGGTATTCTACTGTAGAGTCTTACTTGGCCCCACTGTACACTGGAATTCACTAGGGTGCCTTGTAATGCTAGGTGTTTTAGGTCCAGCTTCCCGTCCCGTAAACGCCTAGTGTGTAGCAGGGCTCTCCTTCTAGACCGGAGCTTAGACAAACAGCAGAGAGGTAGGACACAAAAACTCAAGGCAACAACCTTACACACGTATTACTAAGTTGGTCAGGGGAACGAGTCGATATCACTGATACAGATACACTGGGCAATTACAACTCTTATGTCTAGATATGGGTTATTAGTATCACGCAGGATACTGCACTTGAGGCAGAGTGTTATTAATTATGGGAAGTCCGGGATTTCTATATTCGGGGAGTTACTATTGTTATTCCTTGCTGGTAAGTGTTTCATTGGCACTGGGGTCTGAATATGGTCTTAGTATCAGGAGGTATTTTCTGGTGGTAGTGTATTCACTCTGATAGACTCGACTCTTACTGGGTGGCCGTATTTGTGGTTACACTGCCACTGTTACTCACTCCACCACTTTGGTATTATCACTGACTTCTATTAGAGGGTTAGTTCACTGTTCTGCCTTTATATCACTAGGTCACAGACACTGTACTATCACTGTCACTCCTTTCGGGTCCGGGCATCGTGGCAGTCAGATACAAGGGCGGTGGGGTGTCACAGCTCTGCTACTGACGGGGCTGGATTCCGCCGGGGCCCTCTATATCCAGAGGCCACGGGATCACGCGCAGGGACGTCCGTTCTCGTCCAGGGCTGTGGGTGGTGAAGGGTCCCGCACTCTCGGGGCTGGGCGACTGGAGTACGGCCCTCAGGTCTGGGGCTGAATAATTGCCTGAACCTTTCGTTCAGGCTCCTGATGGAGGACGAAGATCTCCGACGTCGAGGTGTGGGGAGTTCCCACCCGGGAGTCCTGGGGGTGGTCTGGGGTTCCCAAGGGCTGCGGTCCCCAGGGCTTGGTGGTGCCATCAGAAAGGGTCTGCGGCACCGGTCTGCATTGGGGTCCATCAGGTGGGTCTCCTCCAGATCCAGTTGTAGGGAGCCGAGGCTGGGGGAGACCAAGGGGCCTCTCCACTATTCCTCTAAGCCTGAGACTCCTTCTAGGTCATGGGTTGGGGAAAAGGCATCAGCTTCAGACGGAGGAGCGGCTACAGGCCGTCTCCTGCCGTACTGCCCGGCTACTGGCCGTGACCTCCTAGGGGCGCAGCTACCGGCCATCGCCAAGGCCCGGCTACTGGCAGTGTCCTCCTGAGGGGCGCAGCTACTGGCTATTATCAAGGCCTGGCTACTGGCCGTGGCCTGGTGGAGTGAGCAGCTACCAGCAGACCCAAATGCATCTTCGGAGCGGCTACAGGCCATCTCCTGACGAAGGCGGGAGCGGTTACAGGCCATCTCCTGGTTCCCCTCAGAGTAGCTACAGGCCGTCTCCTTCAGGAGGGTTGAGCGGCTACAGGCCGTCTCAGGGAAGACACCTTCGGAGCAACTACAGGCCGTCTCCTGATGAGGGCGGGAGCGGCTACAGGCTATCTCCTTATTACCCTCAGAGTGGCTACAGGCTGTCTCCTTATCGAGGGGTGAGTGGCTACAGGCCATCTCAAGAAAGACATGTTCAGAGCAGTTACAGGCCGTCTCCTTAACAAGGGGTGAGCGGCTACAGGCCGTCTCAGGGGTGCTGGCAGAAGCTAGAGAAACAGTTTCACCCCGAAGCTGGTTGGAGAAGGCTTGCCCGGGAGGTAGGCTAGTATTCCTAATATGGTGATGGCAGGCGAGTTCCGGGTCATAGGGGCGTGCAACCCGGGCAGACTTATGCTGTTGTCGCTCCAAGTCCCGGTGTGCTGTCGTTGCTCCTCTGTGGGCTCCTTGTGGGGGTGTCTGGGCGCTATTGGGGGCACTGTGCTGCAGTTTACCACCGTCTGCTGGGAAAAAGTCACGTCCCTGTGACTGGAGGTGGTAAACTTTGGTGTCGTAGGTGGTGTAAACTGCCTGTAGGTGTTGGAAGAGGGCGTGCCAGGCTGTGGTGGAGGAGTTTTCGTCTTGTTGCTCATTGCAGGTGAGGAAGAGCATGGATGAGGCAGTGGAGGAGTGGAGCAGTTGCAGGAGGTGGTGTGGTCCTCGGACTCGCTGGTTACGTCCAAGGGATAGTGCCCATACAGGTCGTCAAATCTTCATGGTGCTGGTTGTTGTCTGTGGTGCGGGGATGTGTTGAATGCTGGAGGTGGATGGTGAGTGTGGGGTTATATGCCGGGGTAATGTGGCGTAGCGTCTCTGGGGAGTGTAGGTGACCGGGATTTGTGCTTGATGTATCATGAGTGTGAGATGATTTAGGGCAGGGGTAGGGGTGTGATTTTGCGGCGAGGCGGGTGGGGTGGGAGATTGGGTGTATTGGGCGGGTGGGTGTTAGAGGCGCCCGGAGTGTGTGACGGTTGTTTTGAGGGTGGGTGTGGGTGGTGATGTGGGTGTGCTGGGTTGGCATGTGTGAGAGATGCGTGGGGCACGTAAGGGCAGCCGTGGGGTGGCAGGGGTGTGGGCAGCAAGGCGTGGGGAGCGGGGTGTGGGGTAGGTGGGTAGTGGTGTCATGGGGCCGTGGGCAGTGCAGGTGGAGGTGGGTGTGTGTGCAGGCGGTGGGCTGGGAACTGCGGGGGCGGTGGTGGGCAGCACCTGGGACTGGGGTGTGGGGGTGAGGGCGGGACAAGTGGTGCTGGGCGTGGGAGAGGGGATGGCGGGCAGCAAGGAGGTGGGGGAGCGGCGGGGTGTTGGTGGTGTCGGTGGGTTATCAGGTGAGGTGCGATGCAGCGTGACATTAGGCGAGGTGGAAGCAGCAGAGGAAGGGAAGGGAGAGAGAGAGACAGGGGGAGGAGGAGATGTAGCAGTCATAGGTGGTAGGAAGGGGCAGCGTGGGAGTAGAGAGTGGGACGGGGCATGGGGCCAAGACGGTGACGGCAGAAGTGCGAAAGGGGCGCACGTGCCGGTTTCAGAGGGTGCAGGGAGTGCCGTGGTACTCGACAGTTACCTGATAGGGGTTAGGGACGCGGATGATAGTGTGGGGTCCCGTGAAACATGGCGTGAGCTTGTGTGGGGTGGGGAGCTGGGCAATCATTACTGTGTCACCTGGGTTTTAGGGGTTGGAGGCAGTGTCAGGGCTGAGGTCCAGGTTGTGTTGGAGGTGGGTCAGGCGGCATTTGAGGTGGTGTAATGAGTCTGTTGTGGGGGTTGAGGTGGGGGTTTGCAAATGCTACCGAAGGGCCAGGAGGAGGGGTGTTTCCCTGAACACTCACTAATGTGGTGAAATTCCATCCTCGTGGGGGCAGGAGTTGATGCCCCATTGCACGATTTTTACATGGGCGGGCCAGTCATCGTTTTTGGTGGCTTCTATCTGGGTGCGGAGCTGATTCATTAGAGTGCGATGGTTGCACTTGGGTACGACATTTCCTTTTGGCCAGTAAGGGGATGAGTGGGAGATGTGATAACTGAAGATATGGGCCAGATCCTCCCAGATCTTACTGGTGAATTCGGGTGCGTTATCTGAGTGAATCCCTTGTGAGATGCCAAAGTAGGGGAACACGTGCCGAAGGAGGGTGTCAGCCACTGGGACAGCGTGGTGTTCCTTCGCTGGGCAGGCCACATTGAATTTGGAGTACGTGTTGATGAAAGTGATAACATACCTATAGCCTGATTTTGGAGGTAAGGGTCCTACCAAATCGATCACCAACAGCTGCCAAGGTTTGTGGGCGGTAATATGGACCGACGGACCTGCGGTATGGGTGATGTCTTTACCGAGGGCGCAGGCGTGGCAGGTTTGGATAATTTCCTTGGCAAGGGCAGAAGGATTTGGCGCCCAGTAGGTGTCATTGAAGACCTGCGGTAGTTTTTTCGTACCCAGGTAATGCCGTTGTGGGTGTGCAGGTGTCGTAGGGCATTGAGGGCAGTGTCAGGGGCTAGGAGGATATGGCCTGACAGGGTAAGTAGGTGGTCACCCTGGTGATACAATTTCTTGAAAAGGTGCTGGGGGATCCAAGGGGGTCGCTCTTTGTGATGCCACTGCTGGAGGAGGTCTGGCTCCAGCTGGGCGGCATGGATGAGGAGCCGAGAGAGGGCGTCCGCATTGGTATGGAGTTTGCCGGGGTGGTACGAGATTTCATAGCTGAATTCCTCCAGGGTTTTGTGCCATTGGAAGAGCTGGGCGTTGTGGGTGTCTGACTGCCTCAACCACTGGAGGGACTGGTGGTCGGTAATGATAGTGACTTGGGATCCGGAGAGGTAGGCCCGGAAGTGCTCAAGTGCCCCGATGATGCCTAGGCACTCTCTCTTGGTGGCAGCATAATTCTTCTCCGCCTGATTTAGGGTACAGCTGGCGTAGGCGATGATGTGCTCGTGGCCCTCTTGGACTTGTGCTAGCACAGCACTGATTGCAATTAGGGAGATGTTGGTATAGAGCCAGAACGGGAGGGCATTGTCGGGAAAGGCCATGATGGGGGCGGAAATGAGCTTATCTTTAAGCTGTTGGAAGGCGGCTCATCTCTCATCTGTCCAGAGGAGCGGTTCCCCCTTACAGGTCAGGTCATGGAGTGGTTTAGCAATGTGGGCAAACCCCTTCACAAAACGGCGGTAATAGGACGTCAAGCTGAGGAAGGCCCAGATCTTGTGAATGTCTTGTGGTGGGGGTATGTCCGTGATGGTGTGGCATTTGTCTGGGTTGGGAGATATGCCCGCCTGGGAGATGACGTGCCCCAGGAATGAGACGGTTCAGGCGGCCAGGTCGCACTTGGTGGGCCGGAGTTTGAGGCCAGCCTGTCGGATCCTGGTGAAAACCCGGTAGAGGCACTGCAGGTGGTCAGCCCATGTCTGGCTGAAAACGAAGACGTCGTCCAAGTGTGCGAGACAAATCTCCCACATGAGACCACTGAGGATGGATTCCATTAACCTGGAGAAGGTGGCGAGGGTGTTACAGAGGCCAAAAGGCAGAACATTATCCTCATAATGCTTCCCATTGCTGGTTGAGAAAGCAGTTTTGCCTCTGTCCTCCTGGCGCACAGGGACCTGCCAATACCCCAGCTGGAAGTCGAGGGTAGAGAACCAGGAGGCACCATATAGGGAATCCAGGGAGTCGTCTATACGCGGGAGTGGAGTGGCGTCCTTGGCGGTTACGTCGTTAAGCCGGTGGTAATCGATGCAGAACCGCATCGTGCTGTCCTTTTTCTTCACGACGACGACAGGGGAGGACCAGGGGCTGGTGGAGGGGGAGGTGACTCTGGCTTCGGTCATCTCCTGTACCTGGCGGTCTTTCTCTTCCCGCTGTTTGGGGTTCTTTCAACAGGATGGCTGTCAAATCGGTGGGCCCATTGTATGAATCTCGTGAGCCAGGTAGGTGGTGTGTCCGATGTTGGCTGGTCCTGCCGCGAACAGATCCTGGAAATCCAGGAGTAAGGAGCGAAGGGTGTCTGATTGGTGCGTGGAGAGATGGTCAGGGATTGGGGGCGGGGAAGTGGGAGGAGGAGGGGGCGCAGGGCTTGGCGTCCTCTATCTCTCTGATTATGAACCCTTTAGGGAGGATGAGGGGCGAGGAGGCAAGGTTGGCAATCTGGACTGCGGTGTGATGCGGGGGAAGGAAAGTTGGGGGCAGAAGGCAGGCCAAGAGGGTTCCAGGCGGCAGGAGTTGGGAGAATAGGAGAAAGGGGTCAGAAGGCTGGTTGAGGGGCACCCAGGCTTCATGGTGGGGGGGGAATGGTGATGGTGGAGGAAATGGTGGCAGGAAAAGATAGGGGGGTAGGGGGTGGTGGGGGGAGGGGAGAGGATGAAGGGGGGGTCAGAGTCTTCCGGCCGGGGTCGTGGCGTGCAGGTGCAGACGGCCCGAGGGGAGGGGGGTTGGGTAATAGACGGAACTGGAGCTGTCTGTTGCGGCAATCTATGGTGGCTCCTAACTTCTGCAACAGTTTCAACCCTAGGTATCCGTCGTAATTGCGGCAGGAAGAGTCGAATGTTATGAACTGATGTTGGGTTGACACTGGTTGATGGGTGTCTACTCTCAGGGCCTGTATTTCCCCACGGATAGGCAGGGGGCCATCCCCCACATCCACAAAGTGAGTAGCCATTGGGTGGATCGGGCCAAAGGTCGATTTGTGACGAGGGAAGTAGTGGCTATATAAGCAGGATCTGGCCGCTCCCATATCGACCAGAAAACTGGCTTTCACCCTGTTCAACTTCATCTTGTGGTAAACTGGGGGGCGATATTTGGGGGAAATGGCCCCTGCCACCGTGGGAAGGTGCAGGGACGGTCCTAAAACATCCAACTGTCTGGGGCCTGCTTCTTCTTGCTCCGGCTCCTGTTCCCTGGCGTCAGTCTCCTCCACAGGTGCGGGTTCGTCCTCTGTTACCTCATCCTTTAGAGAGAAAACTTTGTGTTGGCCTAGGGTAGTAGTTTTTTGTCGTGCAGCTTTTAACTGATCTCTGATATCGTGCAGTGGGCACCTGGAACTGCACGCGGAGAATTCCCAGGGATTCACTAAGATGAGGTTGGGGTTCTCCCTGTTGGTGGGGAACCGGTGGGTGGGGTGTGTCCTAGGTGGGCTGGGTGCTGGGGTGTGGTTGGTATGGGCCATTGGCGGACGTGGCTTGACTGGAGGAGCCGAAATCTTTGTGGGAAACTTCCTTACCACGTTGATTTGTTGGGGTGCAGGGCAGGAGGTCAGGAAGCGCCGTATCAGTTGAACGTCCTTATCCATGCCTCCAGTCAGGTCATGGATGGTAAAGTGCTCTTTGACTATGCTGGGGAGCACTCTCAGAAAAGAATTAAAGGTGTGTTGCTCCCGGGTTTCATCATCTGCCTCTGGGTAGGCAGCAGTGACCAAGCGTCTCGCCTGGATTAAAGTATCGTCTAAGATGCCATCGAAAGTTAAACTATCCAGTTGGGATAGCGCCACCACGTTCCCTAGTGATGGGGTGATGGCTTGGATCGTGAGATTTGTGAAATTCTGCCAGGTGAGCCCTGGGACGATTTTGGGTGCTATATTAGTTGCCGCTTTGACCAGCAGTGGGAGTGTGACTGCAATTTTCTGCTTGTCATCCTCGAAACCGATATCTAGCAAAGGTTTAATAATTGCCAGGTATGTGTGAACATCATACTGTTCGGGGTCGAACTTAGGTAATTGCACATGCGGTTTGGTTGCCATTTTCCAGTATTTCCTGATTACCTCTCTCGTATGCCCAGCTCAAGATACACCACTGTCCACCAGTGTAATGCTAAGTGTTTTAGGTCCAGCGTCCCGTCCCGTAGACGCCTAGTGTGTAGCGGGACTCTCCTTCTAGACCGGATCTTAGACAAATAGCAGAGAGGTAGGACACAGAAACTCAAGGCAACAACCTTACACGCGTATTACTAAGTTGGTCAGGGGAACTAGTAGATATCGCTGATACAGATACACTGGGCAATTACAACTCTTATGTCTAGATATGGGTTATCAGTATCGCGCAGGATACTGCTCAGGTCACAGTGAATAGCACTTGAGGCAGTGTTATTAATTATGGGAAGTCCGGGTTTTCTATATTCGAGGAGTTACTCTTGTTCTTCCTTGCTGGTAAGTGTTTCATTGGCACTGGGGTCTGAACATGGTCTTAGTATCAGGAGGTATTTTCTTGTGGTAGCATATTCACTCTGATAGACTCGACTCTCACTGGGTGGCCGTATTTGTGGTTACACTATCACTGTTACTCACTCCACCACTTTGGTATTATCACTGACTTCCATTAGAGGATTAGTTCACTGTTCTGCCTTTATATCACTAGGTCACAGACACTGTACTATCACTGTCACTCCTTTCGGGTCCGGGCGTCGTGACAGTCAGTTACAAGGGTGGTGGGGTGTCACAGCTCCGCTACTGATGGGGCTGGGTTCCGCCGGGGGCCTCTATATCCAGAGGCCACGGGATCACGCGTAGGGGCGTCTGTTCTCATCCAGGGCTGTGGGTGGCGAAGGGTCCCGCACTCTCGGAGCTGGGGACTGGAGTACAGCCCTCAGGGCTGGGGTCGAATAACTGCCTGAACCTTTTGTTTAGGCTCCTGATGGAGGACGAAGATTTCTGACATTGAGGTGTGGGGAGTTCCCACCCAGGAGTCCTGGGGGCAGTCTGGGGGTCCTGAGGCCTGCGATCCCCAGGGCTTGGCGAAGCCATCAGAAAGGGACTGCAGCACCGGTCTCCGTCGGGGTCCGACAGGTGGGTCTCCTCCAGATCCAGTTGTAGGGAGAAGAGGCCAGGGGAGACCAAGGAGCCTCTCCAGTACTCCTCTAGGCCCGAGACTCCCTCTGGGTCATGGGTCGTGGAACAGGCATCAGCTTCAAATGGAGGAGCGGCTAAAGGCCGTCTCCTGCCGTAGGGCCCGGCAACTGGCTGTGGCCACCTGGGGGCACGGCTACTGGCAGTGGCCTGGGGGAGTGAGCAGCTACCAGCAGACCCAAAGGCACCTTCAGAGTGGCTACAGGCTATCTCCTGACGAAGGCGGGAGTGGCTACAGGCCGTCTCCTGGTTCCCCTCAGAGCAGCTACAGGCAATCTCCTTCAGGAGGGTTGAGCGGCTACAGGCCATCTCAGGGAAGACACCTTCGGAGCGGCTACAGGCCGTCTCCTGACAAAGGCGTGAGTGGCTACAGGCTATCTCCTTCAGGAAGTTTGAGCAGCTACAGGCCGTCTCCTTATCGAGAGGTGAGCAGCTACAGGCCGTCTCAAGAAAGACACCTTCAGAGTGGCTACAGGGCATTTCCTGTTGAAGGCGGGAGCGGCTACAGGCCATCTCCTTATTGCCCTCAGAGCGGTTACAGGCCGTCTCCTTAGCAAGGGGTGAGCGGCTATTCTGTCTCAGGGGTGCTGCCAGGAGCTGGAGAAACAGTTCCATCCCGAAGCTGGTTGGGGAAGGCTCGTCCGGAAGGTAGTCTAGTATTCCTGTTATGGTTGTGGCGGGCGAGTTCTGGGTCATAGGGGTGCACGGCACGGGCTGACTTATGCCGTTGTTGCTCCGAGTCCCGACACACCATCATTGCTCCGCTGTGGGCTCCTTGTGGGGGTGTCTGGGAGCCTTTAGGGGTACTATACTGCATTTTATGGCTGTTCTTCAATATTCACTTACTTTGGTCTTTTCTGGCCTCACTGTGTTCACTGTGAACTCACATCTATACTCTTAGTGCCGATCCCACTGTTTACTATGAATTCACTGTCTTTTCGTGCACACTTGGTTTCACTCACTGGGGGAAGGGAAGGTCCAGGGCTCACAACTCTCGGCCCGCGGTGGGTGGAGGCCCTGTGGGAGTCCCTTTGTCCCACGGCCACGGGACCACTTTCAGGGGCGCCGTCTCTGTTCTGGAGCTCGGACTGTGCGTGGCGAAAGGCCCCTCACTGTTGGGACTGGGGACTGGGGGCTGGCCCTCGGGAATGGGGCCAAACAAGCATTGGAGGCGCTCACTCAAGTGCCTGGTGAAGGACGGGCGTCGCCTTCATTGGGATGGGGAGTAGGCCCGGCTGGGGGTCCAGGGGATGTCCTCAGAGGGGCACCAGCTGCAGTCTTCTGCTGGGGGCTCCGCCGTCAGGGCTGGGCTGCGGCATTGCTCTCGGCCGGAGTCTGTCAGGCTGGTGTCCTCCTCCTCCTGATGTAGGGAGAACAACCCCGGAGACAGTACAGGGCCACTCCACCAATCCTCTGAGTAGTGGTCTTCCTCCTGGAGGTTGCCTCGGTCTGGGTGGACAGGTGGGTAACCTGTGCTCCTGCCAGAGGGCAGGACTGAGCACAGCTCACCATTTCGTTGTGGAGTCACAGGGGGCAAGAGACTTTGGTGACTTTGCCCGGCATGGCTATAGGCTGTCACTAGGTTCCCTTGGGCAACAGACGGAGGGCCGCTACAGGCCGTCCCTTCGTCGTCAGCATGGCTACAGGGCATCGCCGGGGCCCGACTGCCTAACAGGCACTCAGGGGAGGTGTGGCTATAAGTCTTTGCCTGCCTGCCGATGCAGCTATTGGCCGTCACCGAGGTCCCGCAAGGAGGGCACTGTGCAGGAGAGGAGTAGCTCCAGGCTGGCTCCTCCCTATGGGCACGGCTATAGGTTGTCACCGGTGGCGTGCCCTCCGAGGCAACTACAGAAGGAGAGGGGACATACCTGTCTCTCCCCATCGCGGCTATAGGCTGTCGCTGGTTTCTGTAGGGGGTGTGAGCAGCACTAGGCAGAGCGGCTATAGGCTGTTTCCTAATTGACGGTCCGGGTATAGGCCATGGCCCTTTCTTTTTGTGAGCGGCTATAGGCTGCCTCTTTATTAACTGAGTGGCTATCGGCTGTCCCAGGTGCCCGACTATAGACCGTGGCTGGGGTGTTGCTCAGAACTGCTAGGCCAGTTCCACCCCAATCCTGTCGGTGGTCAGCTTACCCGGAAGGTAGTGCACTTTGATTAAGGTGGTGGTGGCGGGCAAGTTCCGGGGAATAGGGGCACGTGGCCCGGGTGATCTTTTGGCCCTGTTGCCTGGGCGCAATCCATGCGCCGTCCAGCTCTCCGTGTCCTCCTCCTGGGGGTGTGGTGGCGGCTTGTGTTGTTATCGTTGGCATTTTAATTTCTTACCTGTGAAATGTAACGCCATCTCTCCTCAATGCATTCCTGTGCTCATTTTTGTATCCATAAGCTGTACAGTGGACCATGGCACTATATTTTCTGGAATCGTCAGCTGCTTTCAAAAACCCAAAGAGCAGCTCAGTACAAAAATGCGGTCATCAGGCATGGTGTAACATGGCTGCCACTACACCAGCGCCGCCCTGGAGGTAGCTACATAAATTATGCTATGCTACCCATGAGAAAGCCTCTCCATACTATAAAATTCAGTGAGATTACCATGATGGCGATGACGAATGCGGGTGTTTTAATATGGCGGTCGTAAGTCACACGCTCGCTTGGGAGGTAGCCCTCCATGTTATACAGCTGAGTAATGTGTACACAGCACTGAGCTCTGTAACATAGTGGCTATATCATGGCTAACACAGCATAACTGATGTAGCCGCCGCCAGGGAGCACTGGTGTAGCGGCAGCCATGCTACACCTCGCCTGATGCCTACGGTTTTTGAACCAAGGTGTTTGTTGGGTTTTTAACCCTTGCGGGCTTGTTTTCCAATGTTTTGCGTGTCCCGCGGGCATATTTGGGCTCCGACAGACTCTCAAAAAATATTTGCCAAAAATCAGTTATTAGTCCTAGAGTATTAAAATTACATATGCATATGGCACATACTTTCATCTTTCTCCTGGGATGTTTGTTGAACCTTCGTCTATTACCGTAGGACTTGTGGAGACCTCTGAAGTTGGGTAACGAAGTCTCCACTTTACACTTCCCGACAACCCATAATATGATTACCACAGCCAGATATTATCACTAGAAACACTATTCTATGATTATCAAGTAGTTTGGGATCCATACTCCAAAAAAAAAGCCACTGTGAAAGCAATGAAAATTACGAGCGCGTGTGACCTTCCCACTTGCGCTATTATAGTTCGCTGTTGGTATTCTGTCATTTATTATTCATAAAACCCCTCACACTTTATATTTCTGTTACTATATAACACTTATATATATCTGCAGTCTTTATCCATAAGTTTCCTTCAGTAGTATTAGTTTATTGTCACTGAAGTCATTCAATTTTTCATCCAGTAAAATACGTAGAGAGCCACGGATTCACTTTCACTGTTATGACCTCAAGTATTTGTACTCATATTCTTATATTACTAACTCCTTACATTTCTATTTACATTTTCTATTGTATTTTCAATATTTACACTTCTATTTTACATACACTATGTTATTCACTGTCACTTGCAGTAACATAAAACTATATTACACTGTTCAATCATATGTACTGTAGATCCATTGCTTTCACTTGCTATTTACACATTATTTATACATTATTTTCCTTTCCCACTTGCACTTTTAGAACTGCTTCTGGCTGTGGTAATCAAAGAAGCAGGTAACACAGAGGGGAACCTGGCACTCAGCGCACTGCCAAGAGGTGCGTTTGTGCTCAGGTGTGCGTCGGGTGGTATGTGCACACACCTGGCACCTGCGGATCGCAGCCTTCCTCTTGGATGTGGCAGGCATTTGCACCAGTCTGTGCCGATCCATGTAAGCCCTCTGCTCAAGTCCGTCGGGAAGTGTTACTGCATGGTGCCTTGGAGTTGCTGCTGTCATCCTACCATATCTTTCAAGCAGCTGCTGAACACAAGTCCTGGCGAACAACCTCAGGGAGAAGAACTTGGGTGGCTTGACCTTCATCTTGTACAGGATGAAGGCGTTCAGCATCGTCATGTCTATGAGATGCAGAAAAACTTTCCTGTACCACCTAGTATTCTTCCTGAGGCAGTCGATCTCTCCAATCATCATGTTGGACTTGTCCACCAGCCACATGTTGATATTGTAGTCTAAGACAGCATCAGGTTTCCTCACAGGTTCGCCTGTCCTACGGTCGACCTTCCCACTGTCTGTCACTTCCCCCTTGTGTACGGTGATGATTATGTGCACGACCCTCTTGTCATGCCACCGTATTGCCAGCATCTTCTCAGACTTGCATAGGTGCACGTCTCCTCGCTGCGAGGTTCCTGCCTCTGGGAATTTAGGGAAGTGGGCACGATTACTCTTGACTGCCGCAGGAGCCGATGTCGTGCTCTGAAAGGTATTTGGCAAGTTTCGGTGCTGTATAATAGTTGTCTGTATACAGCACATGATTCCCACCAAAATACCTTTCAAGGAGCACTTTCACTACACAGACTGAGAAGCCAAGGGGGTGTGTTTTATCAAGATCGACAGTGCTGGGTGGATAAATGACGAAGATAAGGATGTACCCCGTCTTACAGTTGCACAGTACAAAGAACTTGATTCCAAAGTGATGGCGTTTGCTTGGAATGTACTGCACAAACCTAAGACGTCCTCTGAACAAAACCAAGGATTCGTCAATGACAACCTTCTGAAAGGGGTGGAAGAATGTCATAAACTTATCCTTCATTCTGCTCAGAATCTCCCGGATCTTCCAGAGTGGGTCGGTTTGGGAAAGTACATCGTTGTCGGCAAAGTGCAGGTTTCCCATGATGTTCCGGAAGCGATCTCTGGCCATGTACTTACTGAAGGTGAGTGAGGTTAGTAAGAGGTCCATGGACCAGTATTCTTCCAACTAATGCTTCTTTGAGTGTGACATGAGAAGCATGAGGGCGAAGAACACATACAGCTCTTGAACTCCCAGTATGGACCACTGTTGCATCTTGGCTGCACCTGTACCACTTGCAGCACGTTGTGATTCATACCTGTTGGTCTCATCACATATGTGCTGCATGACTTCGTCATCGAGGAAGGCCAAAAGGAAGTCCACACACTCAGCATCCTCGTCAAGAGTGAAGGCAGGCTGTATTCCTGAGGAACTCTCGTCAAAATGGAGATGTTCAGGGACAAAATCGGACCCTTCCGTCCACGCGAAGGTGTCCAAGATTCCCTGTCGTGGCGGTGTAGGGTGGATGAGGGTGGAGGGTGGCTGTGAGGCAGATTTATCTGGTTCAAGGTCACTCGCACTGACCCTGGGTTGCCGTACAGCACTAGCAGCCCTTACTCTACTGGCAAGTCTACTTTTACGGGTCAGGGATTTACCTCTTCCTCTACGGCCTGCCTTCACTGTTGATGCTGGTGGTGACTCCGACGACAAAGACTCTGGAGAAAATTCAGCAGAAGAGGAAGAAATGAGTGAAGTGGGGCTTGGGGAACAGGGAGGTGAATCACCTCGGGACTCATGGCGGGCTGGGTCACGCGGGGCCATTGTTCCGGGGCTAACCCGCCGCCTTTTCATCCCCTTCCCAAATTCCTTCCCTTGCTGCACTAATGGCTCCTTTCCCTTGGAGCTAGGGATAACTTGGGACACTGAAGCACTCGTACTAGTAGTTTCTGGCACGATTTCCTCATCCGGCTCATCACACGAATCCCCCGAAGGGTCATAGTCACTATCCATCATTATCATTGATAATTCGGCTAGTTCACGTTCCACTGCAGAGTCACTTAGTCCTTTCCTGCTTCCCCCACGAGTTTTTCTGGGTGTAGAGGTCACGGGGCCCTTTGCAATGGGCGGAGAAGCGGCAGAAATGGCGGGGCGCGAGTGCAACATGCTTTGACCACAGAGGAGGACAAGGAACTAAATGGCGCGGCTTATCTGAGAAGGCAAGGGTTGACAGTGACAATGGGGCTGACAGCTGCTAACTTACATGCTAAGAAATTATTGGTAGAAAATCTCGGCAATACATAAAGAAATAGGTAGTTCCAGGTGAATGTAAATGTCACTTAGTCTTCTCCCTTCCTTTCTGATATATATTTTTATTACAGAAATAGATTACGAGGCATAATTCAAAGGGGAAATTACCTTGGGAATTTAGTGAATGAATGCATGTGAAGTGTTGTCAGGTGATAATTAGCCAATTCCTGGAGTATACCACTATCACTTACCTTATTTTTTTTTGGTATACCACGTTGAGTACACCACTTCCCGTCCGATCAGCAAAGTTAAGCAACGTTGGGTCTGGTTAGTACTTGGATGGGTGACCGCCTGGGAACACCAGATGCTGTTGGCATCTCTACGTGTCAAGTGGGGTTGGTGGAGGATTAGTGCCCCTCCCTGTAAAACAACTAACTCTAAGCCCTTGACCACCCCGTTTGGGATACATGGCGTCTGGCAATGGATGGATGGGATATATTATTTTGTATAAGTATAGGGCATAGGGCTTATTTCAATGGATGAAATCTGTGGAAAAATCAGGGGGAGATTTGCTTAGCGCAGCGCGGCAGGGCAGGCGATAGGAAAGGGTAAAGGAGGTGAGGTAAGGAGGGGTGAGAGGGTACTGGAGGGGAGGTAGGGAGGAAAGTCAAGAACAGGGGGAAATGGCTAAATTGTCAACAATGGATGGGAGTACAGATGAGATTAGGAGTGCGTACTATTGGTGGAGAGTAGCAGTACATGCTAAAAAATTATTAGTAGGAAATCTCGAAAATACAGAAAAAAGTAGGTAGTTCCAGGTGAATGTAAATGTCACTTTGGCTTCTCCCTTCCTTTCTTATATAATTTTTTTTTTTTACGAGAATAGATTATACGGCATATTTCAAAGGGGAAATTTCCGTGGGAAATTAGCGAACGAGTGCACGTGAGGTGTTGTCAGGTGATAATTAGCCAAATCAAGGTGTATAGCACTATCACTTACCTTGTTTCTTTTTGGTATATATTATTTTGTATAAGAATAGGGCATAGGGCTTATTTCAATGGATGAAATCAGTGGATAATTCAGGGGGAAATTTGCTTTAGCGCAGCGCGGCCAGGGAGGTGAGAGGACAGGGTAATGGAGGGGAGGTAGGGAGGGGAGTCAGGAACGGGGAAAAATGGCTAAATTGTCAACAATGGATGGGAGTACAGATGAAATTTGGAGTGCTGACTGGTGTTGGACATTGGCAGTAATGATAGATGATACAAGCCACCACTTGTAAGCCCGGGATAATTCAAAATAACACAGAATCAAAAAAGTGACGCCCGCGGTATGATCCATTTCGCCCGAGCATCATGAAAGTGACGCTCCGCAGTTAAGGGGTTAAAAACAGCTGATGATTCTGTAATATAGAGTGCCACGGTCAGGTGTGTTGCTTCTGGATGCAAAGGATGAGGGAATTCATCAGAGAGAGATGGCATTACATTTCACAAGTAAGAAATATATCTGTTGCTAAATGTTATGCAGCGTATTCTAGGTTCTGACTTCTCGGTCCTAGGTATGGTGCAATGTAGGGTTCTTTGTTCCAGACTGGGTCAGGGTCAGCCAGGAAGGGAAAAACACAAACACCTTGGGTTCAAGAGTACACTTATATATTTACTAAAAATACACACATACGCTATTCCATGATCAAAGCTGGGTGGATACAATAGCAGTTACAAGGATCACTCTCAATTCCTAGTTCAGCTCGTCTAATATGGGATCGCACCTGACTGATTTTACAATATGTCCTTCCAGTATCACAACAAGTATTCCACAGAAATATTCAGGCACATGACATGTGACACATACACATACAACAGGGCTTAGTGTCTCCAGCAAAACTGAGATGATAATATAGATATATACTCAACCTTAAGCCTAGGTGTCCGCGTCACAGAGACGAAAGCCTAGCTAATATAATATATTGCGTCACATAGACGAAGCCCTAGCAAACTTAGTCTATGCCGCGTCACATACAAGAGAGTATATATGTATATGGTCTCACACTGGCAGTCACCCGAGGGGGATTTGATGAGGCTGGGGTGTGTGTACTCTCGTGGGAGTGGAGGGAGGGGGGAGGGATTTAGTGCGAGTCCACGGGTGCGGTTACACTGACGTCTGTTGTCCTGTGGGGGAGGTGACACTGGGGGAATATTGGTCACAGTTGGGGGGAGGATCCAACTTGTGCGGGTATGCTGAGTACTCCGTGTAATAGCACTTTGAGTAATAGGGTACACTAGAATGTAGAGGGGGTGAGCATACTGGGGAAAGATCACACGTTATTTGCAGGGGGTCACAGGGAGGGTTCACTCTGGGGCGGGGCTGGTCACACTGGGGGAATGTAAAGGGAGGATTTATTACTCACAGTTTCTGACAGAGAGGAGGACAGGGCCCGCTATGACGGGAGTTCCAAGTGGCAGTCTGGCGTGGGAGGGGGGCTGCCCGGTGAGTAGTATAGATGCAGGTGGTCCATTGGGTTGCCACGAGTCAGAGAAGAGTGGGCCGGTGGTGTGTAGGGCGGCTCTCTAGTCGCTATGGCCTGACAGGATGCCGGGCTCTCGGGGCTGGGGCCAAAGAGGGCCAACAGGCGCACAGGTCGGCGCCGGCCCTTCTTCATTATTGGGGTTCTGGGAGAGGACCTGGGGAGGCCCGGGGCTGGGGTCGGGCACAGAGGAGGCGGCGCTCTGGCATGTCTGCTGCTCCTTCTGGGGGATAGCAACCCTTGAGGCTCCTCCTGAGTCCTCTGTCAAAAAGGAGACCGGTCCAGGGGACTTGGTGTTCGAGGGTCTGCTTGGGAGCTTGTCTATGCAAGTCCCACCCCGATTCTGGTGAGAGTTCCCTCTGCTTGAGTGTAGTGTCGTTTTCCTGCACGCTGCCGGGTGGTCTGGCTGTGGAGAAGTAGGGCATCTGGTCGCGAGGGACATGACGCTCTTGACTGGTAGATACGACAGGTAAACATAGCCTCCCTGTCACCCCCTAGTGGGGTTGTTATCGCCCCCCCCCCGTACTCTCCACCTTGCCGTGCGGATATTTAACTAATTCTATAAGAATACTGCTCCATGGGGTGGGGCGGGAAGATTCTTCCACAGTATCCCTGCATGAATGAGGCCTCTAAAATGGGCCCATTTATCTTCAGTCTTTCTCTCCATGTCCTCTTCTCTTCTGTTCACATTCTCTTGTAGATATTTCCATGTTTCTTCCGGCCTTTATCAATCTGGACATTCGGTTTCATAACATGGATAGTGCCATAAAGGGTAAGACCTATGGCGTTGTTTTATACTCATTGGCTAAATGTCTATCTATCTATGTATCTATTGCCAGACGCCTCAATCCCGTTTGGGGTGGCCACAAACAAATCACCTCCAAGTCGCCCTGTCCCCCGCCATCTCACTGCCCTGCTCCCAACTCACACCCCCCTCTCTCATATACCTCTCCACCCCATCCCTCCATCTCATCCTCGGCCTCCCCCTCCCTCTTCCCCCCTCCACCTCACTCACATACACTCTTTTCGTCAGTCTTTCCCCCTCCATCCTCTCCACATGGCCAAACCACCTCAGTGTGTTCCTCATAACGCTTCCTATCACATCCACATCCACACCACAACGCTCCTTTATATCCTCATTAGTCAGCCTGTCTCTCCATGTGACTCCACAAGCTCCTCTTAAATAACTCATTTCCACTGCTCTCACTCTTGACTTGTGTCCTTCCAACAACGTCCAAGCTTCACTTCCGTATGTTAGAGTTGGTATCACAATACTGTCATGTAGTAACTTTTTCACTTCCATGCTCACTTCCCCGTTTCTTATCACTGCTTTCAAAGAACCAGCAACCTTTCTTCCCTGCTGTACCCTTTCAAGCACTTCACCCTCCAAATTGGCTAAATGTACCCAGTATAATTCGATGAACAAGGCAGAAAAAAAATCATAATCCATATATGTTTTTGTATTATAAGCAAAAAGTGTTTCTTTATTAATAATCACTGCTTAGTGGAAATAAAGTATTTGAATTTGAATTAGAGTGTCGGTGTTTCAATATGACAGCCAAAATCACACGTCCGCGGCGGGCGTGTGGCACAGACACATCATTGATACTTCCTAACTAAAGGGCAGCATTGAATTATGAAGCAATATGGCCGCCGTCTTTCTGAACAATAATCCTGTTCAAGAGGTCACGTACTTAAGAGCACTTGAAATCTAAATATTTTAAAGTATGCGTTCAAAGATATTAACATGGTGCTTAGGAATGTATGGAACTTTTGCCAAGTTCTGATGGTAAATCTATACAGCACAAGCGATAAATGGAGTGGAAAGATGGCGGAGTCAGCATCAGTGGTGTGATTGTTGTTTGTCTTGTGGCGTCAGCTGTCTGTAATTATTGGTGAGCCGAGGCCCGAGCACCGAGGTGTACTTGATCATTTCCCCGTCAGGACGATCGTGTGGAGGGTGTTCACTGCGTCCTTCAATGATAGACTCCACCAGTAAGTTACTGTGTTAGCCATGTCAGATGTGCTAAATTACAAATGTATACACAACTGATTCATTCTTTACCAAACGGCCGCGGCCTTTCCAGATTTTCTATTGAATGTTTCACAGGTTGATTATTATTCCTGGATTACCACAGCTACTGGGGATTTTTATAAACCTGCCTCTAAAAGCTACAAATGAGGTTTTAGAAAAGCGTTAATGTTTCGCCGTGTACCAGCAGCTGACCGTATTTAACATTCATGACGCGCATTTTTATATGTGAAAGCTGGCTGTCAAATGCAAGTGAGGTTAAGTTGGATTAGGTTAGGTTTGGCTGGGTTAGGTTTGATTAAATCATTAAATTTGCCATCGCTTTGACACGGGATACACTGATGCATCCAGTCAGAGAGACGGTTGGTAAACAATGCTGGCAGTCAGAGAGACCATCGGTAAACACTGCCGCGAGTGGCCTGGCCGCTTCCTTAACTACCCAAAAATAGGTTTATTTTGTCGTTTTCCAATCACTTCATGCAGTCACAACTCATTAGTTAACTATCTGTGTTGCATATGTACCAAAATTACTTGAGATTGTGGGTTTGTTATAATGCAGGTGGAATCACCACACCCATTTGGTAAAGAATTACCCTGTATGCTTATTTGGATCATGTTTGTTTTAATGTTTCATTCTCTTTCAAATAATTTTTAAGATGCTGCAAAGTTTTGTGTGGTGTAGCTAGTAATTATCCAGTTAAACATACACTTGTACCAGTAGAAGGACCTTACCAATTCACTTCATATTCCTCCAGTTTGTTTTTTGTATTATTGTGACTGTTTTCAGGTGGTAAATTACCTTTCCTGCTGAAAAATTTCCCACTGTTTTTATCATCACGTTCCTAAAGCCATACCTACGATTCTTTGTCTTACAGTACTTTACGTACTCAAAGGCGGTTTTCATGTCCTAACTTTCCAACTGGAGTCTAGGTTAGGTTAGGTCAGATTAGATAACATTAAATTATTAGGTACAGTTAAGGTAGGTTAGGTTAGGTTAGATTAAATTATATTATTAGGTACAGTTAAGGTACAGTAGGTCAGGTTAGGTTAGATTAAATTTAATTAGGCAGACATGGGGGAATGTTAATCTGTAATCATAATCGATTTCAGACTTTTGTGTAGGTGGGGACGCCCATCATCCACTCACCCAATGTAGAGGTGCCATATAATCTCTACACTGAGTGACAAGCCAAATGGTTTCCTGTACCCAGGGAACCATTTACTACGCTGGGTGGTAACCATATAACCGGGGTTTCTGGCAGGGTTAAGTGTCCCCCAGATTCCCCTATCCAAAATCACTTACCGTACTTCGTGGGGTGGAAGACACACTTTTTTGCCTCAAAATCATCTTCAAATATCCCCATGCATCCTTGGAGGCGAGACTACCTTGGCTCCATTTAGAAGAATCACATATACAGAGGATCACCTCACTGTTTGGCAGTCAAGTATTTTTTTTAGAGTATAAACACCTTTGATTTATTGCAAAAAGTTACATTCACTTGTGTATATACAGGAAACTCGCACGGAACACGTGGGTTTCGTTCCTACCGTGCTGTGTTAGGTGCGATATCGCGTATATTTAAACTACTCCGTATTTTGCTCCCTAGACCCCCCAAATGTGTTGTTTTGCTGTTACCTGTCACTGGTAATCACTAGAAAGCACTTTAAGTGGTTAGGTTTACTTAATGTTATAACTCACAAATACAGTACTCCACAGCAAAACTTCAACACACAAATACTGTACGTAAACACAAGGAAACATTCCGACGCCGATCATAGGTAATCATATAAATCAGGTTAACTGGCACCAGGGCTTTATTTAATGCTTTATCTTTTTTGAGTGCTTTAACTTACAAGTACATACCAGAACAGTACATATTTAACTTAGAAATGCAGCAAGTCTTTAACGAACAAACAAAAAAGACAATATTCTGACGCCGATCATGGGTAAGCATATAAATCAGGTTAACTGGTTACAAGGCTTTATTTAATGCTTTAATTGCTTACAAGTACATACCAGAACAGTAAATATTTAACTTACAAATACAGTACTGTAGAAAAGCAGTACAGTAAGAGTTTAACGAACAAACGAAATAGGCAATATTCCGACGCCGATCATGGGTAATCATATAATTCGGGTTAACTGGTTACAAGGCTTTATTTAATTATTTAACTTTATTTAAGTGCTTACAAGTACAATACATACAAGAACAGTAAATATTTAACTTACAAATACTGTACAGTACTGTGGAAAAAACGAACAAATAAAAAAGGCAATATTCTGATGCCTATCAGGTAAACTGGTTATAAGACTTTATTTCTTGCTTTAATGTTATTTAATAGTACTTTAAGTTGCACATAAACTTACCAGAACAGTACAGTACTGTAAATATTTAACTTACAAATACTGTGCTACTGTACTCGGGAATGTCTCACTCACTGAATAATTTCCCGCCTAGATCGTCATGTAATCAAAACAAACCGCGCGCTGTGGTGACGTTCGAGGATTTGATCTTTCAAAGGCCTCTCCTGCGTTAATTTGTAGTTTTCATAATGGTTCTTTAATCTTACGTTGTCTTATATGTATCCCAGCCCTTACCGTGTATAATTGCGAGCGCGTTCTGTGAGATCGCGTTCCGTGCGAGTTTCCTGTACTCAGATTTTACGATTAGAAACACCCAAGCTTAAGAAAAAATTTAGGGTTTGTTTACAACTGGCCATGTGACAGTCTGGGGGTTTAGCGGTATAGCAGTTTAGCAATTTAGCATCTAGCATACACACTGCTTTAGCAGGCTAACATGATCACTGGTGAACTCCCTGCTAACCTTCTGAAATGCAGTCCTGATCACTTTGCTTCCCATCCATTCAGTAGCTTGTAAGAGAATCATACTGGAGATGATGGCTAGCATGACATTTGAGTCACTGTAACAGACGTCTCATATGGAAATTCAATAACTCTTGTTTGGCTGGCTTCTCTTACTGATATTTTGTTTCATTAGAGACAAGAATATAACAGAAGGAAACAGTTTTATATTAAAAAAACGGGAAAAACAACTGCAACATTAAACAGTACTGTCTGAAATTACAGCTTTTTAGCAGTTTAGCAGTATAGCAGTTTAGCACCTATCATTCCCCCAACTCTCAGAACATGATCACTTCTGAACCCCTTGCTAACCTTCAGAAAGGCAATAATGATCACTTCACCTGCTATGCAATCACTGACTAGCAAGGGAATCATATTGGAGATGTTGGCTAGCTTGACTTTTGTTGAGTCATTGTAACAGACGTCTTTCTCATATGGAAATTCAATAACCCTTGTTTGGCTGGCTTCTCTTACTGATATTTTGTTTCATTAGAGACAGGAATATAATAGAAGGAAACAGTTTTATATTACCATTACTGAAAAACGGGATAAACAACTGCAACATTAAACAGTACTGTCTGAAATTACAGCTTATTAGCAGTTTAGCAATTTAGCACCTAGCGTTCCCTCAACTCTCAGAACATGATCACTTCTGAACCCCTTGCTAACCTTCAGAAGGGCAATAATGATCACTTGCTATCCAATCACTAACTAGCAAGGGAGTCATATTGATGTTGGCTAGCATGACTTTTGTTGAGTCATTGTAACAGACATCTGTCTCATATGGAAATTCAAACATTCTTGTTAGGCTGGCATCTCTTACTGATACTTTGTTTCATTCAACACAAGAGCATCTTAGAAGGAAGCAGTCTTATATTACTGTTAGTGAAAAATGGGAAAAAGTTGCAACATTAAATAATACTTCCCGAAATTACAGCATTATTAGCGGTTTAGCAATTTAGCAGTTTAGTGCCTAGCGATGTGGAAATTCAATCACCCCATGTTAGGATAGCTTCTGGTACTTTTAGGGTACATAAAAAGGTGTAAACATTCCTTGTAATTGATTTTTGAAAACATGGTTGTGTTGTTTGATTCTATAGTTCACACATGCAGGCATTTGTTTTGGAGATACAGTAAAAGTCCAATTTTTCGGCATCCAATTCCCCGGCAAATCTGACATTTCAGCAGTTTTGAGAAATAGTCCCATTTACGAAAATCTCTGATCGTTTGGCAGATTTTCTGATTTTTTTCGTCCCCTCTACTGCTGGGGACTTCTTCCAGCAGTAGCAGACTCCAATCAACCCCTTCTATTGTACATATGTAAATAAGGAACCTACTATAAGTTTAGGTAAATGCATGTGAACTTGTAGGCCTGCTGTACCATTACATTTATATACAGTATGTTCACTAATTTCTTTAGTTTTCATATTCATATATAGTACTGTATTCATTACAGTATTGTACAGTATCAAAGAGTATACAGTACTCTCTCCAAACACATTTGTTATGATATGAGTAGTGATGATAGTGTTCACCGAAACATATAAGGTACTGAGTGGGTAGGGTTTTTGATAATTCGGCAATTTTGATTTTTCGGCACTTGCCTGGTCCCATAGATGCCGAAAAATAGGACTTCTACTGTATAGTGTATTCCTTCACTTAATGCCCTTTGTATTTTCTTAAGTGAATGAAAGAACTGGTTTTATTGATTTTTTTTTTTTTTTAAGTTCACTTCACGAAAAATAATACTTATCTCTATGTACTGAAACGTATGTAGTGTACTTTAATAGAGATGAACATCACGTCTCAAATTACTTTACTAAAGGAATCAGACACTTCATATTTCATAAACAAACCAGTATTGTTAAGATGGCGTCGTGGTATGGATAACATTTTATAAGGAAGGGGTTGTTTGTTTGTTTTCTTGTCCTGTACCCATCTTTTACATAAAAATAAAGACACCAAACATATATATACAGTACTGAAGAGAGACTCTAATGTGTTAAGATAGTGTCATGGAATGAAGTAACATTACATAAGGAAGGGGTTGTGTGTTTTCATGTCTTGTACCTTTCTTTTACATAAAAATAATGAAACCAAAGACAGATATACAGTACTGAACAGAGGTTCTGAAAGGTGAGTGTGTATTTTAGTGAAAAATACTCATATCAAGCAACCTTTCTGTAGTCTTAGTCAAGCCATACTTTTTTCCTCAGAGCTTCCCTTCCAGAATTAGGGTGCGTCTTTCACACTGCAACGTCTAACATGCCACGAAATACGGTAATGATGGCAGTTGTTTCAGAGAGCCTCAGAGGGCGCAATACCTACCCAGGGCCCCAGCCAAATGGGCAGACTTGCGTAGCCATGTGGAATGTGAGAGGTGTGAATGAGGAGAGCAAGAGGGTGGAAGTGGTGATTGTGTTCAAGAGTGCGAGATATTGTGTGAAACGAAGATGAAAGGGTGCGAAGTGGAGGAGTGGGAGGGTGTGAAATGTGTAAGATCGGGAATGAATGGGCGAGGAAGATGCAAGGAATGAGTTGCTTTGTTGATGAATGAGGTGTGGCAGAGTGGAATGAGGGACTACAAATGTGTTAGCTCAAGATGTACGAGTATGTATGTCAAGTTCAAGTTTGAGAAGGTGAAAGTGGCAGTGATTGTAGCATATGCACCATGTGAGGACAGGAGAGAGAGAGAGAGAGACAGGTTTTGGGATGAGCTGGGTGAAGTAGTGGGAGAAATGCCCAGGAGCTATAAAGTAATTGTGATGGGGGATATGAATGGAAGAATAGGCACTGGTCCTGGAGATGACAATGGGTTGCAATGGAGTACCAGGAGAAAATGATAATGGGAAGAGACTAAAGGATATGTGTCAGGAGAGGAGGTTGTGCATTTGTAACTCGTGATTCAAACACAGAAATGCACATAAATATACATGGTATAGAGGGAACGGGGATCGTGTTGAAAGAGGCCTGATTGATTACGTGCTCGTAGAGAGGTCGATGATGGGCATGGTTGCTGATACGAGGGCTGTGAGAGGACGATGGGGAGGTCTGTCAGATCATATGATTGTGGTATGCAAGATTAAGCTGAAAGGAGTGAGGTGGAGCAGGAGAGAAAGAAGCAGTCAGGAAGAAAACTGAAAGTTGAGAAGCTGAGGATCAAAGAAATGGCAGATGAATACAGGACCAAAGTAGAGGACGAGTTAGAATTACTGAATTGGAATGAAATGGATCTGGACAGACTGTGGATTGCATATAGGGATTGCTTAGTTAGGAATGCTAAAGTGGTATGTGGTGTGGCAAGAGTAACAACAAAGAAGAAAGGTACGGCATGGTGGGATGAGGAGGTAAAGAGAGCGGTGGAGGAAAAGAGGAAGAAGTGGCTAGAGTGGTTCCAGGATAGGGGTTCAATTGAAATAAGAACTGAATATGTTGAGAGCAAGAAGCACTTAAAGAGACTAGTGAAGAGGAAAAAGGAGGAGGTAAATGAGGATCTAGGAAGAAAAATGAATGCGAACTACTCTGAAAATAGAAAGTTATTCTGGAAAGAGGTGCGGAAATGTAGAAGTGAAAGCGGTAAGAAATGGGATGGTGTAAAGGATGCAGGTGGTAGATTATTAACCCATGGAGATGAAGTAAGGACCAGATGGAAAGAATATTTTGAAAGCCTGATGAATGGGGATAGAGAGAGCAGAGCAGCGGTAAACATAATAAATAAATAAACATAAAGACTAAATAAACTGAATCTACCAACTTTACAGGAGAGAAGGAAAAGAGGTGACATGATAATGCTATATAAGTGCATATCAGGGAAGGAGAAAATAGACATAAATGATTACTTAACATATGGAGAAGCATCAGCAAGAGGACACTGCAAAAAACTGCATAAGAGGAGAGGTGATAAAGACGTAAGGAAATTCAGTTTCCCAAATAGAGCAATTGATCAATGGAATGCACTACCGAATGAAATAGTGTGTGCCAAAACAATTCACAAATTTAAGGATATGTACGATAAATATGGTTTAAGACACGGGACAATACGAGCTTGACTCATTCCTGTAAAGATACAATTAGGTAAGAACAATTAGGTAAGAACACACACACACACACACACACACACACACACACACACACGCATGCATGCACACATGCATGCACACACACACACACACACACACACACACACACACACACACACGACAGAACAAAGGAAGAATATAAAAGAACAAGAAATGAATACACAAGAATACATAGAGAAGAAGAAAGGAATTTTAAAAAAGGTATAATTGACAAATGCAAGGATGAACGCAAACTGTTTTATAGATTTGTTAATGGCAAACTGAAACAAAAGGAAGGAATCGCCAAGCTGAAAGTAGAAGGAGAGGTCTTTAAGGATGCGGCAATGCAAGCAGAAATAATGAACAAACGTTTCCAGTCAGTTTTCGCTAAAGAAAAGGAGCTTGTGGAAGGGGAGGGAGTGATTAGAAATGTTCCGGTGATGAAAGATATAAAAGTGGAGGTACAGGAAGTGTATAAATTACTGGAAACTCAAGATGTAAGGAAAGCCCCAGGACCTGATGGAGTTTCTGATTGGGTACTGAAGGAATGCAGAGAACAACTGGCGGATAAAATTCACAGCTTAATTGTATGCTCACTGGAAGAGGGGAAAGTGCCAAAAGAATGGAAGAGGGCAAATGTGGTACCAATTTACAAGAGAGGAAACAGGGAAGAACCCCTGACCAGTGTCTCTAACCAGCATGGTCGCAAAATTGTGTGAGAGAATCCTGAAAGACAGATGGATAAAATATCTGGAAGAGATGAATATTTTGGCTGAATGTCAGTTTGGATTCAGAAGTGGAAGGTCATGTGTTTCTAACTTGTTGAGCTTTTACTCAAGAGCGATTGATGTGGTACAGGAGAGAGATGGTTGGGTGGATTGTGTGTACTTAGACTTAGAGAAGGCCTTTGACAAGGTACCTCATAAGAGACTAATGTGGAAACTAGAATATATAGGAGGACTAAAGGGGAAACTTCTGGAATGGATGAGAGACTTTTTGAGAGACAGACAAATGAGGACAGTAATAAAGGAAAAGATGTCTGGATGGAGGGAAGTAACAAGTGGAGTCCCTCAAGGCTCAGTGTTGGCGCCAGTAATGTTCCTGATTTACGTAAATGATATGGTAGATGGAGTGAACAGTTATGCAAGTCTGTTTGCTGATGATGTAAAGATCTTGAGGAAGATAGAGGTTGAGGAGGATTGTAAAATACTGCAGGAGGATATGGATAGGATACACAATTGGAGCCGGACGTGGGAAATGAAATTTAATGTAAAGAAATGTAAAAATTGGAAATGGGTAAAAGTACCAGGAGACCATCACTGAATTATTTTTTGGGTAATGAATTAATCACAAAAAGGAGAGAAGAGAAAGATTTGGGAGTGCTGGTCCAAGATAGTTTGTCACCAGAAAAGCACATTAACAAGATAGTTGGAGAGACTTATAAGCTCTTGACTAACATAAGAGTAGCATTTCATTATATGGATGAGGAAATAATGAAAAAATTGATAGTGGCCATGATCCGCCCCAGGTTAGAATATGCAGCGGTAGTGTGGTGCCCACACAAAAAGAAAGAAATAAACAAGATTGAGAGAATACAAAGAACAGCAACCAAGATGGTCCCCAGTCTGACAGACCTGTCATACAGAGAGAGGCTGGAAAAACTGGATTTGCCTTCGTTAGAGGAAAGGAGAAAGAGGGGAGACATGATTGCGGTGTTCAGGACCATGGTGGGAGTAGATAAAATTGACAAAGAAGATCTGTTTGTATGGGATAAGAGAGCAACAAGAGGACATGGAATGAAATTGAAAAAGTCAAGCTGCTTGAAGGATATCAAGAAATATAGCTTTCCTTACAGAAGTATAGACATATGGAATAGCCTGGACAAAGAGATCGTCCAGTCTAAAAACTTAAACGAGTTTAAAGTTAAATTCGACTTATTGAGAAACAGCGATGGAAACCCACGAGCATAGTACATTCCGTGTATATCACAATTAGGTATATTAGGTAAATACTTAAATATTTGGAATGACTTAGACAAAGAGGTGGTGCATGAGAAAAACATTCATGTATGTAAAGGTAGACTTGATAAATGTGGATATGGAGACAGGACAACACGAGCATTGCTCAATTCCTGTATACTACAAATAGGTAAATACACACACACACACACACACACACACACACACACAGTACAAAACTTCTCACCTCCAAACCCATCTGGTCCTGCAGGAAGAGCATCGCCACTGGAGAAGTAAGTGATTTTTTTCTGTTTTGATTCATCTGTTTACCTGTCTTTATGTCAGTATATTTACACATTTATATATATTGTTCTTTACATCAACAGAAATGACAGGGAAATAAGTACAGCTTCAGTTTCAGTTGCAAGCAACAGATGTAGTTTTCATGTGTGGTTTCTGAGAGGACTATAAAGAAAACCAGATGTTATTTTATAATAGTATTTAGAATAAAACTGAAAAAAAAAACATACCTAGCAAGCATAAACATGTTGTGCGCTATGGGAAAATAACGTAAGTGACCACAGCTGACGGCTGTTCAGCGTCCGGGTGGGTACACCGTAGTTTTTTTTCTCTCTCTCGAAAACTATGAGGCATAGGAGAACAATTCTGGTCTTAAATGAAAGCCCATAATATTCTGCATACGATGATAAAAAAAAATAATAATAATAACATTGCCAAGAAAAGTTTTTTGCTAGAGCTCCATGAATAAAAAATCTGGTGTCAGACAGAAGGTTTCACTTTTTCGCTTATTACTCAAAAACCATACCTCGTATCAAAATGCCAACGATCCCATTCAAAAGCTAATAAAATTCTCTTTCTAATGATGGTATAACATGTAGAGATAGATTAGTGAACATTTGAGTTACGATGTTGGGAAGTGAGATGAATGTTCTTGAATGTTTATTCACACCGCTGTAACATTTGTATAGTGTTTGTGTGTGTGTTATTTTTTCCTTATCATGTAGAACAAACATTGACGAATAGCAATATGTGGGTTTTGTGGCAAAATAAATATGTTTGAGTGGTGAAAATAAGCCACGAATACACTTTTTTGGAGCACGTGGCAGGCGTCGGGGGATGGGGAGAAAGGCGATGTGTTGTGGAATGTGAAACTTATTAAAACTTATCGTGAGCGAAAGCGTTAATACTTTCCATGATCCTTTTTTATCCACCCTGTCATATGCTTTCTCCAAATGCATGAAGGCAGCATACAACTTCTTTCCCTTTTTGAGAAACTTTTCCACTAAAGATCTAAGAATGAATATCTGATCTACACATCCTCTTCCCTTCTTAAAACCTCCCTGTTCTTCTCCAACTGATTCCTCTGTTATTTCCCTAAATGTGTCAATAAGTATCCTACCATATACTTTTCCTATTACACTAAGAAGACAAATGCCCCTATGATTACCACATACTTCTTTTTCCCCTTTTCCTTTCTGCAGGGGAATAATTATACCTGACTTCCAATCTCTGGGACTCTACTTTCCTCCCAGGCCAATGTGCACATCTTCCACATCCATTCTACTACTGTCTCTCCCCCATGCTTCAGCAATGCACCACACACTCCATCAGTTCCTGGGGCTTTCCCCATTTTGCCTTTTTTCATTGGTTCCACAACTTCCATCGTACTGATTTCTTCCTCTCTTCTCACATCCTTCTATCTCCTAGCCATTCCCTAGCCACTTACACTTGCATTACTTTCATTCTCTATGTTCAACAGTTCTTTAAACTGTTCTCTCCATCTGCTCACTTTTTCTCCCTTCTCTACTACAGGAGTAGACTGTAGCACCAGTCGAGCAGGGCAGTATACCCAAGGTGGATGGAAAGCTGATGACAGGGATAGCTGGAGCTCCCATTTCATCAGCCCTCGGGACTAGGTCCCAACCATCCCCCTTTGCTGAACTTTTTCAGTGTCTCAGTAACACAGAGAGTAGGCCAGCATGCTCTCCAATACAAGTTTAACTATCAACACCAAACTACATGCACAGTACACACCACTCTTCCTTCTCCAAAATGTAAAAAAAAAAAATAATCATGGCAGCAAAACACGTGGCCCCGGAGTCCCCGGGGGGGGACCCTAAATGCCCCTACCTTCCGCCCCTCTCCCGGTGACGACTCAAGATGCCTGGAACCACTGTCTGACTCTTCTTCATTTCTGCAACATTCTTGGCCTTTCCTCTAACTTTCGCTCTCTTGAACACCACATCTCTAGACCTCACCTTCTTTTTCTAACTGAGACTCAGCTGTCTGAGGCAACTGACAGCAGACTCTTTTCTGTATCCTCCTGCTTTCAGTATACTCATTTGAAAGCCAAAGGTGGCTGTTGTGTTTATATATGCAACAACTTATCTTGCTCTTGTGTTCCTGAACTCGATTCTTCTGCATTTTCTACACTCTGGTTTTGGTTTTCCTGTCATTTTCTGACTAAGTATATCTACGCTGTTTACTTATCTCCAAATTCTACTGACTATCACAAATTCTTTGACTATCTTACTTCTACGATGGAACGCATTCTATCCATTTCTCCTTTCTCTGAAATCTCCATTCTAGGAGATTTCAATGTTCACCACCACCTTTGGCTCTCCTCTGCTTTCACTGATCCACCTGGTGAACAAGCCTACACCTTTTCTATTCTTAATGACCTAGAGCACCCTACCCGTATCCCTGACCGCCTTGGAGAGCGCTCCAACATACTTGACCTCTTCCTTACAACTAATCCTTCTGCTTACACTGTTAATCTTTTCTCTCCTTTGGGCTCCTCCGATCACAACCTTATCACCTTAACCTGTCCTATCGCTCTGGTACAGCCTGCGGACCCTCCAATGAAACGTCGTCTGTGGCACTTTGGAGCTGCAGATTGGGACACCCTCAGGCAGTATTTCTTTAATTTTTCCTGGAATGATTATTGCTTCCAGGGCCGGGAGCCATCTGGGTGTGCCTTGCTCATTACGGAGGTTATTCTCTCGGGCATGGAAGCATACATTCCTTTCTCATATTTTTGACTAATGCAAGAAAGCCTTGGTTTAATCACGCTTGTTCTAATGCTGTCCGCAAGAAGGAGAGGGCCTATAAAAGTTACCAGAGACAACCCATCCCTGAATCACATCTTCTGTACGTTTCTGCCCGGATTCTTTCTAAGTCTGTTCTTCATCCGTACTAAATGCTCTTCACTCTCTAACTCGAATTCTTCCCGCTCCTACTGACACCTTGCCAAAAACCTTTCTAACAACTTTACCTCATCATCCTTCCCTCCTCTTTTCTACTCTGATGGCTCTGTAGCTATTTCTTCTACTGATAAAGCAGATCTCTTCGCTCAAACTTTCTCCTCCAATTCCACCTTAGACGATTCCGGTACTGTTCCTCCATCACATCCCCTTTTTGACTTCCTTATGGCTGACATTAAAATTTCTTCAGCTGATGTATTTTCTGCCATCACAGGCCTCAGTACTAATAAGGCATATGGGCCTGATGGAGTCCTTCCTGTTGTTCACAAAAACTGTGCTTCTCTGCTTACACTCTGCCTAGGCAAACTCTTTTGCCTTTGTCTGCCAACTTGTACCTTTCCTTCTTGCTGGAAGTTTGCTCTCATCAACCAGTCCCAAAGAAGGGTGGCCATTCCCAACCCTCTAACTGTCGTCCAATTGCTTTAACATCCTGTATCTTAAAAGTTATCGAGTCAGTTCTTAACAGAAAAATTTTAAAGCATCTTTCGTATCACAACTTTCTTTCTGATCGTCAGTATGGGTTCTGTCAGGGACGCTTCACTGGCGATCTTCTCAGCTATGTTTCAGACTCCTGGTCATCCTCTTTTCGGGACTTTGGCAAAAGCTTTGCCATTGCACTTGACATCTCAAAGGCTTTTGATTGAGTCTGGCATAAATATTTAATTTCCAAACTGCCCTCATATGGTTTCTATCCTTCTATCTGTGCCTTCATCTCTAGCTTCCTTTCTGGTCGTTCTATAGCCGCTGTTGTAGACGGCCATCGTTCTTCTCCTAGATCTATTAACAGTGGTGTTCCTCAGGGCTCTGTCCTATCACCAACTCTCTTCCATTTATTCATCAGTGACTTTCTAAGCTGTACATCTAACCCTATCCACTCATATGCTGATGACTCCACCCTTCACCTTTCCATCCGATTCCGACAATGTCCATCTCGGCAGTTGCTTCAACAAACAAGGGATGAGGCAATGGCACACGTAATGTCTGACTTGGCTCGTATCTCTGACTGGGGTAAAAATAATATGGTTGTTTTTAATGCATCAAAGACTCAGTTTTTACACCTATCAACTCGACAGAATCTTCCACAGGTATACCCACTAATGTTTAATAATATTCAGCTTAATCCTGCATCATCCTCGAACATGCTCTGGGTTTCATTTACTCGGAACATATCTTGGAAAGATCATATTACATCTCTTGTAAAATCTGCTTCCAAGAGATTAGCTGTGCTAACCCGACTCCTTTCCTTCTTTACCCCTTCACAATTGTTGACTCTATACACGGGTTTTATCCGCCCCTGTGTGGAGTACAACTCTCGTGTGGGGAGTCTCCCCACATACAGCTTTTCTCAATAGGGTGGAGTCAAAGGCTTTTCATCTCATTAACTCTCCTCCTCTTACTGACTCCCTTCAACCTCTGTCTCTTCGCTGCAGTGTTGCATCTTTATCTCTTGTCTGTCACTACTTCAATGGTCACTACTCCTCTGAACCGTCTGCATGCATTCCTCCACCTCTATGACAGGCGCGTAGCACCCGTCTAACAGCAAACTCTCATCCCTTTTCTGTCCAGCTCCCTAAAGCAAGAGTTAACTGTTACTCCCAGTCCATCATTTATGCAACAGGTCAACTCTGGAACTGTCTCCCTCTGTCTGTATTTCCTGCTTCCTATGATCAGTCTTTCAAATGCAGTGTGTCACTCCAGACATCTCGAAATGAAATGACCGGATATTGAATTTGGCTCTCTCTTGTATTTTGTTTTTCTCTTGGAAGGAACAATTTTGCGGGCTTGCGGCCTTTCGTTCCTTCTTCCTCGCATTAAAAAAAAAAAAATCTACTATTTATATCTTTCACTCCCCAGCTAATTTCATTGGCACACTGTCTAACTCTCTTTACCTCTTTCCAGAACATTTTCTTACATTCCCTCCAATTTACACTCAAATTCCTCCCAAATTCCTCATCCACTCTCTTCTTACCCTCTCTTACTAATCTTTTCACCTCTCTTGTCTTCTCTGCATGTAACTTTCTCTTGCGTCTCTCAGCTTCTTCCACGCCAATGTTTCTCATCCACTCACTCTATGCTTTCTTCTTTTGTGCCACAGCCTCCCTCACCTCTTCATTCCACCATGCTGTTCCCTGCACCCCCTTTTGTCTTCTCTTCAACCCACACACCACCTCCCATGCAGCACAGTTTTATTCTGTGACTATCTTGCACACACCTTCCACATCCCCTATCTGCTCGAATCCATATTTACACAATGGCATCTCCACTTCCCTCTTAAATTCTGCTTTTTTTCCCTCCTCTTGTAATTTTTCCACTCTCCTTGTATGCACTACTTCCACTTATCCTTCCCTTCTTCTACTTCTCCAATTCCTTTGGACCTTGATTCTGTGGTCAGAAAGTCCACTTCCCCAGCTTCTGTATACTCTTGCATCCATTACACACCTCATCCTTTCATCCAAACACACGTAACCAGTCATCACCTTCCGTTCTTTCAGTTCACCACCCACCCTTCTTATCACTTGCCACATGTACCTATGGATCATTTTGTGCCTGGAGAGGGTATTGACTCTCACCAACCCCCTCGCAGCACAAATGTCCACTAAAGCACAGCCATTCTCATCCATCTCTGCAGGCACACCCCACTCACCAACCACTCCATCCACCTTAACATTCCCTACTTTTCCATTCGTATCTCCAATCAAAAACACTTTCTCATTCCTATCAAACTTTTCCAAGTATGCATCCATGTTTGTCCAGAACTCCTCTTTCTCTCTCCTTGCACGATCTTGCGTTGGCGCATACATGCACACAATCATCCACATTTTTAGTCCAACTCTCAATCTTACCCACACAACCCTAAAGCCAACTGATCCATACTTTCTTATATTCTCCTTCCATCTGTTACTTACACCAATACACACTCCTTCTTTTGCTCTCTCATTCTCACCTACTCCCGCACATATTCCCCAACCATACTCCCATTCTTTCACACTCTCACCTCGTCATTTAGTTTCAGTTACTCCACATACATCCACTTTTGCTCCCACAAGCACCTAGACAATCTCTCTTTCACCTCATCATTTACACCCCGTACATTCCAAGTAGCTATCTGTACCATGTCCTTTGTTCGGTCCTTAGTTATCACCTTTTGGTCAGTCCTGGTCTGAGGCTTCTTGTTCGTATTTTTAGCTGATTGTTTTCCGGGGAGGGGCACTAACCCTCCGCCAACCCATTTATTGTCATGTAGGGAACACATGTTGATTGATTATAAGGTTACCACCCAGCGTTGTAAATGCTTTCTTGGTTTGCAGGAAATCATTTAGCTTGCCACTCAATGTAGAGCTACCCTAAAGAAAAACCACTACATTAAGTGGGTGGAAGTATGAAATACGTCACATGTTTATTGGAAAATATATGTTATTCATATTTTTCCCGTCCTAATTCTTCCGTATCACTTTCGAGAACATGGGCAGACGTGGTCGTAGAAGCTACCACATCAGCTTCCCTGTGCTTTTCAGCCTGTCTCTTGAGTCTTTTGACATCAGCTGCCATTTTTTGGCGTCTCCTTGAGTCGGCTCTATCAACAGGGCCCAACTGGAAAGAGCCTTTGGTCCCCACTTTAGCTCTCTGATCATCTAGGTATTGCCTGTCCTGTATAGGAACCAGAAATAAGAAATATGTGCATTATATTGCATGCCCAATGGGATTCAGCTGAATAATGCACACATAGAACCAATTATAAATCAGAGAAAATATTCACCTTCTTTCTAGGAGGACAAGTGCAGACAATATGCTGGACTTGACAGTTTTCTTTGCTGCACTTCACAGATTTGTCATCACAGTTACGGACAGGCAGTTCACATATACAGGCGGAAATATCAGAAAGCGTATCTAACTTTGCTTTCAGTTTCTGTTCCTGAACTGTAGGAAGAGATTTCCTGTTGATGGCCTTTGCTTTCTTGAAGCACGCTCTGTTGACCATTTTCACCACGTAATACTCTCCATGCAGGGTAAGCCGTGGGTTGACTGCCCCCCAGATGTCGATGACATCCTTTGCTATCATCTTAGCAGTAGCGTAATCTTTTACATGGGGATGACTGTTCTGCAGATAATAGCAATACTGTATTACTTGGCAGAGTGTAGGTGGTTCGGTTTTATCCAGTGGCAAAAGGTGACTGCAGAACTTTCTGGCTGTACCAGTCCAAGTTGACACTGCAGAATTGCGAGTTCTTCCCATTTTCAAGAAATGTATCACAACGTAACATACCTGCAACATGACAAAAGTCAGGCTCAGTGAATGCACATATACTATGCCTTCATACAAACGAAAGTCAGAGTAAAATTGTGAAAAAATTCAATGGGTCACTGATATTTGTATTTGTCTTTAGATCGATTTCCTCAAAAAACTATACAAGTGATGGATCTAAAACTTCTCGTCAGACATCATAATACTGAGTCCTAACTATCTCTACTTGTCCAAGATAGTGGTTTTATAATGAACCTACCCTACTGAGCATAGAGCCACCTGATATGGAAAGAAGAGTCATAAAAAGTAACAGAAAGGGAAGGGAGAGGTAAGATGAGAGGAAGGCAGACGGAAATAAAGTGAGAAAGGGGAAGGGAGAAGTTCAGTACTACCATACATCAAGTGAGTGGATGATTGTTGCCACCACCTCATAATTTCAGTCATTGTTTAAATTATGTAATTACAATTGCTGTATGTATCTTTGTTTTAGAAATGCTTTACATTTAAGCTTTACTGGTTTCTGTATTTCCTCAGGATGTACACATTAATCTGTTGATTCCAGATCAATGACTTATAAAAGTATTACATAGTTGCATTGATGTACCATGAAGTACTTGCCCACTAGATAGTGTACCGTTGTGTATGTAATGAAGTGATCTGTGATTCAGGTGTGTGGTGAGAGGGCAACTGGACATGCACAAGGCAGCTTGCAGTCAGTTCATCTGAGGAGCTGATGTTGACCCCTGCTAAAAGGTAATGACTGTGCCAAGACTCAAATCTTCATGTTTATGTTTCTGCCTCTGCCTTGATAAAGTGTTGTACTGTAAACCATTGTTTTGCATGGCTATAATGTATTCCTAGGTTGTACCATGCATTGTGTAAGTGAAATCTGCACAGAAAAAAAAAAGGTTAAGAATCCCTTTGTTTTGGTATTGGGGAAAATTGAATTATAAATATTCCCAAAGATTCCTCTTTTGGCTCTTGAAAGTTTTTGTTATCTTCAATACAGGAGTGATTCCAGTATTGTGTGGCTTACTGTCAAACTGTGCCACAGTTGATGCTATCCATGTCTCTGATGCACAATAATGAGGTGGTAGGAAGTTCAGAATACATTCCAAAAGTAATATAGCAGTTACTTGATGATTACACATTTTAAGGGTTAAAGATGTATTGGTCATGAATGAAACAGTAAAGTGATATTAAATGTTGAATTATATATTTTTTTTATAAAAGTTCATGTTGTACACAGATTTGCAAACAAGCCCCTAGTAAGACAAAGATACAGTATTTTTTCTTTAGCTGTTTTAATATACATTTCTATATGTCTTTTATTGCTTTGCAAATTGAATAACCATTAAAATGAACCTGAACATTTTTTTTTCTTTTTTGTCAGTATAAATGAGCTCCATGCAAATAAGGGTTCACTGGACCATGTACTTAACTTCATGGAAATGCTGGTCTAATGGCGGCTGTTGTTCCAGGTTCACAGCTGGAGTCAGAGCAGTAAAAGTGTCATAAACACTGTCGTCACTGCCTGAGTAATGGATGATAAGTACAAAACAGGACTGAGGGCACATCTTATGTTGTGTTAGCACATCCAACAAGAGGTACCTCAGCCAACAAATTATGGGTTATAATCCATGTAGTGTCCTGTGGAAGATTTTTTTTTTTTTTTCACAAAGCTGATTTGGATTATATACATGGTGTGGTATCCTTTGCAGTATCTTTTACGGCAGAGACAATGGGTAACAGCATTTGAAGTAAGGAAGATGGTGGTAATATGCCTGAATTGACTCAGCAGTGATGGCCTGTATGTTTAAAGTTACGGTTCAGAAGCATTCACGTGTTAGCAATATTTAATCCTTTGGCCGTGTTAGGTGACTGTGGTCGCCCTACCAATTATTCTTTGTGGCAAGTCAGGCAACCACAGTCCACAGCCGAAAAAAACACATTTCCATCTACACGTCTGTTGTTTTTCTCTAAATACAGTAGGTTTTGATTTCTTTTATATGCCAACAAACAGTATACATGTGTCTAGTGTATATATACAAGTGAAAAACCTTGTTTGAAGTAAATATCTTGTCATTATAGCAAAATTAGAGAATAACAAAAATTAGTTTTTCACCTTTTTCTCAGAAAATTACAATGTTCTTGTACAAATATGGTTAGTTTTGATTTCTCTTTGTGTGCCAACAGACAGTGTACTGTACATGTGTCAAGTGTAGATATACAAGTGAAAACCTTGCTTGACATAAACAATTCCCTCATTATTGCAAAATCACACAATTGCAAAAATTAATTTTCGCATTTTTTTTCTTATAGCCTTAAAGTATTTTTGTAGAGAAATGTGCATTTTTTACCATTATCACACTAAAAAAATTAGAACTTCACAGTAATTTCCCATTGGAAAAGTAACAGTATAATTAGCACAATTTTTTAGGGACTTAGGCCGCAACCAGGGGAATGACCGAGAAATGATAGGTCGTGGCCAAAGGGTTGAAGGAATAATAGTCTGTGTTGAAATTTTATCCATTTTTTATGTTTTGAAATTTTATCCATTTTATGTATGTACTATTATTATCCAGTAATAGTGATGAATTTTTGACACTGTTCATTGTAATGGGAGCATCTTATGACTGAGCATGGGTACAATGAGGGTAAGTCATCCTGTTGGTGGTAGACAGTAAGATTAACACCAAGGTAGAGTAACTGAAGTATAGTGGAAGTTGAGAGAGGTGGAAGGAATGATATAATGGAGGTGGTAAAGGAAGAACCAGATGTAAAGTTAGAATGTGAGGTGAGTTACAAAATATTGGAGGTGGTAAAGGAAGAACCAGATGTACAGTCAGAGTGTGAGGTGCGTGACAAAATATTGGAGGTGGTAAAGGAAGAACAGTCAGAGTGTGAGGTGGGTGACAAAATATTGGAGGTGGTAAAGGAAGAACAGTCAGAGTGTGAGGTGGGTGACAAAATATTCCTCAGTGACAATGAGACTGTCCTGGACACAGTGTCCTCAGCTGAAGTTGAGCAGTTCAGATGTTTAGAGTGTGGTAAAGCATTTCCTTTTAAGAACAGTCTTACCCGACATGCAGTTATTCATTCAGGAGTGAAGAATTTCAAGTGTGATGAATGTGGTAAACTGTTTTCTCAGAAGGCTGGTCTCACTCAGCACCTATTAATTCATTCAGGAGCTAAGAATTTCAAGTGTGATGAATGTGGTAAACTGTTTTCTCAGAAGGTTGGTCTCACTCAGCACCTATTAATTCATTCAGGAGTGAAGAATTTCAAGTGTGATGAATGTGATAAACGATTTACACGGAAGTGTTATCTCACTCGGCACCTATTAATTCATTCAGGAGTGAAGAATTTCAAGTGTGATGAATGTGGTAAACTATTTGCAATGAAGAGTACTCTCAACAAACACCTGTTAATTCATTCAGGAGTGAAGAATTTCAACTGTGATGAATGTGGTAAACAGTTTCCAGAGAAGTGTGGTCTCATCAAACACCTAGTAATTCATTCAGGAGTGAAGAATTTCAAGTGTGATGAATGTGGTAAACAATTTGCAATGAAGTGTAATCTCACACAGCACCTGTTAATTCATTCAGGAGTGAAGAATTTCAAGTGTGATGAATGTGGTAAACAATTTACTCACAAGCGTTATCTCACCGGACACCTATTATCTCATTCAGGAGTGAAGAATATCAAGTGTGATGAATGTGGTAAACTGTTTTCTCAGAAGGTTGGACTCACTCGGCACCTATTATTTCATTCAGGAGTGAAGAATTTCAAGTGTGATGACTGTGGTAAACTATTTGCAATGAAGAGTAATCTCACACAACACATGTTAATTCATTCAGGAGTGAAGAATTTCAAGTGTGATGAATGTGGTAAACAGTTTCCAGAGAAGCGTCGTCTCATCAAACACCTAGTAATTCATTCAGGAGTGAAGAATTTCAAGTGTGATGAATGTGGAAAACAATTTGCACAGAAGCGTAATCTCACACAACACCTGTTAATTCATTCAGGAGTGAAGAATTTCAAGTGTGATGAATGTGGTAAACAGTTTTATCACAGAAGCAGTCTCACCAGACACCTATTACGTCATTGTGTAGGGAAGAGTTTCTAGTGTGCTTAATGTGGTAAACGGTTGACTCAGTTGATGTCATCTGACTGTTTTATTCATTAACCCCTTAAACGCGGATCGTCGCGTTTGCGACGCTCGGCGAAAAGGACATAACGGCGGATCGTCGCGTTTGCGATTCTAGTAAATTTTGAATAACCGCGGGCAAGCAGGCTCCAGCTGGTATTGTCTATCAGTACCGCCACCCTTTAGCTACTTTTAGCACACTTGACCTTTGTACCACTGACCTCGGTTGTTGCCAAGTATCATCTTTTTTTACCCACCCACGCACCACTGCCCGGCCCTCCCTCGTCGTGCGATATGGCAGCGCGCGGACAGCTCAGACGTGTCAATCTGCGCCTTCCTCTCGCAAGCACTTTATGCTAATTGGAAACACTTGTTTCCCCAGTTGTCACACTAGCATTTTTTCCCGAGGTTTGCCCCTGTTTAGCGTCAGTTTACCGCAATCTTTGAAGGTGACACTATGTCTCAAGCTCTTCCGAGTCTGTGCCTTCCAGCCCTCCGAAAAAGGGCTTTGTGACCTCCACCCCGTCCAAACCCTTACTAGGAACTGCTAAGGGCCTTAGTGACTCGGCTATAGGCATTGAATTGTTGAAAGCGTCAATGGATTATGGTAGTGACGTCGGAGTGTTATCGAGCCTTGCCGAGTCAGACACTCTATCGAGTGCTGAGTCTGAGGTGCCTGAAGTGACAATTCCTGTGCCCAGCACCTCAACAGGCAAGGCTCCAGTGAAAAGGGGACTAGTGTATGGAAAGGGAGCCAAGAGGAGACAAAGTGGTGACCCCGCTTCCCAGCCATTGTCTTCCTCAGACCGGCCATTGTCCCCTACACCAGGTCACGCCGCCGCCATACCGCCACGCACTCCCAGCCCCATTCTCTCGTCGTCATCTTCAGCTGTGCTTTCTCCAGAGTCTTCTGAGTCTCCTTCACCACCTCGGAAGGGAAGTAAGCAGTCTGGTTTACGTAGAGGTTTCCGTAGGCCCCGTGTCCGTGCTGGTAGGAGTAGGAAAGTGTCGCCTAGTGTTAGAGTTAGTGGTAAGGTTACTCGCACTATGCAACTCACCACTCAGGCCACTGCGATTGACCTTGAACCTTCTCCTTATCTCCCCACCACCATCACCACCACACCGACACGACCTAGCACAGCCTCTGCCACACGGCCTGCCTCACCCACTGCCACACGGCCTGCCTCACCCCCCGCCGCCCCCACCACCTCCCAGCCTAGGCAGGGCACTCTGGATGCTTTCGTGTGGTCTGAGGGCTCAGATTTTGTGCCAGAAGATCTGCCCTTTGATGCCAGTGGGTGTGGGATACAGGCTGACTTCCCTGTTCCAGAGGATGGTGAATGTCTGGACTACCTGTTGGCCTTCCTTGATAACGAAGTCATGGAGCAGATTTGTACCGAGACGAACAGGTACGAAGGGCAAGCTGCTGCAGTTCGTGAAGGTGAAGGTGAAGCTGCAACGCCATCCACGTCGCGGATGGCAGCATGGGTTCCTGTTACGATCCGGGAACTATTTGTATTCATCGGCTTGATGCTTCTCATGCCACATAATTGGAAGCACAAGCTCGAGGAGTACTGGAGTGCTGATGATCTTTGCCCCACACCCATCTTCAACAAATACATGAGTCGTGATCGTTTCAGGCAACTCATGACGTACCTTCACTTTGCCAACAATGATGAGCCTTCCCAAACTGACCCACTATGGAAAGTGAGGGGAATCCTGAACCTGATCAAGGACAAGTTTATGACGTTCCTTCGGCCCTTCAAGAAAGTTGTGATTGACGAGTCCTTGGTTTTGTTCAGGGGCCGTCTTCAGTTCGTGCAGTATATTCCTAGCAAACGCCACCGCTTTGGAATAAAGTTTTTCGTGCTGTGCGACTGCAAGACGGGGTTCATCCTAGACTTCGTTATCTACACCGCCAGCAATGTGGACTTGGACAAGACTGACCCCCTTGGATTCTCTGGTTCTGTGGTGAAAGTGCTTTTGGAAAAGTACTTTGGCGGGAATCATGTCCTGTATACGGACAATTATTATACAGCTCCCAAACTCGCCAAGTACCTTTCAGAACACCGCGTCGGATCCTGTGGCACTGTCCGGAGCAATAGGGCACACTACCCTGCCTTCCCCGAGGCTGAAGGATCAAAGTGGGGAGACGTGCACCTGAAAAAATCGGACAAAATGCTGGCGATCAGGTGGCACGATAAGAGAATCGTCAATGTGCTCACCATAGTTCACAAGGGGGAAATGCAAGCCACAGGGAAGGTCGACAGAAGGACTGGCGATCCTGTGATGAAGCCTGATGCTGTGATTGACTACAATGTCAATATGCGGCTGGTGGACAAGGCAGATATGATGATCGGAGAGATAGACTGCCTGAGGGGGAACCGTCGCTGGTACAGGAAGGTGTTCTTGCACTTGCTTGATATGTGCATGCTGAACGCCTTCATCCTGTATAAGATCAAGAACAGGAAGCCAGCAAACTACTCTCTCCAGCATTTTTCTAAGACTTGTGTGTACCAGCTGCTTCAGCGTTTTGGGCAAGTACTGCCATCAGGTCCCAGGCGCCACTCACACACACCTCCAGACTGCCTACAGTGCCAGGACTACCTTCAGCGACACCGCCTGGAGCCACTGCCTAGCACTGCCAAGAGGGGAAAAGCACTCAGGAGGTGTCATGTGTGCAGCCACACTACCAGGCAAGACAGAACATTTAGGCGCACCTCCTTGCAGTGCAAAGAGTGCAAAATTCTCCTCTGCGCTTACCCGTGTTTCTTTGACTACCACAGCCTGACTAGATTTTGAAAATAAGGGTAAGAATCTTGTAAATAATACTGAGAGTGACAGTGATACTAGTGTTTAGTTTTCTTGTACGTACTGACAGTGACAGTCTGATGAGCGTAAATTAGTGTATGTAGTTGTAAAAGCACTGACAGTGACAGTGATTTCAGTGTAAATAATTGTACATAGTAATAATATAAGTATTGAGAGTGACAGTCACTCCAGTGTAAGAAGTTGAAAGCATATGTTTCTATTCTATGTTCTGACAGTGACAGTTTGGTGTGTAGAAAATATTATTTTTATAACAGATGACAGTGACACTGATGAATAAGGCACTAAACTGACAGCTAGAGTGAAAGTGAGCGATAGAAATGAAGTGCGAGCAGCTGACAGGAATGAGAATAAAGTGCCTGCCGTAAGGCTGAATAAAATCGCGCCGCGGTGGTCTTCCTCATTCCCGCTTCACAATACTGGCAGTGACAGTGATTTTTAGGGCCGTAATAGTGCCAAGCAAGCCTTTGCGAAGTACTATGAAGGAAAATAATGTAGTATACATGTTTTTAGCTGTGAAAAGGGAAATGTGTGTTCAGTGACGGGAAGATCGCCGCCGCGCTGCATGTCGGCCGTACACTCCGTTCATTGTAGCCTTATTTTCAGTGCTTATTGTACAAATACGAATTCCAAACTACTTGTACGTTGTTGTATAAAGTGTACTGTGACAGATTGAGGCTGTGGTAGAGGGGAAACCGGGTTGCTGGAGGTGTGAAAGTGAAGACTTTGTTACCCAACTTTGCAAGTCTCCACAAGTCCTTTGGTAGTCCACGAAGGCTCAACACCTGTCTCAGGAGAAAGCTGAATGTAAGTACTATATGCCATAAAAATTTTAATGTTCTAGGGTTAATCTCTGATTTTTGGCAAATATTTTCCCACAGGTACTCAGACCCCGCTACAACCCCGCCACACGGGAGGGATCGGCCGTACACGGCCGCGTTTAAAGGGTTAAGGAGTGAAGAAAAACAAGTTTGATGAATGGGGTAAATAGTTTTAAGTTCTCTCCAGTATCATTTCATGAGTGAAAAAATTTGAATTTGTGGTGACTGGAAAACTGTTCAGAAAAAATTCTTAACCCGAGGCGTCCCGTCGACGTATGGGTACGTCACAACGTTTTGTAACAGCCAGTCCCGTCGACGTACTGGTACGTCGCGCAATAGACGTGTTGCCGGTTCTGGGTAAACATGGCCAGTGCACTCTGCCATGTACTTAAATTAATTTATCATTTGCACTGAACAAGACGTGATAACTTTAATTCTTTGCGGCTGGAGGGAAGGAGCCGCCATCTTGGCGATGAGGTCAGCATTCACACTGCAGACGACGCTCCAATCCATCACACAATACTTTACCAGTAAGATATGATAGTTGTACCTGCATGGCCACCGTAGATCCGAACTATCCCCTTCAGGTATGTTGTGAAGGAATACTTTTCATGGTGTAAATGGATGGTACCTGTTAGGTAAGTAAATTGTGGTGAAATCGACCAGATGTAGCGTACAGCTACACCATACCCGAGCGGTGCTCGTACCTCATGAGGTGGAAAGTGTTAAATGTATGCCGTACAGAATCAGTTGTATAAGTTTATAATAGTATTATGCTCGTATTTAATATTTGACGGCCGTATGCTTAAACACAAATGGAGAGGCCCTACATTGGTCCCTACTTTACACACTAAGGAAAGCACAAGCAAGCCCTCAATTTTTACACTGTATGCTAAGAGAACATTAAGGGAAAGGGGGTGGTTGGTAGCCCTGCGTGACCAGTTGGTACGTCGGCAGTGCTCCCGTGGGGGTCGCCGTGACTATTCTTTGTCCAGACGATGTCAATCAGCACCAAAATAAAATAATTTTCCGTCATTTTTTTATATATCAGCACTTATTTGTACGTATACATTATATACTATTATAGTAATAAACTTTTCAATCATTACTTATGTTGTAATTATGATAGCGCTGGAGATAGGTCAGGTTCGGTTAGGATAAATTTGGTTAGGTTACCTTAAAACTGGTTAGGTTAGCTTAAAACAAGTTAGGATAAATAAGGCAGGGTTGAATTACGAAAATTTATGTTAGGTTTGGGTAAATGAGCACTGATAAAGGGCAATTTCGCTGAAAAATAGCGTTCAAAGATGGTGTTTGTCAGTCCGCGCACAGATTAGGATAAGTTTGGTTGGGTTAGCATAAAATTGGTTAGGTTAGTCTCAAATAGGTTAGGTAACGTTAGGAGAAATAAAGTTGGGTTGTTACGAAAGTTTAGGTTAGGTTTGTTTAATTAGGCCTGCAAGGGTAATTTTGATCGTATATGGCGCTCTAAGATGGCGTCCATCGGTCTTGATGCACAGCAAGACAGTGGCTGTCCATGAACAAACACCGCTTTTTAAAGCACTTTTTACCATATTTAAAAGAAACGAAAAACACTAACTTGAAAACACAATTCGAGAGTACATGAAGAATTCCATGAAGGGCTAAAGCAAGGAAAAAATGCAAAATAAGGTGGTCCTTTGTCTCCTTAACGATTACCAAGAATTATGAATAGAATGCTGCCGAAATATAACAAAAAATGATATAAGAAAATGAAAAACAGTTTGCGGTGTCTGAGATTAAAATGCAATGATGATCCTATGAGGCACGACGCTTCATAGTTTGGCCTATGAGCGAAGAACAGTAGTTTGGCCTATGAGCGAAGAACAGTAGTTTGGCCTATGAGCGAAGAACAGTACCTTTCTCGTTACATATATTAACGTATCTTATTACCTTTAGCATTGACTGAACGTTCTATATTCAGTTAAATCACATGAGTAACGTATAAAAGTGGTTTACACATGTCAATTTTAGGATCTCGCCTACTGTCAACTACTCTTAAAAATATAAAAATGACAGTGCGTGTCTCCGCCAGGGCAGAGACGGGCCCGGGTTTGACCTACTACTCGATAAGGTACAGCCCACGTGTTTTAATAACCAACGGTTCAGTTCCCGTGTATGTTTGCATTGCACTTTTAGCAAGTTAAAATATTTTTTACATAAACAATTTACATTATTCCATGCGTTCTGGAGGTATAGGGTTACTTTGTTACGAATAATTAAATGTAGGGTTTGCGAAAGCCAAGCATTCCTTCCCTTAAAAAAATGTTGGAACAACCCTACATATTGAGGGAAGTCTTTCCCTACTTAAACTTTTAGCATACTGTTTTGATACAGAGCCCTTAGGAAAGGCCCTACATTAGCTTTAAGCATACGGCCGTGATGACTTCATTATTAGTTTTCTGAAAAAAACAGTTTCAGTGACCCTGAACTACAGTACAGTACTTCAGGGGAGTGTGATGAAATACCGAATCGGTGGTCATTTACCGAATCAACACTGAATTAATTGGCACGTTTTAATTGGTATTATAGATTTTATTACCGTAGAAGTTCATACTCACCTAATTATCCGAAATCTAGTCAAATTTTTTTATTTAATTTTACCTTTTAAAAAATCCGGATTCACAGTGAAAACACGCTAAAATTAGCAGAAATGTTTCTCTTTTAGCTCAGCAGCTTTCCTTGGCAGACATCTGCTTTGTATAAATATTAATTTAACATACAAGTGCATTTATTTGCACTTTAAATCAGTATCTGTGCAAAATATAAGTCTGTCAAGGCATGTTGGTGATCTAAAGTAGAAATACCCGCTAACCTTAGAACGTTTTCGCTCTGACTCATAATATTCTATTAATAGTTAAATTAAGCATAGTTTTTTTTACTGAATTTCAGATAATTAGGTATGCATGAACTTATATGTGAAGAATATAATATTTTCACAACAGTAAAGACTGCATTCCAGCACTGGGAACTTCCGACGAGCAGCCAGCCACCACTGTTTTCATTTATTGTTATTGGCTAGTATACAGAGGAATAATTTCCTTACTGTGCTTTTGTCAGTGCACTTACACATTGGAACGAAACATTAGCAATTATTCCTCTGTCACTGGACATTCTTAGAGGTCAGAAATAAACACAGTGTATGCTGGCTAAACGTAAACAAAGCAGACTATGCTGCCTCAGTGTGAGTAGTGATGTCACGGCCAATCACAGGCCGTTTCAGAGTCACGTGATTTTTTTGGCTACTTTATCTATTATTTTTTCATGTTTCTGCACATTTCTTTTGGAAATAATGGTTGACATAGTTATTTTCTGTGTATCTTTTACCCATAGAAGTATCTAACTTCAAAAAAATTTTGACCGGAAACTCATCTATTGCAAGGTTCATAATTTGCACAATTTTCAAATCTCACGCTTGATTTTGGGGAGGGCAGAAGTGGCGTGGAGGGAGTGGGGAGTGAAATTGAAAGTGTAGGGGCGGTCACTGAAAGTGAGAGTGGCGGGAGTGAGTCATCACCCGTGTGGTGGTGCGAGGCAGCTGAGCGTATCACGTGGGGCAGTGAGGGTGCGTGGTGAATCACATGGTGTGGTGATGGAGCGGGGAGATGAGATGGAGCCACTCCCCGGCACGTCTTATGCTCCCCAGTATTCCCGGACTTACTCCCCACAGCCCCCTGATGTTCCCCAAGGCCGTAAGGGTAAGGGAAAAGGCTGAGGGAAGAGGAGTGTGAGTGGGGAAGCCCTCCGCACTCCTCCTCCCCAACCTCCCCCACCAGCATGTCCCCACCCTGACGAAGGTGACGATGGGGGCGAGGTTAATGTGAGTTGGAATTGGGAAGATGGCAGTGATTTCTCTCCCATCATTCACCCCTTCACTGAGCAGGGGCGCGCTGCTGCACGGCTCCTGGGATTCACCGTTGCTCCACCAGGCTGGATTTTTTCCACCTGTTCTTCGGTGAGGGTTTTGTGGAGCAGATTGTGGAACAAACCAACCGTTTTGCCAGCAGCCAGCGCCGTGAGAGTGAACGACTGGGCACAAGGAGCCGGCATTTGATCATTTACGATTACCCTGTCTCCCTGGCAGAGATGTTTGTATTTTTTGCCTTGGTACTTTTTATGGGTATTTTATGTAAGAAAATAAAAAATAAAAAAATAAAGAATTCCGGCATACTGGACAACGGACCCTATCATGCAGACACCTGTATTTGGCAAGATCAATGAGCCGTAATCGGTATCAGCAAATTCTAAGCTGCCTCCACTTTTACGATGCTGATGATTTTGCCAATGCAAATGACACTGATAAGATGAGGCGAATTAGGTTGGTTTTTGCTCACCTACGGCAAACATTCCGTTCCTCATTTTATCCCTATAGAGACCTTGTCATAGACGAGAGTCTCATGTTGTGGAGAGACAATATTTCTTTTTGCCAGTATATACCCAGCAAAAGGCACCTTTTTGGGTTCAAGATCTTTGTTATGTGTGATTGTAGGACTGGTTATGTGCAAGACATAGTCTTGTACACCGGTGCACAGACAAACATAATAGAATATCAGAGTATTGGACTGTCTGGAGCAGTGGTAAAGACAATGATTGAAGAGTACCTTCATCATGGTCATGTCCTCTACCTGGATAACTGGTACACTAGCCCTCTTCTCGCTCGTTATCTACACATGCATGACATGGGACTCTGTGGTACCGTCAAGGTGAATCGGCATCACATGGTCAAGGTGGGGCGGAAACTAGAAAAAAATGAGGTGGTCTTCTTCAAGGCTAACAACATCCTAGGTACAGTGTGGAACCACAACAGAGAAGTCTGCCTCTTGTCCATGGTTCACCGCCCATTGATGCACCGTACAAAGTCCGTGGATTACCGTAGCGAGAGGAGGCGCCACATCTGGAAACCCGAGTGTGTGCTGGATTATAACATCAACATGTGGCTGGTGGACCAGTCTGACTCCATGTTATCCTCTGTCGAGTGTGCCTGGACCACAATGAAGTAGTACAAGAAGCGCTTCTTTTACCTGCCGGATGTAACTGCCCTCAATTGCCACCACCTGCACGCCATGACAACAGGAGTGCAGCAAACCTTTGAAGGGTTTGAGGGAGCTTGGCCGTGAGATTATAGCCCAGTATGCGGTCGAGAGGACCCAACAACGCACACGCACTACCCCTACTGCCCAGACTCCCCTGAGAATTTTCCGGCCATTTTCCCACTCCTATACCTCCCCAGCCAAATAGACCAAGGCCCCAATGCAGGTGTCGTGTGTGGTAATTCCCGTGTGAGACCCACCACTCAGAGAAAAGACACCCGCTATGAGTGCGTTGAGTGTAACGTGGGTCTCTGCATTCACCCTTGTTTCAGTGAATATCACACCTTGATGCAGTATTAATATAGTGTGAATGCGTTATGACGCTCATACTCAGGAAAAAATGCGACATACAGACGCTCAGTGTAATTAAAAAGGCCCGTAAATATGTAAATAGTAGTATAAAGTGGAAACGGGTGTATTGTAAGTCAATCTATCTATCTATCTATTGCCAGACGCCTCAATCCCTTTTGGGGTGGCCACAAACAAATCGCCTCCAAGTTGCCCTGTCCCTCGCCATTTCACTGCCCTGCTCCCAACTCGCACCCCCCTCTCTCATATACCTCTCTACCCCATCCCTCCATCTCATCCTCGGCCTCCCCCTCCCTCTTCCCCCCTCCACCTCACTCACATACACTCTTTTCGTCAGTCTTTCACCCTCCATCCTCTCCACATGGCCAAACCATCTCAGTGTGTTCCTCATAACGCTTCCTATCACATCCACATCAACACCACAACGCTCCTTTATATCCTCATTCGTCAGCCTGTCTCTCCATGTGACTCCACAGGCTCCTCTTAAATAACTCATTTCCACTGCTCTCACTCTTGACTTGTGCCCTTCCAACAACGTCCAAGCTTCACTTCCGTACGTTAGAGTTGGTATCACAATACAGTAATCACTCTAATATCCGGACGCCCAATAACCGAACATCCCCACTACCCGGACCTTATTGTCCTGGGATCCACCATTCCCAAAATGGTCCGAAAACCCCAAAAAAATTTAAAAAAAAAATCGATTTTTTTCCGTCCATAATTTGAACTTGCCGCGCGCGCCGCGGGAGAGCATTGTTTTGGTGCGTCATTCCTCCAACATCCGATAGAGCGCCGCTGCATCCTCCCCACTTCCCGCCTGTCTCTCACCGCGACTGGACCTACGCTCTTCGCAATGGCTGCCCACGTGCTCGCTTTTGTGGTGGTGCCGTACTTGCTGCAAGGCCTCCTGCTGCTCTCGGGCCTCCTCTTAGTGTGTGTGATGATGGCCCCGCCACCTGAGAAAAGGAAGAGAGTGGTGTTGACTCTGGAAAAGAAGAGGGAGATATTGGAGAAAGTTGATGCGGGTTGGTCTTCTTCCCGCATTCTCCGCGAGTACAACCTGGCCCGGTCGACTTTGTTTGATATCAAACGTTCCTGAGACAAACTCATGCAGTACACGGCTGACTTCTCGTCGCGGAGCAAACGCAATGTGGAAAGGAAGGTTATGTTTACCCCCAAGTTTGCAGAAATCGACCGATCCACGTTGATTTGGTACCGACAGCAACGTGCAGCTGGTGTGATGGTACGTGGAACGGAGCTGAAGGCTGCTGCTGAGAAGTTCGCAAGGTTTCACGACGCCCTAGACTTCAAGGCATCCGAGGGTTGGCTCTTCGCGTTCAAGTTGTGACGTGGCCTTATTAACCGTAAAGCACATGGCGAAGCATTGGACGCTAACGAGGATGGAGTTGACGAGTTTCAGCACAAGGTGAAAGGCTTGATCGACAGGGAGGGCCTCACTCTCGGTCAAGTCTATAACGCAGATGAAACTGGCCTATTCTATCGCTCACTGCCAACGAACACTCTAGCCGAGGAGACGGAGAAGCGTGTACCTGGCCGCAAGCTTTCTAAGGAACGGATATCTGCTTTGTGTTGTGCCAGTGCTAACGGCATGCACCGGCTTAAGCCCGTTGTTGTTGGCCGTTCAAAGCAGCCTCGGTGCCTTCGTGGGGTGATGGATGTCCTTCTTGTCGTCTGGTACCATTCTTTGAAAGCATGGTTCACAGCTGTGATTTTCAAAGACTGGTTTCACCGTCACTTCATCAAGGAGGTCATCCAGTACCAGACGAAGACACTGGGAATCCCTCACGACCAGGTAAAGGCTCTCCTGCTCGACAATGCACCTGCCCACCTGTGCGACAAGGACTTGGTTGCTGAGAATGGCCGTATTAGGTGCATGTTTCTGCCACCTAATACGACTGCTCTTATTCAACCCATGGACCAAGGAGTGATCGTGGCAACAAAGCGCCTGTACCGTCGGAAGTTCCTGGATGAGGTGATGGTTGTTCTTGAGGATGAGGACGAGCGCAGGGAAGGACGTGACACTCGAGGCAAGCGGACTTTGGAAAACCTTCGCCGCTACAACATCAAGTCTGCGCTGTACAACTGGGCTAGTGCATGGAAGGAATTCCCTGTGAAAACTCTTGACAATGGTTGGTCTCGTCTGCTTCTTGGAACAGATGTGGAGTACGATTTTCTAGGGTTTGACGTGGATGACTTCCATGCACGTCTACGTACGCACGGCGACGTTGTTGATGTGGACGATGTTCGTGAGTGGTTGGACGACGACGAGGGCGATCCTGGGTATCAGACGTTGTCTGATATCGAGATTGCGTCTTCGGTTGCTGGTGTCAGTCCTGAACTTGAAGATTCCGACGACGAAGGCGACGATGATGCGGACTCCTCTCAGCAGGACACTACTCCAGCCATCCCCAAGCTGAGCGCACTCCGGGAACATCTAGAGTTCGTCCTAGACTACCTGGAACACCCGGACTGCGACAGGGAGATGGGGCCCTTGGGACTCGTGGAGAAAGTGCGTGCTTTCAGGCAGCGCATCATCAATCGCCAGAATCGTCGGTCCTTGCGTCAGTCAACGATTGACAGTTTTTTCAGGCCCGTGACCCCCGCTGTGCCCAGCCCTAGCTCCACTCCGTTGCCTCCCCAAGACAGGCCCTCATGCTCCGAGCCACAGCCCAGCACATCAGCCATGGTGGAGTCACCGCTCGACGTGAGTTTGCGGCTTTCCTCAGAGTCTTCTGCAGTGGGTACACCATCACCACGACCCAGCGATGCACCCTTTGGTCGCCTGCCAGTGATACTCTCGGACTCTGACAGTGAATAAACAGCAAGAACTTCTCCACTAGACCACACGGGAATTTTGAGTGTTGTGCAGTGAAAAAAATGGTGTGTTGTGTTAAGGTTTTCGAGTTGAGAGAAAAGACTCAATGGAAACTAAATTTAATGTAAATAAACTTCTTTGTTTTGGCTTTGGAAATTTTGAAAAGATTGGGAAAAGTTAATGTGCAACACAAAATTAAACTGGAACATTATTTGGACTAAAGTGAACACTGTGAAGAGAACGGACTTCTGTGTGTTATTGACTAAGTTCAGTGCAAGACTTTAGGAAGAGTGTACTGCAAGTGCTTCAGGAAATCCTTCTAACCGTCAGAGTCCGAGAGGAGGCAGTTATTCATCGAGGTGGCCAGGGACTTGCTGTAAGTAGCCAGAATGTTTCATACTGTACTTTTTTCCATACTATACTTACCAGAATGTTTCATACTGTACTTTTTTCCATACTATACTTACCTCATGCATGTGCAGTAGGAATGTGTTTTTCAGAGTTAGGCTAGGTTAGGGTCCATAAGTACCAGAATGTTTATTAATGTATGAACATAATTCTAAACCCTCATGTTATGTTTCTTTTCCATTTATTTCAGTCATTTATGTGCCTTATTGATGTGATTTGGGTGTTAAATAAGTGCTATGCATGTCCAGAGGGAGTTGTATAGGTGTTTCTCTGAGTTAGGGTCCATAAGTACAAGTCCATAAGCTGGGGCCCAATATCCGGACAAAACCAGTAACCGGACCTACCAATGGCTCTATTACGTCGGATATTGGAGTGATTACTGTCATGTAGTAACTTTTTCACTTCCATGCTCACTTCCCTGTTTCTTATTACTGCTTTCAAAGAACCAGCAACCTTTCTTCCCTGTTGTACCCTTTCAAGCACTTCACCCTCCAAACCTCCATCCTTACTCATCACACTACCCAAGTACTTAAACGTACTCACATTTTCCAATTCCTCACCATCCAACCTCGCTGTCCATTCACTGACTTCACCTCTCTCAAAGACTATCACTTTACTCTTCCCTACATTCACTTTTAGATTCCGTTTCTTACACACTCTCTCAAACTCATCCACCAAGCCTTGCAGCTCCCCTTTGTCTTCACTCAACAACACAGTATCATCTGCAAACAACAGTACAGCGAGTTTCCAAACACTATCCTCTCTCACCAGGGCCACTCCAACATCCACTACCCTACCTTGTACCTCTTTTATTATCCCATCCAAGTACAGATTGAACAACCATGGAGACATGACACATCCCTGTTTCAAACCAACTTTCAAAGAGAAAAATTCACTTAGTTCACCATCCACACGCACTGCAGCCTTCGCACCATCATACATACTCTTCACAGCATTCAACAACTTCCCATCTACTCCATATATTCTTAACACTTTCCACAATCCTTGTCTATCCACCCTGTCATATGCTTTCTCCAAATCCATGAAAGCCGCATACAACTTCTTTCCCTTCTCTAGAAACTTTTCCACCAAAGATCTAAGAATGAATATCTGATCTACACAACCTCTCCCCTTCCTAAAGCCTCCCTGTTCTTCTCCAACTAATTTCTCTGTTCTTTCTCTAACTCTGTCAATAAGTAACCTACCATACACTTTTCCTCTTATACTAAGAAGACAAATGCCCCTATGATTACCACACACTTCTTTTTCCCCTTTTCCTTTGTACAAGGGAATAATTATACCTGACTTCCAATCCTCCGGGACTCTACCTTCCTCCCAGGCCAATCTGCACATCTTCCACATCCATTCTACTACTATCTCTCCCCTATGCTTCAGCATTTCACCACACACTCCATCAATTCCTGGGGCTTTCCCCAATTTAACTTTCTTCATTGCTTCCACAACTTCTATCCTACTGATTTCTTCCTGTCTTCTCACCTCCCTCCTTCTCCCAGCCATTCCCCAGCCACTTATACTCGCATTACTTCCATCCTGTATGTTGAACAATTCCCTAAAGTGTTCTCTCCATCTGCTCACTTTTTCTCCCTTCTCCACTAGTAATCTACCATTTTTATCTTTCACTTCCCTGCTAACTTCACTTCCACCCTGTCTTACTCTTTTCACCTCTCTCCAGAACATTTTCTTACAGTCCCTCCATTTTACACTCAAATTCCTTCCAAATTCCTCATCCACTCTCTTCTTACTCTCTCTTACTAATCATTTCACCTCTCTCTTTCTGCATATAACTCTTTCTTCCGCCTCTCAACTTCTTCCACGCCCCTGTTTCTCATCCATTCTTTGTATGCTTTCTTCTTTTGTGCCACAGCCTGTTCCACCACGCGGTTCCTTGCCCCCCCTCCGTCTTCTCTTCCTTCCACACACCACATCACATGCTGCACATATTTCTTCTGTAAATATGCTACACACACCTTCCACGTCTCCCATCTGCTCCAATTCATATTTACCCAATCGTTCCTCCACTTCTCTCTTATACTCTGCCTTTTTCTCATCCTCTTGTAACCTTTCCACTCTCCTTGCAACTACTCCTTCCTCTCGTCTTTCCCGTCTTCTATTCCTCCATCTTACTTGAATTCTAATTCTGGCCACCACCAAGTAGTGGTCAGAAAGTCCACTCCCCCAACCTCTATACACTCTTGCATCCTTTACACATCTTCGCATCCTTTCATCTACACACACATAATCAATCATTGCCTTCCTTTCATTCAGTTCACCACCCACCCTTCTCATCACTCGCCATGTATACCTGTGGATCATTTTATGGCTGAAGAGGGTATTGGCTATCACCAACCCCCTCCCAGCACAAATGTCCACTAACGCACTCCCATTCTCATCTATCTCAGCAGGCACACCCCACTCACCAACTATTCCATCCACCTTCACATTCCCAACTTTACCATTCATATCACCAATCAAAAACACTCTCTCATTCCTTCCAAACTTTTCCATGCACATTTCTACATTTGTCCAGAACTCTTCTCTCACTCTTCTAGCACGATCTTGTGTTGGTGCATACACACACACAATCACCCACATTTGTATTCCAACTTTCAACTTTACCCACACAATCCTTGACCCAACTGATCCATACTTTCTTATGCTCCTGTTCCATCTTTTACTCACAACTATACATACTCCTTCCTTTGCCCTCTCATTCTCACCTACTCCTGCACATATAACCCATCCATACTCCCATTCTCTCACACTTTCTCCTCTCCATTTTGTTTCAGTTATTCCACATACATCCACTTTCGCACCCTTAATCCTTGTAAGTGGAAAATTATTATCTAAGAGCATAAATATATTCTAAGTCGAAACATTCCTAGCGAGCGTATATAGATGCGATATTCTGACGCTCAGTGTAATAAATAAGGCCCGTAAATATGTAAATAGTAGTATAAAGTGGAAACGGGTGTAATGTAAGTGGAAAATTATTATCTAAGTGCATAAATATATTCAAAGTCAAAACATTCCTAGCGAGTGTATACAGGTGCGATATTCTGACACTCAGTGTAATAAATAAGGCCTGTAAATATGTAAATAGTAGTATAATGTGGAAACAGGTGTAATGAAAGTGGGGAAGTATATTGGAAGTGAAGAAATAAACTATAAGTTGGAACACGAGTGGTAGCGAGTGTGCTTACTACTGTACGTGAATATGCGCTAGCATTTCACTAAATATCCTTGTAAGGAATGTAAATAAGTGAAAACATTTACATTGTTTGAAAAATGGTATAATGTCATGGAAACAATAATATGAAAGTAAAAAAAATGTAATGTATGTTTAGAGAAGTCATAGCGAGTGTGCTGAGTATGGAAATATGCACAATAATTATGCTAAATATCTAAATAAGGAATGTAAACAGCTGAAAACATTTACATAATGCAAAAAATGGTAAAATGTCATTGAAACAGTATTATGCAAGTAGGAAAAATGATATGTTTCATGAAACAAGAAACTTAGCAACTAACGTGTAACCAATGTGACCAAACTCGCTGTGCTTGCGTAATGGAACAGTGCATATTTTTCCTGTATATCTCGGTGAAAACCATTATATTCTTGTTGTGATTGTTTATTAGTTCCCAGTCAATAAATGTAGATGTGTTCTTTGTTGTTTCTCCCCAAATTACCTACCATAGAAAACGTGAGAGCCTGACACGTCAGTGACAGAATACAATACCTGACGTGGGGAGGCTCACCTGTTCTAACCACTTATGGACCCCAGTAAGCCCTTTCTTGGTGATTTTCCTTTGTTTCTCAACAAAAACAGGTTTTAGCCAAAAATAAATTTTTTCAAAAGAGCTCGGGATTGGGGGGTATAGGAAGTGGGAAATCGGTTGGGACGTGATGGATTACTCACTTTTTTTTTTTTAATGCAAGGAAGAAGGAACCAAAGGCCATGAGCCCACAATAACAGTTCCCTCCAAGAGAAAAACAAAATACAATAGAGAGCCAAATTCAAGATCTGATCATTACGAGATGCCTGGACACACTGCGTTTGAAAGACTGGAGATCATAGGCAGCAGGAAATACAGACAGAGGGAGACAGTTCCAGAGTTGACGTTGCATTAATGAAGGACTGGGAGTAACGGTTAACTCTTGCATTAGAGAGTTGGACAGAAAAGGGACGAGAGTTTGCTGCTAGACGGGTGCTACGCGCCTGTCGTAGAGGTGGAGGAATGCATGCGGACAGTTCAGAGGAGCAATGACCATTGAAGTAGTGATAGAAAAGAGATAAAGATGCAACAGTGCGGCGAAGAGACAGAGGTTGAAGGGAGTCAGTAAGAGGAGGAGAGTTAATGAGATGAAAAGCCTTTGACTCCACCCTATTGAGAAGAGCCATATGTGGGGAGCCTCCCCACACATGAGAGTTGTACTCCACACAGAGTTGGATAAAACCCCTGTATAGAGTCAACAATTGTGCAGGGGTAAAGAAAGAACAGAGTTGGCTTAGCACACCCAATCTCTTGGAAGCATATTTTACAAGAGATGTAATATGATCTTTCCTAGATAAGTCCCGAGTAAATGAAATGCAAAGCATGTTCAAGGATGATGCAGGCTTAAGCTGAATATTATTAAACATTAGTGGGTATACCTGTGGAAGATTTTGTTGGGTTGATAGGTGTAACAACTGAGTCTTTGATGCATTAACCCCTAAATGTAGGGCGTCGCTTGCCAAAAAGGACATAACGGCGGATCGTCGCGTTTGCGATTCGAGTTAATTTTGAATAAACGCGGGCAAGGATGTTCCAGCTGGTATTGCCTATCAGTACCACCACCCTTTAGCTACAATTAGCATACTTTACCTTTGTACTACTGACCTCCGTTGTTGCCAAGTATCACGTTTTTTCCCCTCCCCCCCACCACCACGGCCCGGCCAGCCTGGCTGTGATACATGGCAGCGCTCTGACTGCTCAGAACTGTAAATCTGCGCTCTCCTCCCACAAGCAGTTTATGCTAATAGGAAACGCTTGTTTCCCCAGTTGTCACATTAGCTTTTTTTTCGCACGGTTTGCCCCTGTTTAGGGTCAGTTTACCACAGGCTTTCAAAGTGACATTATGACAAGTTCTAGCTCTTCCGAGTCAGTGCGAGCGGCCGACAGGGACGAGAATAAAGTGACGGGCGTAAGGCAGAATAAAAAGTGTGCTGTGGTGATCTTTTGGGAAGTAATATGATTGAAAAAAATGTAGTATACGTGTTTTTAGCTGTGAAAATGGAAATGTTTGTTGAGTGACAGGAAGACCGCCGCCGCGCTGCATGTCGGCCGTACGCTTCATTGATTTTAGCCTTATTTTCAGTGTTTATTGTACAAATACGGATTCCAAACTACCTGTACGTTGTAGTATAAAGTTTACTGTGACAGAATGAGGCTGTGGTAGAGGGGAAACCAGGTTGCTGGAGGTGTGAAAGTGAAGATTTGGTTACCCAACTTTGCAAGTCTCCACAAGTCCTTGGGTAGTCCACAAAGGCTCAACACCTGTCTCTAGAGAAAGCTGAATGTAAGTACTATCTGCCATACCAAGTATAATGTTCTAGGGTTAATCTCTGATTTTTGGCTAATATTTTCCTACAGGTACTCAGACTGCAATACAACGCCGCCACCCGGGGGGGGGGGTTGGCTGTCCATTGGCCGCGCATTAGGGGTTAAAAACAACCAGATTATTTTTACCCCAGTCAGAGATACATGCCAAGTCAGACATCAGGTGTGCCATAGCCTCATCCCTTGTTTGTTGAAGTAACTGCTGGGTTGGGCGTTGCGGGAACCGAATGGAAAGGTGAAGGGTGGAGACATCAGCGTATGAGTGGATAGGGTTAGATGTACAGCTTAGAAGGTCATTGATGAATAAAAGGAAGAGAGTTGGTGATAGGACAGAGCCCTGAGGAACTCCACTGTTAATAGATCTTGGAGAAGAACGATGGCTGTCTACAACAGCGGCTATAGAACGACCAGAAAGGAGGCTAGCGATGAAGGCAGAGATAGAAGGATAGAAGCCGTAAGAGGGCAGTTTGGAAATTAAAGATTTATGCCAGACTCGATCGAAAGCCTTTGAGATGTCAAGTGCAATGGCAAAGCTTTTGCCAAAGTCCCGAAAGGAGGATGATCAGGAGTCTGAAAGGTAGGTGAGAAGATCGCCAGTGGAGCGTCCCTGACGGAATCCATACTGACGATCAGAAAGAAGGTTGTGATAGGAAAGATGCCTTTAAAATTTTTCTATTGAGAATTGACTCGTAAACTTTTGAAATACAGGACGTTAAAGCAATTGGACGATAGTTGGAGGGTTGGCAGTGGTCACCCTTCTTTGGGACCTGCTGAATGAGAACAAACTTCCAGCAAGAAGGAAAGGTACAAGTGGACAGACAAAGGCGAAAGAGTTTGCCTAGGCAGGGTGTAAGCACAGAAGCACAGTTCTTGAGAACAACAGGAGGGACTCCATCAGGCCCATATGCCTTGTTAGTATGGAGGGCAGTGATAGCAGAAAATACATCAGCTGAAGAAATTTTAATGTCAGCCATGAGGAAGTCAGAGGGGGAAAGTGATGGAGGAACAGCACCGGAATCGTCTAAGGTGGAATTGGAGGAGACAGTCTGTATGAAGAGATCTGCTTTATCAGTAGAAGAAATAGCTACAGAACCATCAGAGTAGAAAAGAGGAGGGAAGGATGATGAGGTAAAGTTGTTAGAAAGGTTTTTGGCAAGGTACCAGAAGGAGCGGGAAGAATTCGAGTTGGAGAGTTGATAGCATTTAGTATGGATGAAATTATTTTTAGTAGAGCGAAGAACAGATTTAGCAGGATTCCCGGCAGAAACGTAAAGATGATGTGATTCAGGGGTGGGTTGGCTCCGGTACCTTTTGTAGGCCCTCTCCTTGTTGCGGACAGCATTAGAACAAGCGTGATTAAACCAAGGCTTTCTTGCGTTAGTCAAAGGATATGAGAAAGGAATGTATGCTTCTATGCCCGAGAGAATAACCTCCGTAATGCGCAAAGCACACTCAGATGGCTCCCGGCCATGGAAGCAATAATCATTCCAGGGAAAATCAAAGAAGTACTGCCTGACGGCTTCCCAATCCGCGGCTCCAAAATGCCACAGACAACGTTTCCCTGGAGGGTCCACAGGCCGTACCAGAGTGATAGGACAGGTTAAGGTGATAAGGTTGTGACCGGAGGAGCCTAACGGAGAGAAAAGATTAACAGAGTAAGCAGAAGGATTAGTTGTAAGGAAGAGATCAAGTATGTTGGAGCTCTCTACAAGGCGGTCAGGGATATGGGTAGGTTGCTGTACAAGCTGCTCTAGGTCATTAAGGATAGAAAAGTTGTAGGCTTGTTCACCAGGTGGATCGGTGAAAGGAGAGGAGAGCCGAAGGTGGTGGTGAACATTGAAATCTCCTAGATTGGAGATTTCAGAGAAAGGAGAAATGGATAGAATGTGTTCCATCGTAGAAGTAAGATAGTCGAAGAATTTTTGATAGTCAGTAGAATTAGGGGATAAGTAAACAGCACAGATATATTTAGTCAGAGAATGACAGGAAAGCCAAAGCCAGAGTGTAGAGAATTCAGAAGAATCGAGTTCAGGAACATGAGAGCAAGATAAGTCGTTGTGTATATATACACAACAGCCACCTTTGGCTTTGAAATGAGTATAGAGAAAGTAGGACGATACAGAAAAGGGTTTGCTGTCAATTGCCTCAGACAGCTGAGTCTCAGTTAGAAAAAGAAGGTGAGGTTTAAAGGAGGAGAGGTGGTGCTCAACAGAGCGAAAGTTAGAGGAAAGGCTGCGAATGTTGCAGAAATGAAGAAGAGAGGAAATCGGTCAGGTTGTGATGGGTTAATCACTTGGCACCTGACAATTCATTCAGGTGTGAGAACAATTATATAGTTATGATGAATGAGGCAAAGCTTGAAGAAGAAATCAGGCTTTAAGCAGGCATAGTGCCATTCACTAACAAGTGAGGGAGAATACATGTTTTATCTCTTATCTTGGATTGCCAGTTTAATCCCTTCGTTACCGCATTCCCCCCCCCCTCCCCTGCTAAGCTACCCCCCCCTGGCAAACCGACTTCCCCCAGGCGTGGCTATTTTGTGGGGTAGTATTTATTTTATCATTACATCATTTCTATTTGCTTTATATTATTTATTTTTGTATTGGTAAGTAGATATTGACCACGAGATGTGTTTATGATGTTAAAATAATGTACATGACAGTATCATATGTCTAACCAACTGATTTAGTAAACATACAATATACAGATATATATAGTAGATAGAGATATAAATCAGTGAATAAGGAAGAGATTAATTATTGTATTATTTACCTTGTAAGTATGAAGAAGATCCATGAAGAATGAGGTAGGCAGCAGGGAGGTCAAAAGTAGGTGGGGATGGGGTGATGCGCTTCAAGGCCAAACTGATATCAGAATCAGTATCACTCTCCCCACAACTATCGCTCACTTCATCGTCATTCTTGGGCATGTACTTCTCATCAGAGTCGCTCACAGTTATGTCAGGTTGTGTTTGGTTATCGTCAGACACTTCTAAGTCACTATTCAAGTCAGATTCATTGCCGTAGGACCCCATGGGACTGAAGTAAATCCAAAAGCACTGACATGTGTGGCTGTTTGAAAAACACTACGGCATGCTCCCATGTACTGTCACCTCTGCGATCCAGACTTTTACGTGGTCAGAAGGGGCAGAAATCAAGTCACTATTGATGACCTCTGTGTGCTGGAACGGTCGGGAACTCAGGTTGACGGAGACTCTCTCCCACTAGTAGCCTCTTCGGTTGCGTTTATTACATTTCAAGTGGTCAAGTTAAGAGTGGTAGCATGCCAAAAAATGACGGGGCCAGTCTCCAACTCGTCCAACCCAAGCCCAGCCATTGCAATTTCCCCAAAATGCTTCTAAGGTTACACATTAACAAACTACTAGGTACGCTCTATATCACCAGTTCTCAAGGGTTATACAAACAATAGAGTTCGAGTGGGAGGAAATATGTATTAACAAGACCAAAAAGGAAAAAAAAAAAAAATAGAATCTTCCCATCTATTAACCTCACAGATTAATCCTGAATTAGTTGGCACGTTAAAAAAAAATATATATGGTCCTAATGTTAAATGCCACAAAACTTAGCTCCTTTGTCCCAGTCTAATGTGTTTCTTCATAATCGTCCCTCTGAGCACATAGTTCACTGGTCCAGTCCTCTGCCACTCCTGACCTTGACTTCCACACTGGGACCCTGACTTACGCACTGGGACCTTGACTCACTCACTGGGACTGACCTCCACACTTCGTCTTTGACTCACTCACTGGACTTCGACCTCCACAGTTGGACCCGCAAGAAATTAATATGTACAATGAATAACTGTTCTCACTAATGCAAGTACAGCAAACTCGCCCGGAACACGTTCTTGCCGAACGCGCTCGCAATTATACACGATTAGTGCTGGGATATGTATAAGATAACGTAAGATTAAAGAACCATTACGAAAACTATATATTTACGCAAGAGAGGCCTTTGATAGGCCAAATCCTCGAACATCAGCTCAGCATGCACGGTTTGTTTTGATCACGTGATGTGATTCGCTGTACTGCTTTTCCTCAGTGCTGTATTTGTAAGTTAAATATTTACAGTACTGTTCTGGTAAGTTTATGTGCAAGTTAAAGAATTATTAAATAACGTTCAAGCAAGAAATAAAGTCTTATAACCAGTTTTCTGATAGGCGTCAGAATATTACCTTTTTTATTTGTTTGTTAAATATTTGCTGTACTGCTTTTCCACAGTACTGTATTTGTAAGTTAAATATTTACTATTCTGGTATGCACCTGTAAGTTAAAGCACTTAAAGAAAGTTAAAGCATTAAATAATGCCTTGTAACCAGTTATAGATTACACACGATCGGTGGGTTCCAAGACAATTCGCCATCATGTCAATTCCCCGTCAAAACATGAACGATTCCCCATCAGGACATTTCACACCCTGTATGATTCCCTGTCATTCTATAAATATATTAATTAATCAATACTTTTATAAATATACTTATTAATTAATCAATACTTTAATAACTATATTTCAGGGGGATCCATCAAAGTCTATGTTATATTGTTATTGTTGTGACGGCGAACTGGCTTGACAGCAAATGGTCCAGAAACCATTTTGCTCCCTAGACTCCCTAGGCGTGGTGTTTTGCTGTTGTCTGCCATTGGTGATCAATATGAGGCACTTTGGGTGATTGGAGGGTTCATTTGGTGTTGTTGCTTGCAAGTACAGTGCTGCACAGCAAGGCTTCGACGTGCAGGTGCGTGGGCACGGGGCAACATTCCGACGCCGACTGGTTTTGGCATCGGAATGTTGCTTTGTGTTTGGGTGTCGGAGTTTTGCTGTGCAGTGCTGTGTTTGTGGGTTGTGACATTGGATGGGCCTTCTGACCACTTGGGGTGCTTCATATTGATTACCAGTGGCAGATGGCAGCGGGGGACCACGTTTGGGAGATCTAGGGAGCAAAATAAGGAGTAGTTAAAACTTACGCGGTTTTGCGCCGAACGCGCCACGTTAGGAACGAAACCCATGCGTTGGGGGCGAGCTTGCTGTAATCCCTTCACATGATCAAGAAAGTCTCATACAAAAGAAACATGAGTTATAACACTCAGCATCTCAAGTACAGTAATCCCTCCAATATCCAACGTAATAGGGCCATAGGCAGGTCCGGATATTGGGTCCCAGCTTATGGACTTGTACTTATGGACCCTAACTCAGAGAAACACCTTTACAACTCCCTCTGGACATGCATAGCACCTATTTAAGACTCAAATCACACCAGTAAGGCACATAAATGACTGAAATAAATGCAAAAGAAGCATAAAATGAGGGTTTAGAAGTAGGTTCATACAATATTAAACATTCTGGTTACTGGCTCCTGGACTGGTACTTATGGACCCTAACCTAGCCTAACTCAGAAAAACACCTTCCTACTGCACATGCATAGCTCCTAACACCCTATTCACACCAATAAAGGACATTAAAGAGTGAAATGAGGTGTTTGAGGTAAGTATAGTATGGAAAAAAGTACGGTATGAAACATTCTGCCTACTTATGGCAAGTCCATGGCCACCTTGATGAATAACCACCTCCTCTCGGACTCTGACAGTAAGAAGGATTTCCTGAAGCACTTCCAGTACACTGTTCATGAAGTCTTGCACTGAACTTAGTCAATCGCACTCAAAAGTCCGTTCTCTTCACAGTCCGCACTCTTGTCTAACTAATGCTCCATTGTAACTTAGTGTTGCACTCTGCACTTTAACTTTTCCCATTCTTCTAATAATTTTCTAAAGCAAAAACAAACAAGTCTATTTACGTTAAATTTTGTTCCAAATTAGTCTTTTCACTCACAACTGTAAATCCTTAACACAACACACTGTTTTTTTCACTGCACAACACTGTAAATTCCCGTGTGGTCTAGTGGAGAAGTTATTGCTGTTTAATCACTGTCAGAATCCGAGAGTATCACTGGCAGGTGACCTAGGGGTGCGTTGCTGGGTCATGGTGATGGCGTACCCACTGCAGATGATTCTGAAGACAGACGCAAACTCACGTCGAGCGGTGACTCCACCGTGGCTGATGTGCTGGGCTGTGGCTTGGAGCATGAATGCCTGTCTTGGGGAGGCAACGGAGTGGAGGCAGGGCTGGGCACAGCGGGGGTCACGGGCCTGAAAAAACTGTCAGTCATTGATTGACACAAGGACCGATGATTCTGACGATTGATGATGCGCTGCCTGAAAGCACGCACTTCCTCCACAAGTCCCAAGGGCCCCATCTCCCTGTCACAGTCCGGGTGTTCAAGGTAGTCACGGACAAACTCTAGGTGTTCCCGGAGTGCGCTCAGCTTGGGGATGGCTGGAGTAGTGTCCTGCTGAGAGGAGTCCGCATCATCGTCGCCTTCCTCGTCGGAATCTTCAAGCTCGGTACTGACACCTGCAACTGAAGATGCGATCTCGATATCAGACAATGTCTGACACCCAGGATCGCCCTCATCGTCATCCAACCACTCATGCACATCGTCCACATCAACATCGTCGCCATGCGTATGTAGCTGTGCATGGAAGTCATCCACGTCAAACTCTAGAAAATCGTACTCCACATCCGTTCTGAGAAGCAGACGAGACCAACCATTTTCTAGAGTCTTGACAGGGACTTCCTTCCATGCACTGGCCCAGTTGTAGAGTGCAGACTTGATGTTGTAGCGGCGAAGGTTTTCCAAAGTCCGCTGGCCTCGTGTGTCCCGTCCCTCCCTGCGCTCGTCCTCGTCCTCGAGAACAACCATCACCTCATCCAGGAACTTCCGTCGGTATAGGCGCTTTGTTGCCACGATCACTCCTTGGTCCATTGGTTGGATGAGAGCAGTCGTAATAGGTGGCAGAAACATGCACCTAATCCAGCCATTCTCAGCCACCAAGTCCTTGTCGCACGGGTGGGCAGGTGCATTGTCGAGGAGAAGGAGGGCCTTTACATGGTCGCGCGGGATTCCCAGTGTCTTCGTCTGGTAATTGATGACCTCCTTGACGAAGTGGCGGTGGAACCAGTCTTTGAAGATCTGGGCTGTAAACCATGCCTTCAAAGAATGGTACCAGACGACAGGAAGGACATCCATCACCCCACAAAGACACCGAGGCTGCTTTGCACGGTCAACAATAACGGGCTTAAGCCGGTGCATGCCGTTAGCATTGGCACAACACAAAGCAAGATATCCATTCCTTGAAGAGCTTGCGGCCAGGTACACGCTTCTCCGTCTCCTCGGCTAGAGTGTTCGTTGGCAAAGAGCGATAGAATAAACCTGTTTCGTCAGCGTTGTAGACTTGACCGAGAGTGAGGCCCTCCCTGTCAATCAAGCCCTTCACCTTGTGCTGAAACTCGTCAACTCCATCCTCGTTAGCGTCCAAAGCTTCGCCATGAGCTTTACAGTTGGTAAGGCCATGTTGTAACTTGAACGCGAAGAGCCAGCCCTTGGATGCCTTGAAGTCTAGGGCGTCGTGAAGCCTGGCGAACTTCTCAGCAGCAGCCTTCAGCTCCGTTCCACGTACCATCACACCAGCAGCACGTTGCTGTCTATACCAAATCAACGTGGAGCGGTCGATTTCAGCAAACTTGGGAGTAAACATCACCTTCCTCTCCACGTTGCGTTTGCTTCTCGACGAGAAGTCAGCCGTGTACTGCATGAGTTTGTCTCGGGATCTCTTGATATCGAACAAATAGATCGGGCCAGGTTGAACTCGCGGAGGATGCGAGAAGAAGACCACCCTGCATCTACTTTCTCCAATATCTCCCGTTTCTTCTCCGGAGTCAACACCACTCTCTTCCTCTTCTCAGGCGGCGGGGCCATCATCACACACACTAATAGGAGGCCCGAGAGCAGCAGGAGTGCCTGCAGCAGGTAAGGCACCACCACAAAAACGAGCATGTGGGCAACCATAACGACGAGCGTGCACTCGCGCAAGAGACAGGCGGAAAGTGGGGAGAATGCAGCGGCGCTCTATCAGACGTCGGAGGAATGACGCACCACAACAAAGCTGTCCCGCGCTACGCGCAGCAAGTTCAAATTACAAGCAGGATTTTTTTTTTTTTGGAGGGGGGGGATGTTGGATCCCGGGACGATTATGTTCGGATATTGGGCATTCGGATATTAGAGGGATTACTAATAACAAAATAACACATGGCCCTACAGACACATAGGTCTGCACAAAATAATGCTTATTGTAGGGATAACATGGATGAAAAAGTACTATAAGAAATAAGCATGAAGACCTCTAACTCTAACCATGAAAATCATCATTGCATCAATATCATTGTGCCTCACAAAGTAACTACGTGAACATTAACTCACAACTAACACAGTCCCAATAAGTACTGAATTGCAAAGTCATCTCATCACGTAATAATAAATAATTCACAGTTCTAACGCACCTGATATTTGGCCTACAAAGATCACACATTTATCTGAGGTTCAGACAGAACTCTGCCTTTTAGCTAGTATTCTCGTATTCCAGTTACACACTAAACAATAATATAAAGTACAGTACACAAATATATGGGAAATACCTCACCTCTGCTCACAGACTCAGACAAAGGCGTCACCTCGCGTGATCAAACACTTCCTGAGGAACGACAACACTTGATACTAAGCCGAAAAAATGACAATCCGTAGTTACAATAATTACTTTACAATGACCTCTTTCCATACCCTTACATTGAAAAACAATGAAAATCATCGTGTCTTACATCCCTTTGCGCATGCATATATTATGCTGGATTATGTGATCATAGGCTCATGTTTCTTCTCACTCGAGTTTTTATATTATAAAGAGACTTAATACTAGTAAATTACAGTAGGAAAAAAAATGGCTTAGAAACTAGGTAACTTAATCTATGTTCTGATCATGTCCGCATGGAAACAACTACTGTATACCCTGGCCACTCTCTCTCACCTAAACGAACTTTTAGTCATATAAAATGAACTAGATACAACTCATTATCACTTCTGGGCACTACACCCACACACATTCCCGCGGTACCATCACTGTTGCTAAGCTAGTGAGAGTCCCCTTACCAAGAAGCATTATCTGGCTATATTATATCATGTGTTATAGGGCATTATATATACCAAATACTCCCCCAATATCCCTGCTTGTCGTGCGAGGCGACTAAAAGGGTTTGCAGAGGGTTAGTGCCCCTCCCTGGAAAACAGCTAACTAAAAAGATGAACAAGAAGCCTCGGACAATGACTGACCAAAAGATGACGATGAAGGACTGGACAATGGACATGGTACGGATCGCAACATGGAATGTAAGGGGTGCGAATGATGAGGTTAAAGAGAGGGAGATTTTCCAGGTGCTTGAGGGTGCGAAAGTGGATGTATGTGGAGTAACTGAAACTAAATGGCGAGGAGAGAGTGAGAGAGAGAGAATGGGAGTATGCATGGGGTATATGTGCAGGAGTAGGTGAGAATGAGAGGGCAAAAGAAGGTGTGTGTATTGTTGTGAGTAAAAGATGGACAAAGAACATAAGAGAGTATGGATCACATGGGTCAAGGATTGTGTGAGTAATATTGAAAGATGGAATACAAATGTGAGCGATTGTGTGCGTATATGCGCCAACGCAAGATCGTGCAAGCAGAGTGAGAGGAGTTCTGGACAAATGTGGAAGTGTGCATGGAAAGGTTTGGAGGGAATGAGAGAGTGCTTTTGATTGGTGATATGAATGGTAAAGTAGGGAATGTGAAGGTAGATGGAATAGTTGGTGAGTGAGGTGTGCCTGCTGAGGTAGATGAGAATGGCAGTGCATTAGTGGACACTTGTGGCGGGAGGGGGTTGGTTATAGCCAATACCCTCTTCAGGCACAAAATGATCCACAGGTATACATGGCGTGAGTGAACTGAATGAAAGGAAGGCAATGATTGAATATGTGTGTGTGGATGAAAGGATGCGAAGATGTGTAATGGATGCAAGAGCTTATAGAGGTTGGGGGAGTGGACTTTCTGACCACTACTGGGTGGTGGCCAGTATCAAGATCCATGCAAAATGGAGAAATAGAAGAAGGGAAGGACGAGAAGAAGGAGTATTTGACAGGAGAGTGGAAAGGTTACAAGAGGATGAGAAAAAGGCAGAATATAAGAGAGAAGTAGTGGAATGATTGGGTAAATAATAAATATGAATTGGAGCTGATGGGGGAAGTGGAAGGTGTGTGCAGGATATTCACAGAAGAAATATGTGCAGCATGTGATGTGGTGTGTGGGGTGAAGAGAAGATGGAGGGGGGTGCAAGGAACAGCGTGGGGAAATGAAGAGGTGAGACAGGCTGTGGCACAAAAGAAGAAAGCATACAATGAATGGGTGAGAAATAGGGGCGTGGAAGAAGTTGAGAGGTGGAAGAGAGAGTTATATATAGAAAGGAAGAGAGAGGTGAAAAGATTAGTAAGAGAGTGTAAGAAGAGAGTGGATGAGGAATTTGGAAGGAATTTGAGTGTAAAGTGGAGGGCCTGTAAGAAAATGTTCTGGAAAGAGGTGAGGAGAGTAACACAGGGTGGCAGTGAAGTTAGCAGGGGAGTGAAAGATAAAAATGGTAGATTACTAGTGGTGAAGGGAGAAAAAGTAAGCAGATGGAGAGAACACTTTAAGGAATTGTTGAACATAGAGGATGGAAGTAATGCGAGTATAAGTGGCTGGGGAATGGCTGGGAGAAGGAGGGGGGGTGAGAAGGCAGGAAGAAATTAGTAGGATAGAAGTTGTGGAAGCAATGAAGAAAGTAAAATTGGGGAAAGCCCCAGGAATTGGTGGAGTGTGTGGTGAAATCCTGAAGCATGGAGGAGAGATAGTAGTAGAATGGATGTGGAAGATGTGCAGATTGGCCTGGGAGGAAGGTAGAGTCCCGGAGGTTTGGAAGTCAGGTATAATTATTACCTTGTACAAAGGAAAAGGGGAAAATGAAGTGTGTGGTAATCATAGGGGTATTTGTCTTCTTAGTGTAATAGGAAAAGTGTATGGTAGGTTACTTATTGACAGAGATAGAGAAAGAAGAGAGGAATTAGTTGGAGGAGAAGAACAGGAAGGCTTTAGGAAGGGGAGAGGCTGTGTAGATCAGATATTCATTCTTAGATCTTTAGTGGAAAAGTTTCTAGAGAAGGGAAAGAAGTTGTATGCGGCTTTCATGGATTTGGAGAAAGCATATGACAGGGTGGATAGATAAGGATTGTGGAAAGTATTAAGAATATATGGAGTAGATGGGAAGTTGTTGAATGCGTGAAGAATATGTATGCTGGTGCCAAGGCTGCAGTGCGTGTGGATGGTGAACTGAGTGAATTTTTCTGTTTGAAGCTTGGGTTGAAATAGGGATGTGTCATGTCTCCATGGTTGTTCAATCTGTACATAGATGGGGTAATAAACGAGGTACAAGGTAGGGCAGTGGATGTTGGAGTGGCCATGGTGAGAGAGGGTAGTGTTTGGAAACTCCCTGTACTGTTGTTTGCAGATGATACTGTGTTGTTGAGTGGAGACGAAGGGGAGCTGCAAGACATGGTGGATGCGTTTGGGAGAGTGTGTAAGAAACGGAATCTAAAGATGAATGCAGGGAAGAGTAAAGTGATGGTCTTTGAGAGAGGTGAAGTCAGTGAATGTACTGTGAGGTTAGATGGTGAGGAAATGGAAAATGTGAGTACATTCAAGTACTTGGTTAGTGTGATGAGTAAAGATGGAAGTTTGGAGGGTGAAGTGCTTGAAAGGGTACAACAAGGAAGAAAGGTTGCTGGTTCCTTGAAAGCAGTGATAAGAAACAGGGAAGTGAGCATGGAAGTGAAAAAGTTACTACATGACAGTATTGTGATACCAACTCTAACATATGGAAGTGAAGCTTGGACATTGTTGGAAGGACACAAGTCAAGAGTAAGAGCAGTCGAAATGAGTTAATTAAGAGGAGCCTGTGGAGTCACGTGGAGAGACAGGCTGACAAATGAGGATATAAAGGAGCATTGTGGTGTGGATGGCGATGTGATAGGAAGCATTAGGAGGAACCCACTGAAGTGGTTTGGCCACGTAGAGAGGATGGAGGGTGAGAAACTGTCGAGAAGAGTGTATGTGAGTGAGGTGGAGGGGGGGAGAGGGAGGGGGAGGCTTAGGATGAGATGGAAGGATGGAGTGGAGAGGTGTATGAGAGGGGGTTTGAGATGAGAGCAGGACAGTGAAATGGCGGGGGACAGGGCGACGTGGAGGCGATTTGTTTGTGACCACCCTATATGGGTTTAGGAAGTGGAGAGATGGTATGGGGCACAAGGGCTTAAGGGTAAATGCAGATAAAACAAAAGTGATGATATCCAGGGTTGGTGGTGGTACTGTCAAAGACGAGGGAGAGTGGCCATGTGCTGTTTGCCACAAGGGCGTGGGAAGTAATTCCATCTTGTGCGGTGTTTGTGATAAATGGGTGCATAAGAGATGTAGTGGTATCAGAGGTAGACTGCGAGATAATGCTGATTTTATGTGTACGGCGTGTCAGAGAGAGCAGGTGGAGATTGTCAGACGTGAAAGAATTGAACTTGCTGGTGAATCTCTTGAGTGTGTGGAAGAGTTTTGTTATTTGGGAGACATGTTGTGTGCTGGAGGTGGGGCTGGAGCTAGCTTTGTAGCTAGGGTGAGAAGTGGTTGGAAGAAGTTCAGGGAGCTCTTGCCTCTCCTGACATTGAGAGGACTCTCCCTACGTGCTAAGGGGTCTTTGTATGCAGCATGTGTTAGGAGTGTAATGCTGTATGGTAGTGAGACCTGGGCAGTAAAGGAGGAGGATATTCGCTGGCTCAGACGTACAGAAATGACAATGATTAGGTGGATGTGTAGTGCGTCCCTGCGTCCAAGGTCTGGGGGGGCTGGGTTCACGATGAAAGAGTTGAGAGGTAGGATGGGACTGGAGTGTATTGGTGTTGTGATGAGGAGAGGTATATTAAGATGGTTTGGACATGTGGAGAGGATGGGGGATGGTAATTGGGTGAGGAAGGTGAGAAGTGTTAATATTGGGGGTGGGGTTACGAGGGGTAGACCGAGAAAGACACAGGACGAGGTCATTAAGTGTGACCTCAGGGTTAAAGGACTGAACAGGGAGGCTGCAATGAATCGTGCAGCATGGAGAGCCGCCATTAGGTGACCAAGGCCAACGCATGCAAGCATGTTGGAGCCTTTAAAAACGAAACGAAACAATAGGGTACAATGACCTATGCAACATATCTGAGTCATTCTCATAAAACTATGCCCCATGGCAGGGGCATATGGCAGGGGAGTGGAGCATCAGTGACAGAATTTCCATATGTCATCACACATGGGATCACAGAGCACCCAAACCGAGGAAGAGGAAACCCAATAGTCCTCTGTAATGATCGTATGATCGTATTCAGTTCTGCTGCCGATATTTCATTTTGAGTACAAGGGTACACATTTCAGAAATTCGGTACAGAAGGGGTTAATGGAAAATGTTTAAAAAGTGGGTCGTAGGGGAAAAAAAAATACTTGAGTGCTTAGGTCTGAAGTGCCCACTTAGCTACTGTTGGTACTGTACTTGTGGCAGGCCACACCTAATGCAGCATGTCATACGATCTACTGAGCCAGGACATTATTAACCACGGGTGATAATCAGTGGTAGGTGAAGGCACTCGCCATGCACTTGATGTAGTGCTGCTCTCGGGTGTCTGCCCTTTCCTCTCCTCCATCCTTCATTTCTTCCATCCTTTTTTCTCTCTCTCCTTCATTCTTTTGTTTTTGATGGAGATACGAATGGAAAAGAAGGAAATGTGAAGGTGGAGGGAGTTGTTGGTCAGTGGGGTGTGCTTGCAGAAATGGACGAGAATGGCAGTGCTTTAGTGGACATTTGTGCCGGGAGGGGGTTGGTGATAGCCAATACACTCTTCAGGCACAGAATGATCCATAGGTATATGTGGGGAGTGATGAGAAGGGTTGGTGGTGAACTGAATGAATGGAAGGCAATGATTATGTGTGTGTGGATGAAAGGATGAGATGGTGTTAAATGGATGCAAGAGTATGTACAGGTTGGGGGAGTGGACTTTTGACCACCACCAAGTGGTGGTCAGAATCAAAGTCCAAATGAAATGAAGAAATAGAAGAGGGGAAGGACAGGAGGAAGTAGTGCATACAAGGAGGGTAGCAAACTTACAAGAGGAGGGAGAAAAGGAAGAATTTAAGAGGGAAGTGGAGGAGTGATTGGGTAAATATGGATTTGATCAGACGGGGACGTGGAAGGTGTGTGCATGATATTCACAGAAGAAATCTATGCAGCATGGGAGGTGGTGTGTGGGTTGAAGAGAAGATGAAAGGGGGTGCAGGGAACAGCATGGTGGAATGAAGAGGTGAGAGAGGCTGTGGCACAATGTAAGAAAGCATATAGTGAGTGGATGAGAAGTGGGTGTGGAAGAAGTTGGGAGACAGATGAGAGAGTTATATGTAAAGAGGAAGAGAGAAGTAAAAAGATTAGTAAGAGAGTGGATAAGGAATTTTGAAGAAATTTGAGTGTAAAGTGGATGTAATGTTCAGTAAGAAAATATTCTAGAAAGAGGTAAAGAGAGTCAGACAGGGTGCCAAAGAAGTTAGTTGGGGAGTGAAAGATAAAAGTGGTAGATTACTAGTGGAGAAGGGAGAAAAAGTGAGCAGATGGAGAGAACATTTTGAGGAGTTGTTAAACATAGAGAATCAAAGTAATGCAAGTATAAGTGGCTGGGGAATGGCTGGGAGAAGGAGTAATGTGGGAAGAGAGGAAGAAATCAATAGGATGGAAGTTGAGGAAGCAATGAAGAAAGTTAAAATGGGGAAAGCCCCAGGAATTGACAGACTGTGTGGTGAAATGCTGAAGCATGGGGAAGAGATAGTATTAGAATGGATGTGGAAGATGTGCAGATTGGCCTGGGAGGAAGGTAGAGTCCCGGAGGACTGGAAGTCAGGTATAATTATTCCCCTGTACAGTCAACGGCAAAAGTTCGCTTGCCTCCCCTGCCGCTCTATCATCTCTGAGATTCAGACTCGTGAATGTGAACCAATGGACACAGGTGCATAGCAAACGGATGGCCTGGTGGGATGTGGGGTTGGGAGAGAGTTGAAGGAGGATGAAGGGTGGGGGACCATACGGATTAAAGGCATGCGAACCAAAAGTAGTCAGGTAAGACAATGAAACGTAAAAGATGAAAATCATATGAAGTATATATATATATATATATATATATATATATATATATATATATATATATATATATATATATATATATACACACACACACACACACACACACACACAGAGGGAGAGAGAGAATGGGAGTAGAATGAGTATGAAAGCGTGAGAGTGCTGGCGATACAGAATGAGGGAGAGTAAGAGAGCTGCATAAGCAAGAAGACAGAGAAGGACCGATGAGATTCACTAGGAAGATACAGTGCACAATAGTTAACTGGCTCCATATTATCCAGTAACCCACCACCATTCCCCCAGCAGTGTAGTTTCAGTAAAATATATACTTCATATGATTTTCATCTTTTAAATTTCGTTGTCTTATCTGACTACTTTTGGTTCCCATACCTTTAATCCGTATGGCCCCTCGGCCTTCATCCTCCTTCACCTCTCTGCCAACCACACATCCCACCACGCCATCTGTTTGCGATACTATGCACCTGTGTCCATTGCTTCGCATTCACGAGTCTGAATCTCAGAGATGATACAGTAGAGTGGCAGGGGAGGCGAGCGAACTTTTGCCGTTGACTGTACAAAGGAAAAGATGAAAAAGAAGTGTGTGGTAATCACTGGGACATTTGTCTTTTTAGTGTAATACGAAAAGTATATGGTAGGATACTTATTGACAGAGTTAGGAAAATAACAGAGGAATTAGTTGGAAAACAGGGAGGTTTTAGGAAGGGATGAGATTGTGTAGATCAGATATTCATTCTTAAATCTTTAGTGCAAAAGTTTCTAGAGAAGGGAAAGAAGTCGTATGTGACCTTCATGGATTTGGAGAAAGCATATGACAGGGTGGATAGACAAGGATTGTTGAAAGTGTTAAGACTATATGGAGTAGATGGGAAGTTGTTGAATGCCATGAAGAGTATGTATGAGGGTGCTAAGGCTGCAGTGCATGTGGATGGTGAACTGACTGAATTTTTCTCTTTGAAGGTTGGATTGAAACAAGGATGTGTCACATCTACATGGTTGTTCAATCTGTATATGGTTGGGGTTATAAAAGAGATACAAGGTAGGGCAGTGGATGTTGAAGCAGTCCTAGTGAGAGAGGGCAGTGTTTGGAAACTACCTGTACTGTTGTTTGCAGATGATACTGTGTCGTTAAGTGAAGACGAAGGGGAGCTGCAAGGCTTGGTGAGTTTGGGAGAGTGTGTAAGAAACAAAATTTTGTTCTGGTGTCAACATCTTTTTCCATAAGAAGTTGTAGTATCACACATTTTACATAATAATTTTTAAAGCTGTTTAGTCATAATTAACAGTGTGTAATGAAGTGTGAATGATGAACAACCAAATATCATTTCGCTGTTAGCTGTGGTATAGAGAAGAAGGTGGATGGCAGACCACAAGTGCCACCCTGTTTCAATTATAAAATGAAGGTTAGGAGAAGTGAAAGGATATCTGAATAGTGCGTAAGTGTAAAGTCCTGGGGAACCATTTATTATGTTGGTATATGTGAATGTACTTAATACCATTCTATAGAGGTGTATAATGTGCTAGTAGAGTTGTCATTTATCTCTACTTTTTGCATAAGCCCAGAGTATATGTAAATGCTTGGCACCTCACTTTTAGCTGACCTCAGCACCGCGCCCAACTCGGCACGGTGAGCGTACAGCGTCAGAAGACGTCATATAGTTATCAAGGGAGGTGGTATCGCTCTTACATATCTCTCGGGTCGCAGTTGTATTTATTCTGTGCCCAATAAAGAGAGATTTAATCTGCTCATTTCTGTCACCTTACGCTACCACTTAATATAACAGACCAGCTTCCACCTTCTAGTGGCAGAGGACCTTTGGTGGGAAGTGTCGGGCAGTGACGGCGAGTGGCTGACGTGTACTACAGACAGTGTCGTCGATCTCCAACACGGTGGTCTAGTTATACTATAACAGCAGAACACACAATATGTAGTCAGCTGTGCTATTCCATATAACGGCTACATAGATTAGTGGATCCGGTGGAATTAGCAGCTAAACTGACACATAAATTTGGTGCTAGCAGTGGCACGATATTTGGTGCTAGCGGTGGCACGATATTTGGTGCTAGCGGTGGCACGATATTTGGTGCTAGCGGTGGCACGATACATACTGTCTGTCTGTCAGTCTATCTATTTACTGTCTGTCTGTCTGTCTATCTATCTACTGTTTGTCTGTCTGTCTATCTATCTACTGTCTGTCTGTCTGTCTGTCTATCTATCTACTGTCTGTCTGTCTGTCTGTCTATCTATCTACTGTCTGTCTGTCTGTCTGTCTATCTATCTACTGTCTGTCTGTCTGTCTGTCTATCTATCTACTGTCTGTCTGTCTGTCTGTCTATCTATCTACTGTCTGTCTGTCTATCTATCTACTGTCTGTCTGTCTATCTATCTACTGTCTGTCTGTCTATCTATCTACTGTCTGTCTGTCTATCTATCTACTGTCTGTCTGTCTATCTATCTACTGTCTGTCTGTCTATCTATCTACTGTCTGTCTGTCTGTCTGTCTATCTATCTACTGTCTGTCTGTCTGTCTGTCTATCTATCTACTGTCTGTCTGTCTGTCTGTCTATCTATCTACTGTCTGTCTGTCTGTCTGTCTATCTATCTACTGTCTGTCTGTCTGTCTGTCTATCTATCTACTGTCTGTCTGTCTGTCTGTCTATCTATCTACTGTCTGTCTGTCTGTCTGTCTATCTATCTACTGTCTGTCTGTCTGTCTGTCTATCTATCTACTGTCTGTCTGTCTGTCTATCTATCTACTGTCTGTCTGTCTGTCTATCTATCTACTGTCTGTCTGTCTGTCTATCTATCTACTGTCTGTCTGTCTGTCTATCTATCTACTGTCTGTCTGTCAGTCTATCTATTTACTGTCTGTCTGTCTGTCTGTCTATCTATCTACTGTCTGTCTGTCTATCTATCTACTGTCTGTCTGTCAGTCTATCTATTTACTGTCTGTCTGTCTGTCTATCTATTTACTGTCTGTCTGTCTGTCTATCTATTTACTGTCTGTCTGTCAGTCTATCTATCTATCTACTGTCTGTCTGTCTATCTATACTGTCTGTCTGTCTGTCTATCTATCTACTGTCTGTCTGTCTATCTATCTTTTGTCTGTCTGTCTGTCTATCTATCTTTTGTCTGTCTGTGTGTCTATCTATCTACTGTCTGTCTGTCTATCTGTCTACTGTCTGTCTGTCTATATATCTATCTGTCTATTTATCCATCTCTAGCTATCTGTCTATCTATATATCTGTATCTATCTGTATTTATCTATCTGCCTATCTACTGTCTATCTGTCTGTCTGTCTATCTATATATCTATTTATCTGTCTATCTATCTATCTATCTGTCTATCTATTACCTGGGTAAAATGGGTTTGTAATCAGTATCTATCTATCCATCTGTTTATCTATCTGTTGGTCTGGGTAACTATTCATCTGTGTATCTGTCTATCTATCTACCTTCCTATCTATTTATCTATCTGTATAAGGCTAACTATACATCTGTCTAGATTTGTGTTCTTACCTACCTAATTGTTCTTACCTAATTGTATCTTTACAGGAATGAGTCAAGCTCGTACTGTCCCGTGTCTTAGACCATATTTATCGTACATATCCTTAAATTTGTGAATTGTTTTGGCACACACTATTTCATTCGGTAGTGCATTCCATTGATCAATTGCTCTGTTTGGGAAACTGAATTTCCTTATGTCTTTATCACCTCTCCTTATGCAGTTTTTTGCAGTGTCCTCTTGCTGATGCTTCTCCATATGTTAAGTAATCATTTATGTCTATTTTCTCCTTTCCTGATATGCATTTATATAGCATTATCATGTCACCTCTTTTCCTTCGCTCCTGTAGTGTTGGTAGATTCAGTTTATTTAGTCTTTCTTCGTAGCTTAGGTCCCTTAAGCTTGGTATCCATCTTGTAGCGGCCCTTTGAACTTTTTCAATCTTGTCTATGTGCTTTTTGAGATGAGGACTCCAGACTACTGATGCATATTCCAGGGTTGGTCTAATGAATGATGTTATTATCCTTCATAGCATGTCTTCATTTATGTATGTGAATGCTATTCTCATATTTGCAAGCAGTGTATACATGTTCCGTACCTTCTCGCTGATGTGGTCAGCCGGAGATAGTCTGTTATTGATAATCACACCTAGGTCTTTCTCTCTTTCTGATGTATATAGGGTTTTATTTCCTAACTTATAATCCCAATCAGGTCTTTTTCCGCTTTTACCAAACTTGATTACATGACACTTGTCCACATTGAATTCCATTTGCCATGTACTACTCCATTCCTGAAGTTTATTTAATTCTTCTTGTAGCTCTTTACAAGAGTCTGTGTTAGTAATTCTCCTTTGTATTTTTGCATCATCTGCAAACATATTCAGATAGCTCTCATTTCCAGTGTTACTGTTTATATCATTTATATACACTAAAAACATGATTGGTGCCAGCACTGAACCCTGTGGTTCTCCACTAGTCACTTCTTTCCATGATGAGTAGTTTCCTCTTAGTACTGTCCTCATTTCTCTTTTTATGAGAGAGTCTTGCATCCAACAAAACAGTTTGCCTCGAATTCCTCCTTGATGGTACAGTTTCCATAAAAGTCTTTGGTGTGGTACTGTGTCAAAAGCTTTCTTGAAATCTAAATAGATACTGTCCACCCATCCTTCCCTTTCCTGTATTGTGTTTGTTACTCTGTCATAGTAGCTCAACAGATTAGTAACACATGATTTTCCTTTTCTGAAACCAAACTGTCTTTCTGTTATCATACTGTGTTCTTCTAGATGATTTACCCAAGCTTTTCTTATAAGTTTTTCTAATACCTTGCTTACAACACTGGTCAGTGATACTGGTCGGCAGTTGAGTGGATTTTGTCTATTTCCTTTCTTGAATAAGGGGACAATATTTACTTTTTTCCAAATATCTGGTAGTTTACCTTGACTCAAGGATTTCTTGAAAATTAAAAATAATGGTTTACATAACTCCTTTGCACATTCTCGTAATACCCAACATGAAATTTCATCAGGACCACTTGCTTTTCCTCTGTCTAATCTACTTAACTCCTCCTGTATTACTTTTTCTGCTATTTGTATATCTGGTAGTATGTGTGGACATGCGTGTTCCACATAGTCCCTCTCAAAATTTTTTTCTTCTGTAAAAACTAATTGGAAATTCTTATTTAGTGCTTCACAAATATCTTTCTCTTGTGTATAAGTGATTCCCTCGTCCGTAATGGATTGTATTATATCTTTTACTTTAGTTTTACTTTTGATATAGCTGTAAAACAGCTTTGGTTGATCACTACTTTTATTTATTATACCCTCCTCAAACTGTTTTTGGGCTTCCCTCCTTATTCTTGTATAATCGTTTCTTGCCTGTTTGTAATTATTGTACACCCTTTCACTATTGTGTCTTCTGTATCTATTCCACAACAAATCTCTTCTTTCTTTTGATTTTTTACATTCTGTATTGAACCATTTCTGTATTTTCTTATCTGCTTCTTTGTGCTGTGGGTTGTACTTCTGGACTCCTATTTCATAAAATTCACAAAAATTTTTATATACAGCATTTAAATCTTGTCCTCTAAGCTCATTTTCCCAATCAACTTCTAAGAAATACTTCTTTAGGTCTTGATAATTTCCCTTTTTATAGTTTAGGCTCTTTTTGTAACTATCATTGCTGTTTACTATGTCATATGCTATCCTGAAGTTATAGTTTAGTACTGCTTGATCGCTTTTGCCGAGTGGAGGGTGATATATTAAACTGTCAATTTCATTTTCTTGCCTTGTAAATATTAGATCTAGCACTGAAGGTACATCAAGTCCTCTTTTTCTGTTGGTTTCCCTCATGTTGCGTTAAGAAAAACTCTTGTACGAGATCCAGGAGCTTTTGATCCCAACAGCTTTCTTGGCTATTTATATCTAGAGTATTCCAATTTATATTTGTATTGAAGTCCCCAGTTAGTATAATTCTTTCCGATTTCTCTTCCATTTTATGTAGCAATGATCTTACACTCTGAATTGTACTCTCTGCCAGGTCCTCATATTCGTCTCTTTCCCATGTGTTTGATCTGGGTGGCATGTACAAATTGGCTACAATTTACCTTCAGATGTGTCGATCTCTACTGCAATCAGTTCTACTTGTGATGGTATATCTAGTTTTATTTCCTTGACTTTTAGATTTTTCTTAGTTAATATTATAATTCCTCCTCCTTTTTTTCAATATCTGTCTCTTCTCCATATATTGTATTCCTCTAAGTTTAGTATGTCATTTGATATCCTTGGTATTAATTTTGTTTCAGTTAGGCATATTATTTGTGGTTCATTTTCTCTGACATAATCATTCATCTCTAGTAATTTAGATACCATTCCATCCACATTTGAGTACATCAACTTTATCATCTTGTTTATATACTTGTCCTGACATGGTTCTACTACCTTCCTCCTTTTTCTTCCATCCTGTTTGTGTACCACTTTCGTACCTGCAATCCTATTACTTTGTAAAAAAAAATTCTTCATGTCCTCTTCTGATCTTCCCTCATTTTTTGTTTTTGCTTCCTCCCTTTTCTCTTTCAGTAATTCCATTTCCTCTTGTGTTAGGCATCTTTTTATCCATACATTTTTGAGCTCCTCTTTTTCCTTAAGATTCTTTGCATTTTTTAGTATCTCTTCCACAGTGTTTACGCTCTGGAAAGTCACCTTTAGAGGTCTTGTCTTGCTTTTCTCGTATTTCCCTAACCTTTTGTGTTCCTCTATGTCTTTACTACAGATTTCCTCTGATACTTCTTTCAGTAAGCTCATTACATTTGCCATCTCCTTTTTGTCTCTTGTGATCTTGTTTTTAACTTCTTCCTCTTCTATACCAGTGATTACTATTGATTTGTTTATCTCTACTGAATCTCTGACTAACTTTGGATTGTTTTGGATTATTCTTTTCACCTCCTTTTTAATGCTTTTTTCCTCCTGTATGTATGTATGTATGTATGTGTGTGTGTATGCATGTATGTCTGTCTGTCTGTAGGTAGTTAGGTAGGTAGGTATGTACGTATGTATGTATGTACGTCTGTATGTATGTACGTCTCTATGTACGTGTGTATGTACGTATGTATGTATGTATGTACGTATGTATGTATGTATGTACGTATGTATGTATGTACGTATGTATGTATGTACGTATGTATGTATACGTATACGTATGTATGTATGTATGTACGTATGTATGTACGTATGTATGTACGTACGTATGTATGTATGTATGTATGTATGTACGTATGTATGTATGTACGTATGTATGTATGTCTAGTAAGTATACATGTGTCTATCTAATTGTGTAGGGAGCCGTCTATCTATCTATCTATTATCTGTATTTGGCTAAGTATTGATCCATCTATCTCAGTTTAAGTATCTATCTATCTATTTATCTTTCAATCTATCTGTCTATCTATCTATCTATAGCAGGCACTGTGTCTGGCTAACTATCTAGCCATCTATCTCTGTCTATCTAGCCATCTCTCTAGCCAATTGTCCGTCTATCTATCTATCTATCAGTCTGTCTGTCTATGTGTCTGTCTATCTATCTGTCTATCAGTCAGTGCATCTGGCTAACTATCTAGCCATCTATCTCTGTCTATCTAGCCATCTCTCTAGCCAATTGTCTGTCTATCTATCTATCTATCTATCTATCTATCAATCTGTCTGTGTGTCTGTCTATCTATCTATCTATTAGTCAGTGCATCTGGGTAACTATCTATCCATCTAACTGTGTATCTATCGATCTATCTATCAGTCCGGGTAACTGACTGTCTATCTATCTATCTGTCTGGGTAACTGTCGGTCTATCTATATCTACTTATATATCTATCTGGGTAACTGTCTGTCTGTCTGTCTATCTATCTATCTATCAATTTAGTTTCCCAGATGTATTTGCTGTCAGAATCTATCTATCTGGCTATCTGTATATCTATCTATCTATTTCTATCTATCTGTCTGGGATGAAAATGTTGGTAATTAATAGGTGTCTATCCATCTCTCTGTCTGTCTATCTATCTATCTGTCTATCCATTTCTCTATCTATCTGTCTGTCTATATATCTGTCTATCTATCTACCTATCTGTCTGTCTGTCTATCTATCTATATATCTGTCTATCTATCTACCTATCTGTCTGTCTGTATCTTTTTGTCTATCTATCTGTCTATCTGTCTACCTATCTCACCATTTATCTATCTGTCTATCTATTTATCTATTTGTCCATCTATCTATCTATCTGTCTATCTATCTATATATCTGTGTATCTATCTACCTATCTGTCTGTCTGTCTATCTATCCATATCCATCCGTCTATCTATCTATCCATCCATCCATTTATCTATCAATCAGGGTAACAACATCTGTCTTTATGTCTATCTATCTAACAAATTTCTTGGACCAAGGGTGTCTGGACTCTATCTATTTATCTGTCTCCCTGCAGCCGTGTCTATCTATCTATCATCTATCTATCTACCTACCTGTCTGCCTTTCTGTCTATTGATCTGTCTCCATCTGTCTATCTATCTGGGTCTATCTATCTAAGTCATTTGTCTGTTCGTCATTGTCTTTCTCTGTGTATCCTTATCTATCTACCTGCCTATCAGTCAATCTATCTATCTATCTATCTGTATCAATCTATCTGCCTGTCTACCTATGTATATCTGTCTATCTTGTAATCTATCAGTCAGTGTGGGCAATATGCTGAGGGCAGACTAACCCACACAAAACACATAGGTTCCCTGGCCTTCTATGGGTTGCTGTGGCTATACTTGGGTTTAGTTCAGCGGTGGAGGGAATCATCTGCGGCGTCCACCCAGGCGACAAACCTCTTCCATTTGCCTGCACCTCGCCGTGGGAAGGACCCTGGTGAGGCGGTGTCAACCACAAGCAGGTGCCGATTGCCCACACGTTGTACTGTACCTGTAGCAGCGCCACAGAAGCACTTACCTGTGGTCGATGGGTCTGCTCAGCCACACACATTAGGTAGAGGTAAGCAGCAACAACAACATCCTGGTGAGATTTATACACGATGAGTCCAATGTAGTGGTGATGGTGGTGGTGGTAGTAATAGTAGTAGTAGTAGTAGTACCGGTAGTAGTAGTAGTAGTAGCGTTGGTGGTAGTAGTAGTAGTAGTAGCGTTGGTGGTAGTAGTAGTAGTAGTAGTGGTAATATTTGGTAGTAGTTGCAGTGGATGGCCAAGTTAGATTTGAGGTGCGGTTTGACTAGTAACCAAGGAGACTCATTGCTACCTGATAACTAAAGCTGGTTGAATGTTATGGCAGCAGGACTCAGTATTGCAGATGTCAAATTGGCCAGTTGCATCAGATGACAACAGACGCCTTGTGCAGCAGCAGGGAAAGGGTTAAGTGCAACCTCTATTATCACTGACCTATTGCAAAGGACGCGCCAACACTGCCACAACTGCCTTTAACCGTCCAAACATTTCAAGGACACATTGCAAGGACAGCGGCGCCAAGTTGCAGGCGCTGACCGTTAACGGCAACTTCCTGAGATGTGTTTTGCTTTTAGTAGTCATTTGTTGGACGTATTTGTTTAATATGGATGTCCCGTAAGCATTTTCTTGCATTTCTGTCAAGTACAACCTCAGAATTCTCATCATTTGGCTTATTTTGCCATATCTACATCTTGTTTGTTAAACAGTAACAAGATCTTTTGACGCAGAAATGGCGCCAGTTTCGAGGGAATGCTGCGGTGAGGATGCAGGGCCGTAGCATCGTCTTATTTAGCCTCTGAACTACGGTAAATAAGGTTCACAGAACCAATTACCTCCCTAAAGATAAATAAACTCTACCATTGTTTATTACAAGCAGGTCAGAAATAATCAAGACATTACCTGTAAACATTCAAAGATTTAAAAAGTAAATCAGCGTTGCCAATGTTGAGTGATGGTACACCTGAAGGCAGCTGCCGGAGATGCAGTCTTTTAAAAGAAACGACCAACGTACACTACGATGGTGATATTTTCTACTTTATTTTTTTCTTTCCATTATGATCCTATCAAGTAAAATCTGTTGTATCACTGATTTAAAACATCGGTAAAAAAATTCGTGTAATATTGATTTTAATCGTCATAAATTTAACTGGAGGAATCTCAGGCACAATGTTGCCTTGGTCACGTGACCCTTGAGACGCAGCGTTGCAGACCATCGGGCAGTCAGTCACCCCGCGGCTCAGGAAGGGGGAGGATGTTGGTGTGCACAGCTCGTACTAACTTTGTGTTTTCCTTTTATTGGACGTTGGGGGCACTGTGGCTCAGTGGTAGAGCATCGGAGTCGTGATCGGGGGATTGCGAGTTCGAGCCTCGCCCGGGACTGCCGTGCCGGGAGTGGTAGCGCGCTCCTGTAACCTAGCGGGGCTATATGGCCATAGTTGCCTAGCTCGAGGATTAAATCCCCATTATTGGACGTTAGCGATTGTGTTTTGCCGTGATGAATGGACAGACTGGATTACTGTGGAGGCGAGGCAAGTGGCACAAGTGCCGGAAAAAGGAAACTATGCCTGGTATGGACACAGGGTGAGTTGAAATGTATTATTATTATTATTATTATTATTATTATTATTATTTGCTACAACTGCTACTACTACTACTACTACTATTGTTATTATTATTATTATTATTATTATTATTATTATTATTATTATCTAATCTTTCCACATGACCTACAAACAGGTTATCAGTTCACCTTTAATCTATCGATAATCAGAGATAGAGACATACGCCTAAGTCATTTTTCAGCCTACCTACCGACATGTGGACACGCATTTTGCCCACTACGTACCATCCACTCACCCGATGTAGTGATAGATTTATTGGACAGATAGACAGGTGGAAGAGAAGGCTAGATAGATTAACTGTGAAATTGTAAAAAAATATTTTTTCCTTTCAGTCTGTCGTAGCTACCATCCACTCACCCGATGTAGAGATAGATTTATTGGACAGATAGACAGGTGGAAGTGTAGGCTAGATAGATTAATTTTGAAATTGTAATATATATATATATATATATATATATATATATATATATATATATATATATATATATATATATATATTCAGTCTGTCGTAGCTACCATCCACTCACCTGATGTAGTGATAGATTTATTGGACAGATAGACGCAAAAATAGATCAACCTTCAGTTTGATGAGTAAGAATGATTTGAGTTTTCTTTGTCCATCCATGTCTATCTGTCTAGCTATCTGTCTATCTATCTGATGTAACGATAGATTTATTGGGTAGACAGATATGTAAATATATATTAAAAGACAGCAATATTTTTT